>NC_048265.2:19393939-19696969 GCF_005286985.2 Setaria viridis
TTAACCTGAGTTGGATTACAACAAGTATCCTGCAATATCCGGGCTGATTTGAATCGCCCGGACTCCTTGACTTGCGCTCCAAGTATCTTCACGTCCTTGGCCCGCACGTTCTGGTCGGGCGGGCCCATTTGCCTGGGCCGGCCAGTATCCTGGTCTGTGGGGACCCATGGGGTACCCATATCCCTCAATGATATTTGTTTTTTGTTGGCACTCTTTTATCTGAATACTAGTTTTTTCTCAGTTACTTTGTAGCCAATCAGTTATATGCCTTTGTTGACATTTGTGTCTCTTTTACAGACCGGAAATGGTTGTAGGGTGGTACCACTCCCATCCTGGCTTTGGTTGCTGGCTTTCAGGCGTTGACATCAACACTCAACAGGTATGCCGCCTCACTGCCATAAGTTGTAAAAATATCTTTAACTTTTCTCAGCAAGCAGAGTCGCAGAGATAGTTGTCGTCCCACTACTGCATGGCGATATATTAAACATTTATAGTGTATTTATAATGAAATATGAATATGATAATGGAGTCGTTCAAATGGTACACATGGTTCCTAAGCTTTTATTGTCTTATGCTGTTCCCTTTCATTTACATTTTCATTCTCCCTTAAAGTTGTCACTCAACCTAGGATTAGGCCAGTCTGTATTCCTGTTATTGATTTGTCATTCAAAGTAGCACCATGCCAATGTCTGTGCTGTATTTAACCCTGCTTAGGAGTCTAAACAACTTCAAGAATAATAGGTGATAATAGATATGTTAGCATCGTGCTAGAGTTAAGTCATTGCAAAGGCTATTCCTGTTTTACTGCTTTGATTTTCAGCAAGTGCCAAATGGTACTAAATTATTCATACTAACATTTAGCTATATGATATACTGATATGTCTAACATCAAAATTGGATATGCAGAGTTTTGAAGCTTTAAATCCCAGGGCAGTTGCTGTTGTGATAGATCCCATCCAAAGTGTCAAAGGGAAGGTGGTCATTGATGCATTTCGTCTCATTAACCCCCAAACTATGATGCTTGGCCAGGAGCCACGACAGACGACATCTAATGTTGGGCACCTAAATAAGCCATCTATTCAGGTGAGTACTCCAGCTTCTGAACTTGTGTACTGTCGACTTCTCTCTTAACAATTAGCTTAACTCTTTGTACTGTCAATTTCTCTCTAACAATTAGCTTGTCCCCATATTTTCAGGCTCTTATCCATGGGCTGAACAGGCACTACTACTCCATTGCAATCAACTACCGAAAGAATGAGCTCGAGGAGAAAATGTTGCTGAACTTGCACAAAAAGAAGTGGACTGATGGGTTGATTTTGAAGAGGTTTGACACTCATTCAAAAACCAACGAGCAGACTGTGCAGGTAAGTCATACTCAGCCCTCGAATCCCATCGATAAGATCTCTTTAGTCCATGCAGCAAACTTGAGATTTCTTTATGATATGTTATTCACATTGTTTGCCTCATGCGCAGGAAATGCTGAACCTAGCTGTGAAGTACAACAAGGCGGTGCAAGAGGAGGATGAGCTGCCACCAGAGAAACTGGCGATTGCGAACGTGGGACGCCAGGATGCGAAGAAGCATTTGGAGGAGCACGTCTCTAATTTGATGTCTTCAAACATAGTTCAGACCCTAGGGACCATGCTCGACACGGTTGTCTTTTAGTTTGGTAGTAGCGTGTCCTCAATGAATGCAGCACTGAAATTATCTTTATGTTTATTTGGCTTTATGTTTATCAAAGTTGCCATAATGCAGTGAGCCAAATACTAGTTACGATTGTGTTTGGACAGATCATATTTTAAGAATTTTTATAATCTACTGTAGCACCATCTTCGGTGTGGTTCTGTATGGGCATCAAACATTTAGATTGTCGCTTGATCATATGGAACGTATCAGGGCCCGTTCGGTTTGGCCGGAATGACCTGGATTGTAGCCCAATCCGGGCGGATTGGAATGGCTCGGAACGAATACGATCCAATATAAAAATTGTTGTTCAGTTGGTTTGGTCCGGAACCAAACCTAGGTTGAAATGATTTCAATCCTTCCTTCCTTTGCCCGGAATCAATCCCACCTCATCCCTCCCGGATCGGTTCCTGGCCACGGATGCGAGGAGACAATGCTCTGCTGGCGGCGGGAGGTGACAGTGTGGCGGCGTGGCACATCTTCGACGGCCACCACCGTGACGGCGGCCGCCGCCTTTTCCTCTTCTCTCCCTCTCGCCCTAGGTTTCTTGCTTCTTGTGTCCTCCGCTCGATTTGGCGCTTGATCTAGGTGGGGGACTGCGGTATTGTGCTGGATCTGCTGGAGATTTGGTTTGCTCGATGTGCTCACGATTAGGTTTTCAATACGAACTGGTTCTCCGTCCGGGAGAAGAGCCTCCAGTTCTCTTGTTTTTGAGGTTGTTGAGCCTAGGGTGTAGTGGTGGCGGTGGCGGCAGCGGCAGCCGTGGTGGCGGCACCCTCCCACCCGGGGCAGTGGCGGCGGCTGCGGAAGGGTTTGTTTTACCCGAAACAGGGAGGCTCTGGGGGAAGTGTGTACGGCCGCTTCGTGCTGGGGGCAGGCGCTGCGCAAGATCCGGACCGGAGGGTGCGGGGGTCTCGAGGGTGGCGCCGTGGCATCGGCGTGATCTGAAATGGGATTGGGCCCGGCGGCGCGGTATTTGCAGCGAAGGTGCCAGCCATGACCACCAACACCAAGCGCGCGTACGAGCTCCATATCCTCGTCAATTTGTCTCTGCTATTTCACTAACTTTTTTGAATTTCTTCTCAGGGTGGTGCATAGCTGGGAAATTGCTGGGAATTCCTTCGCAGGATCTTTCATGAGCATAGCGCTCTTATTGATGGAAGAATTCTTTCTTTTCTAGATAACGTTAATCTCTGATTCTTGCCACGTTGCCTTACTTGCTATTATGCTTTAGCTGTTAGCTGTTGTTGATCTGGAGACAACTAAGTTGATCTAAAATGATAGGTGAATGCAGCTGGGTACTGTTTATTGCACATTTGAGTTTGGTGCTATTGTAAACTGTCATTCTGTTAGCTGTGATTTAAATATATTTCTTGTTATGTTTTATGACCGTTGTTAATTTCTCTCATCATGATAATAGATAGCTGTTCTTTCTCCAATGGTCTAGACTGAATATAAGTTAAAGAATGGTTACAACTAGGCTTTGGTTTTGACATAGTAGTGACAGTCACAGTTGCTAAAGCAGTCACTATTTTTTCCTTTCTTGCTTGCTCAAAACTATTAGCAATCTGTTGGATCTGCCTAACAGAGTGATGCTCTTGCCAATTTTCCATGCAGTATATAAGCTGAATCCTTGTAGTAAGTCTTGTTAGTTGTTCCATCTCTTATGCTTTGAAGTTCAAAGCAGTTGATTAGTATCCCCAAAGAAATAATATGTTTCCAAACAGCACCGAGACAATGAGCTTCTGTGACCTCACAAACTCTTCATTCCTGCAGGTTCTCCATCAGGTGGTGGCAGGCTGGCAGCAGCTCTAGATACGTTTGTTTGATCCCACAGTAGATGATTTGCTATGATGTTTCTGAGATGGTGATTCTACGACTATCACGATACACTCTGTTCTGGTGGCAATGTACTTGTGTTAGATATCATAGTGCTATGACTATGCTTTTGTAGACCACATTTGCCTGCCGTGGTGTTATGAAGATGCGTCTGTTGTTCTTGCCATGGTGCAAGTTATATTGGGGACAAATTTTGTGTTTGTTCTGGATAGTAACAAGGTTGTTTACTATTCATTTTTTGTGGTGGCCATGGATTGTAGACGCAAGCTGACCCGGAAGTGGTGTGGTATTTCTTATATTTTCTTGCTAGCTTGATCTGGATTGATTCCACCTGTGTGCATCTTCGGTTTGAGTGGATTGGTAGGATTAAATTCTAGCCGGATTGAGTGACACAGGTGGAATCACTTGAACTGGGCGTGGAAGTAATCCTAGTCGGGATCCAATGCGACCAAAACGAACGAGGCCTCAGTAGTTTCACCGTTGGATTGTTCCTCGTTCCAATCAGGTCATAATACTAGGAGATTCTCTGTCTCGGTGGCAACACATGTATATTAGGCATACTCCCTCTCTCCTAAATTACTATTTGTTTTGATTTTTGTAGATCCATAATTTTTACTATGCACCTAATATATATATATATATATATATATTATATATATATATCTAGATAGATATATGGTAAAAGATATGTATCTAGAAAAGTCAAAACGAATAGGACGGAGGGAGTACTGTACAGGAACATTGACCCCTACGAAGGCTTGGCTAACAAATTATGAGATTGACAAGAACCTTGAGATCACTTTCTTAATTTGAACATTGTTAGTTAGGACTACACTTGATACTAGTTTGGAGCCATGATTTTATTATTCTACCAAAAGACATCCTTCAACTGAAAGATGCCTCTCCTTTCAGAGGAAACTTTCAGAGGAAACTGTACTCCTATGCTACTAATTCTTCAACATTATTAGCTTGTATAAATTGACTAACTTAGATTGCTTCACACATTTTTTTCCTGCTTGAAATTCTTAATGCTGCGATGGATTTTGGGCACACGAATTTTAATTGTATTCGCTGCTGATTCGATGAACCCAAATACGGAAATACCCAAGTTTTGGGTTTACGCAAGTACCCAACCTAAAACCCACGAGCCGAAAACTCCCAAACCCTCGATCCGTCCTGCTGCCCCCTCCTCTCCTCTCGTCTCTCCCTCCGGCGAAGCCACCATGCTCGCCGCAGCTCGCTCCCTCCGCCGCCTCTCCTCTTCCTCCTCCTCCGTCCGCTCCCTCCGCGTCTTCCTGCACCCTCCCGCACCCCCGCCCTCGGCTCCGCCTCTCCGAACCCTTACCCGCGCCTTCCTCCCGCACCTCGCCGCCGCCCACCGCTTCTCCCCCGCCTCCTTCTCTTCCTCCGCCCCATCCCGCCTAGGCGAATGCGGTGGCGCGCGGGGAGCCCCGGCGATTCCCGAGGAGGTGGAGGGGGAGGAGGAGGAGGCGGCGGGAGTGCTGGTGCGGCATGACACGGACGCGTACGCTGCGGTGGAGCTGGCTCTGGACTCCGTGGTGAAGGTGTTCACGGTGTCCAGCAGCCCCAACTACTTCTTGCCGTGGCAGAACAAGGCGCAGCGAGAGAGCATGGGCTCCGGTAAGGCACCGATTTTGGCGCTCGTGTCGTAGTAGTGTATTGCTGTGTTTGGTTTGGATCTCTGCCACGTATTTAGGTGTCTGTGTGCGAGAGGCATCGAAAGTAAGCTTGTGGAGGGCTTGAGTGTCAAGTTCTCTTGAAATCGACCTAAAAAAAATCCACTCGTTTACATTACAAGTTTAGAGCTCGTGGTTGAGTAATTTGCTGGTTCCAAATTTGCAAAGGAAATTTGTACTTTAGCTCTGAATTGTGTGTCTCAATGTCTGTTGTATAGGCATATCATATGTTGTAGAGCACGGGAATTGTTGGATCTTTAGGTATACCGACAAGCTGATGTGGTTAATATTACTCCACAGTTCGCATGGTGTGAAAAATCAATCTTTGTAGACCTTATGACAACTGAGCAGATTCAAATGCACTGAAACAGAAGTCCTTCTTTGGTTCATCTCTGAATTCAATGTCCCTGTTGCAGGATTTGTAATTCCTGGAAGAAGGATTGTGACAAATGCTCATGTTGTAGCTGATCACACTTTTGTTCTTGTGAGGAAGCATGGTTCGCCTACCAAATACAAGGCAGAGGTCCAGGCTGTTGGTCATGAATGTGACTTGGCTCTGTTGACTGTTGAGAGTGAGGAGTTCTGGGATGGGGTGAACAGCTTGGAGCTTGGTGAAATCCCCTTTTTGCAAGAAGCTGTTGCGGTGGTAGGCTACCCTCAAGGTATGAGCCTGACATTGAGTAGTTGGCAGTCTGATATTTATTCCAGTATTTGTATCTAGAAGACGAACTTGTTAGTTATATAATTCCATTCCATCCATGACGGTATCCAATTCAAGTTGCACATGCAGCATACACATGACCATCTATTCTGCAAGGGTGCAATTGATGAATTGAAACATGTTAGTACTGTTTTGGATGAGTGAATGTGGTCTAATTGATTGCATCGGCAAGCAAACTAATAAATAATTGGAACACATGAATACAGGATGTTAATGGAAAGGGGAAGCTCAATCATCTTTATGATTTCACCACTTCTAAAATTCATAACAAACAATTTGCTTCTCTATTAACTTGGTAACCAATCATGAAAAATTCGTGATAAGCAGCCCAGGAATTTTATGTAGCAAGTGCCTTTCTACTTTCCTGTAACATCATCTACATGGCAGACTATATGACACCAATAGCTACTCCAGTATATATAGGTGCTACGACTTCCTGCCATTTCAATTTATGCATGCATGCATGCTTGTACCTGATGATATTCGTATGACTATTTATCTTATCTCTCAAAGATTGCCTACTTCTCCTAGTTGTGCAGCTCGGCAGGCTTCAATATTACTGCTAACATTAATCATTGTGCAAGAGATTCTCTCTATACTTCATAGAAAACAGAACTATGTCAAATGTTGGACAGTATATGATCCTAAACTTGCTGTGACTCAGGTGGAGACAATATTTCTGTTACCAAGGGGGTTGTCTCTAGAGTTGAACCAACACAATATGCCCATGGTGCTACACAGCTTATGGCTATACAAATAGATGCGGCAATTAATCCAGGTAACAGTGGAGGACCTGCAATTATGGGTGATAAAGTAGCCGGAGTTGCTTTCCAGAATTTGTCAGGGGCAGAAAACATTGGGTGAGTCATTAACCTTTTCCTTTTGCACCAATTTAACCTTTGCCACCTAGTTTTTTTTCTTAACGTTTTCCTCTTTTTTTTTCAGTTATATCATACCAGTGCCTGTGATTAAGCGTTTCATTTCTGGAGTAGAAGAGAATGGTAAATATTCTGGATTTTGTACTCTTGGAGTATCTTGCCAGGCTACTGAAAATATTCAATTAAGAGAGTGCTTTGGTATGCGGCCTGAAATGACTGGAGTTTTAGTTAGTAGAATAAATCCTCTATCTGATGCTCACAAGATTTTGAAGAAAGATGATATCCTCCTTGCGTTTGATGGTGTACCTATAGCAAATGACGGGACAGGTGAGCTTAAAAGTTTCCACGTATGCAATACCTCAATATGCATAACCAACCAATTTCTGTTGCATATTTGTTTTTTTTTCCATTTACCTTTCTATTTGTTATGGTATCTGTGAGTCTGTAGCACGCAATAACATGGACGCATATACATTTCACACCCTTGGTGCATGTTTTTGCATACTTCTTTGCAGCTTTTTGTGCAAATCCGTGAATCAATTCATGAACTATTTCTAGATAGTGGCATCACAGCATCAACCACTTAATATTGTCCGTTATATTGTCTGCAGTTCCATTCCGGAATAGGGAGAGGATCACCTTTGATCATCTGGTGTCCATGAAGAAGCCTGGAGAAACAGCTGTTCTCAAAGCATTAAGAGATGGTAAAGAGCAAGAATTGAGTGTCATACTTAGACCTGTGAGTCCTTGCCATATTATTACATTTGATTTGATCTGTACCTTTGATTATATGGGTGCAATTTATGGTTGCTTGCTGGTTACCAAATATAGTAGTGTTATTCTATTGCTATTCTTGTTTACCTTCACACCAATTTTGCAAGTGCTAGACATGGTAATAGGTTCAACCTTGAAAAATCTAGATCGGTACACTATCCCACATAAGCAATATCCCTGTTCCAGAACTCACCAACATATCAATGTAAGTTTGTACCACACCGAACCCATTGATATTAGCTAATGGGTCTGTTTTGGCCCTTGTAGAGTTATTTAAGTATCTGGGCAGAGACCAACTCATCTCTTATGTACTCCCTCTGTCCCAAAAAGAATGATGTTTTGGCATTCAAATTTGTCCCAAAAAGAATGACGTTCTAGGATTTAAATCTTATGCATGCATAATTTGGCGTGTTGATCTCGTGCATGCATGATTAAATGGAAACATATTTTCTTCATTTTCTATATGCAAACTGAACTAACTAAGGGTACATGCCTCTTTTTCATTCACCTCTAATCTGTCTGGAAAATCCCAGAAAGTCATTCTTTTTGGGATGGAGGGAGTAGGTCCTTAGCAGTCCATGTAATTTGAACCAAATGGTATTCTACACAGCTCTCCCAGTCTTCTCTTTTCACTCATCATTTCTTTCTTCGCTATTTCTGTGTTATGCTAGTGCCTATAGCTTTCAAAATGTTGACCCTTGAAGTTGTAACTGATTTCTTGTATGTGTTTTTTTATTATGCAGTTGCAGCCTTTAGTTCCAGTCCATCAATTTGATAAACTACCAAGCTACTATATCTTTGCTGGTTTTGTATTTATCCCGCTAACCCAGCCTTATCTCCATGAATTTGGAGAAGACTGGTATAATGCCTCACCACGCCGATTATGTGAACGGGCACTAAGAGAACTTCCCAAGAAGGCTGGTGAACAGCTAGTTGTCTTATCTCAGGTATTGTACCATTAATTCACTACATCACTGCGATTCTGTTCTACATTTCAATATTCCATTCACAAACACTTGGTACCAGTTATATAGAAAAACACTTGGCACCACAGGATTCCCATTATCTTCTGATAATATTTATCTTTGTACTGAATAATTATTTTTCAGGTTCTCATGGATGATATCAACGTTGGTTATGAAAGGCTTGCTGAACTGCAGGTATGATGCTATAACTACCCTGGTACACTGGTACCCAAGCAGAGACATCAATTCTCCAGCATATATCCTACTATTCAAGAAGCCTAATATCGCACGATCACCAGGTAAAGAAGGTTAATGGTGTGGAGGTTGAAAACCTGAAGCACTTGTGCAGCCTTGTGGAAAGCTGCACTGAAGAAAACTTGAGATTCGATTTGGATGATGAAAGAGTCATCATCCTGAAGTACCAGAACGCAAGGCTCGCCACATCCCGGGTCCTCAAGCGGCACAGGATACCGTCAGCCATGTCGAGCGACCTTGTCGAAGAGCAAGCGACTAACGGTGAGGTTGAGGCATCATGCACCAGCTAATGGGGAGATTTTTTGTAGACCTAGTTGGAGAGCTCCCTGCTGAAGCACAGTTCCGAGGAGCTCGCTTCATTTTTGGCAAGGCAGGCGCACCTGCCAATGACCTCCTGGAGTTGTACCATGGCTTCAGTTGCTCCTTGCTGAGCCGCTTCAGTTTTGACGAAAGGAGGGTCGTCAGAGAATAAGATTATGAGCGCCGGAGCTAGCCTGATATGTAACAGAAACGTAACCATTCTTTTTTCCAAAGCATCCATTTTTACCGGGCGTTGGCGTAGCGCCCCCAATGTTGAGTTCAGATCATGTATCGTGTGTATCATCAGGAAGCACAGCATAGAAAAAGAAAAAGAATTTCAGTTCAATGTTTCTTTGCAGACATGTTATGAAAAGGGGGAAAGAGTAAGAGAGAGGAGAAAGTGAACCTTGTTGTCAAGATGCGTCTTGCATCGGACATCAGGAAAACCTCCAGGAGCTCTGGGCTTTGACCAACCTGTAATGGGCCTCTAGGTGATTCATTCATTCAAACTCTCGGTTGGGTCCAATGGGCTTCAATAGGCTGTAAATTAGTGGATCTCTGCCTCATTTCCCCAATTTTTTTTATTTTCATATTTTTTATTTTAATATTTTACAAAAATTAATAAAAAATTGTAAATCTATACTTGTTGTACTGCCGTTTCAAACGGCGGAAGCAAGCGTTAAACCGACAGTAAGGACAGTAAGCTTCACGAAGTACACTTTCAAAAAATCATAACTAATTCATACGAACTCAGATGGAGATAAACTTTATATTAATTCATATGAACTCAGATGGTGATAAACTTTATATGAAACGAGATGCATAATTTTTTAGTTCAATCCGTTTTCATTTGGTGTCATCTTGGTATTCAAATAATCGACGCAAGTTTCAGATCTAAAATTCAAATTTTAGGT
Source organism: Setaria viridis (assembly GCF_005286985.2). Classification (NCBI taxonomy): domain Eukaryota; kingdom Viridiplantae; phylum Streptophyta; class Magnoliopsida; order Poales; family Poaceae; genus Setaria; species Setaria viridis. Next base: position 19,403,966 of record NC_048265.2, read on the forward strand.
TTTCAAAAAATCATAACTAATCCATATGAACTCGGATGGAGATAAACTTTATATAAAAATTATAGATCTCATCGAGAAATACAACTTTATAGTTCAAACTATTTTCATTTGATACTATATTTGTGCTTAAATAATCGACACAAGTTTCAGATCTGATAATCGACACAAGTTTCAGATCGACACAGATCTGAAACTTGTGTCGATTATTTGAGCATAAAGATGGATCTGAAAATTGTGTCGATTATTTGAGTATAAAAATGGTATTAAATGAAAACAGTTTGAACTACAAAGTTGTAGATCTCGTCGAGATCTATAATTTTGTTATAAAGTTTATCTCCATATGAGTTCATATGAATTAGTTATGATTTTTTAAAGGTGTACGGTAGGTTGGTACCTTCCGCCGTTTGAAATGGTGGTACAGCTGTGGATTTGCAATTTTTTCTATATATTTTTGCAAAATATTAAATTAAAAAATAAAAAATAAAAAAAATTCCATTTCCAGGTTAGTTCAGCAGTTCAACTCACTGTCCACCTCCCGCTGCGGCGGCGTGAACAAATATCACGCCCCAAGAAGCAGAAGTGGATTACGCACGCGAAGCTTAGCAAGAATCACCTCCAATCTTACTGCTTGACTCGAGCCCTAGATTAGAAGAGAGGCGCACTGCGTGAGTGAGCGGTGGGACAGCACGATGGCGCTGCCCGCGACCTGTTCGACGTTTTGCCTGAAAGGGGCGGAGCAGCGCGGTCCACCCCGCTGGAGCTTCCACAGGTTATCTGCGCGCGCGGCGAGCCTCATAGGCTTCGGTTCTTGCCCACGCCGCGGGAGGCTCGTGCTCGCCGGCTGCGCGCGGGCAGGGGCGGGGGCGAGCGACTCCAAGGCCGTGCAGCTGGTGCTCGGCGGCCGTGCGCGCGACGACGCCGGCGACACCGACTCCGAGTCCAGCGATGACGAGGGCGGCGAGGACGGCGAGGTGCCCATGACGGACGAGGAGCGGAGGACGCTGCGCCGGAAGATACGGGAGATGATGGACCGCGTCCCGGAGACGGCGGAGCTCACGGACCCGGAGGAGCGGAAGGCCAAGATGCGGGAGCTGCTGACCAAATACGAGCTGGTGGTGGAGGAAGAGGACCCGGACTGGCCTGAGGACGCCGAGGATGGGATGGGCTTCAGCCTCGGCCAGTTCTTCGACAAGATCACCATCAAAGCCGAGAAGAAGGATGACGCCGACGAGGAGGATGACACGGGGAATCAGGGTGACAAGGAGATTGTTTGGGAGGATGACAATTACATCAAGCCGATTAGGGATGTCAAGACACAGGATTGGGATGCGTCCGTGTTCACTGATTTCGGACCGATGGTTGTGCTTGTGCATAACAGATATAAGAGGTACTGCAAAATTCATTCCTTGTTCTTTCTCAAGTGGTTGCACATTGCAGTTGAATAGATTTGAATACTTGATAGTATATGCTGAACCTGAACGGTTCTGTCTAAATTGCAAGGGAGCTAGTGTTTTGTCTTGTTTCAATTGTCAATGAATAGGTCATGGAATTTATTGAACACCCTTCCATCCAATGTCAGTTTGAGAAAGCATGATCTTTGTTCTTGTAGACCACAGGAGAATGAGATGGCAAGGGCTGAGCTTACTAAGGCGATCGAGATGTTTTGGGAACACAATCTGCCGTCACCAAGGGTACATACTTCGTTGCAACATCTTTCAGTAATTTCCTTGGTAATTGGTGCTTCAAGGAGCTTCCAAGTTCTGACTATGCACTTATCATTCTGCAGTGTGTGGCGGTAGATGCCTGTGCCGAGCCTGACCTTGTGGACGCGCTGAAGGTTTCTGGTTTCCCTGAGATTCTCTTCACTAATGCAGGGAGGATAATACACCGTGAGAAAGGTAGGTTGTATGGATCGTCATAGAGAAATAATCAGCTAATTCACCAACTTGCTTTTGATCAGCTGTGTTGTGAAGTTCCCTGACCATGAATCTCTCGTGCTAGTTGTTCGGTCGGCGGAGGCATGGTCGAGGATGATGGCGTTCTTCTACTACAAAGCAGCAAGGCCACCTTTCTTGTGTGAAGCAGATGGGAAGGGTCAAGAAAAGGTCCCTTTGATGTCATGAGAACAACGTGGAAGCTTAGCCTCGTATTAGTTATAGTAATCTAGTGCCTCGAATTGCATCAGTGTACACTATTAGGATTCTAGTGTTGAAACTCTCAACTGTTTCGACAAATCTCCACTAAGCAACCTCTTTGTGGTGCGGTGCAATGTCTGGAAATTTCTGTCACAAGGATTGAACATTAGACTATTAGAATATAGATATAAAGATCACAAGGATGGAGATGTCTATGAAGTATCCAAATTATCTATTTATTTTTCTTATTTTGATATGATACGAATATGGTGAGGATCCCGGTGTTATATCGGGTTGACTTTAACACTGCGACAGGTTGCAAACAAAGAACAAGCATAATTTTCTGACGATTGCTGGTATCTGCTTGATGCTTCGTCTTCCATCTACGGCGAATGCCAGTAAACTCTAGCGGCTTCAGGTTTCACATCCAAGTATAAAATCCGACAGGTTTTTTGAATGAAAAATTTGTGATCAGATATCCAAACCGACACAATTTCACCGTTTTAAAGTTCAAGCAGGGGTATTTGTCATAAAAATTGAATCCTAATCCTAGACCCTGCAAGCAAACGCGAGAAAAAAGAAATGTCTAATATCTCATAACCTTAACCAGATAAAAAAACAAGCTTTTATCGAGCGAACTCGAATGTAGATCGATTTTAGCGTGGTTTGCTCTCAGTCTCCCTCTATCAAAACTTTTCAGCAGGCGGAGCATCATATATTGAATAAGCATTTTCCAGAAGCCGACGGAGGCCCAAGGCCCAAACAACCAGGAGTCAAAAAAAGCCCGTCTCTTCCGGCACCCTAGTGGCTAGCGCGAGCGCCGCGGGTCTGTCTCCCCCTCTTCTCCCTCCCAGTCCCCAATCCCGTTACTTTTCCCATCTCATCTCCCCGCCCGCCTCCGCCCAAAAATCTAAACCCTAACCCTAACGCCGGCCATGGCGCTCACTACACGCGGCGGCGGCGCCGGCGGCGGGGATCCCGCGAAGGCGCCGTCCGCCTCCGACCCCAGCCTCGGCTTCCTCACCAAGCGCGACACCGAGGTCAAGCTGCCCCGCGCCACGCGGGTCAAGAACAAGACCCCCGCGCCGGTCCAGATCACGGCGGAGCAGATCCTCCGGGAGGCCCGGGAGCGGCAGGAGCCCGAGATACGCCCGCCCAAGCAGAAGATCACAGACACCCACGAGCTCGCCGAGTACCGCCTCCGCAAGCGGAAGGAGTTCGAGGACGTCATCCGCCGCGTGCGGTGGAGCGTCTCGGCGTGGGTCAAGTACGCGCGGTGGGAGGAGCAGCAGCGGGACTTCGCGCGCGCGCGGTCCGTCTACGAGCGCGCGCTCGACGTCGCCCACCGCGACCACACGCTCTGGCTCAAGTATGCCGAGTTCGAGATGCGGAACCGGTTCGTCAACCACGCCAGGAACGTCTGGGACCGTGCGGTGTCGCTCCTCCCGCGGGTCGACCAGCTATGGTACAAGTACATCCACATGGAGGAGCTGCTTGGCGCGGTTGCCAATGCGCGCCAGGTGTTTGAGCGCTGGATGGCGTGGCGACCTGACACAGCTGGGTGGAATTCTTACATCAAGTTTGAGCTGCGTTATGGGGAGGTCGAGCGCGCCAGGGCTATCTATGAGCGGTTTGTAGCTGAGCATCCACGGCCAGACACTTTCATCCGCTATGCTAAGTTTGAGATGAAGCGTGGTGAAGTAGAGCGGGCACGACGGGTATATGAGCGTGCGGCGGACCTGCTTGCGGACGATGAGGATGCAGAGGTGCTGTTTGTGGCATTTGCAGAGTTTGAGGAGAGGTGCCGGGAGGTTGAGCGTGCACGTGCTATATACAAACATGCGCTGGACAGGGTACCGAAGGGTCGGGCTGAGGAACTGTACAGGAAGTTTCTGGCATTTGAGAAGCAATTTGGTGACCGTGAGGGGATCGAGGATGCCATTGTGGGGAAGAGGAGATTTCAGTATGAGGATGAGGTGAGGAAGAACCCACTAAACTATGACTCATGGTTTGATTACATCCGCCTGGAGGAGAGTGTTGGGAATAAGGACAGGATCAGGGAGGTTTATGAGAGGGCCATTGCTAATGTGCCCCCTGCAGAGGAGAAGCGGTATTGGCAGAGGTATATATTCCTCTGGATTAACTATGCACTTTATGAGGAGCTTGATGCACAAGACATGGAACGGACCAGGGAGGTTTACAAGGAATGCCTGAAGTTGATTCCACACAAGAAGTTCACGTTCGCAAAGATATGGCTCATGGCAGCCCAGTTTGAGATAAGACAGAGAAATCTAAAGGCTGCTCGACAAATTCTTGGAAATGCAATTGGAATGGCCCCGAAGGGCAAGATATTTAAGAAATATATTGAAATCGAGCTGTATCTTGGAAACTTTGACCGTTGTAGGACTCTTTACGAGAAATACATTGAATGGTCCCCAGCAAACTGTTATGCCTGGAGAAAGTATGCTGAATTGGAGAAGAACCTTAGTGAGACTGATCGTGCTCGATCAATATACGAACTTGCTATTGCACAGCCAGCCCTTGATACGCCAGAGGTTCTGTGGAAGGTATGTTCTCTTGATTATGCACATTTTATGGGTATGCAATTGTTTTGTTATTATTCCTAAACTAACTGATCAAGTATAAATGATATTGTAATAACCTATTAGCACTGCCCTAGTTACTAAAATAATCAGAACTCATTTTGTAGTGAACTATACATTGCTCTTTAGGTGCTCAAAGAGCTACTGTTCTTTGGGTAAAATATGTTGTTGTACATATCCTGGATTTGCTAATATGTTTGCAAACTTTTCTGCTGAAAGTTTGTGTCACTATTTGGCCCTGCAGAAACACTTTTTTACTGTGCACTTGTATTTTGGCCCCTATTTCTCTGTATATTCCATGGTTTTTAAAGTGGTAAGGAAAAGCATGGCAAGCCACCCCTTCCAATAGCATACGTGATGCCTAGGCACTTATAAGGCCAGGCAAGGTGACGCCATATAAATCTAAGAAACTGCAAAATAGCTGATGGACAAGAAGAAAAAATGAAAAGGGAAAAAAGAAAGATGGAAGAAGGAATAAGAAGGGGCCTGGCCCAATCTACCAGCCAGCCCACATCCCTGGTGTGACCTACATATGCGGTTCCCCCGATCCCATCCAGGCCAACAGCGCTGCCGCTTCCCCTCCGCATCTCGCGAGTCACACTCCCTCTCAGGCCTCTCACATCCTGCTCTCTCTCTCTCCCTCTCTCCCTCTCCCTCCCTCTCTCCAGATGTGTTGCTGCCGCTCGCAACTTCTCCTCCCTGCCGCTTCCCTTCCCTTTCCTCATGCTCTGCACCCTCAGATTGAACGCTGCTGCTGCCCCCTTCCATATCGACCATGCCATAGGTGATGGGTGCATGTTCCGCGCTGGCCACCAGCATTAGAGCCGACGGGGGTGACACCGATTGCATGTTCTTGGTCTGGCTGGCTCACCCATTCTTCCTCCTTTTTCCCTCCCTAACTCTCATTTGCTGATTTTTGTCATGGCAACTGGGACAGCCAGAATCCCAGTGCGCCTCATAACCTAGACTTCCACGGTATACCCTTCTGAGATGAATAATCACAAATGTTTGTACAGTTCAATTGGCTGTTTGATCGTTGCCCAATAATGTTTCAGAATTCTAGCATGAATTTGTCACACCCAACACATCTTTTAGTAGTTTTCTTATTGAACAGGTAAGCAATGCATCTGACCATGCAAATTGTTCAGACATTAAAAGCTTTGTAAGATATTAATTGATCAATTCTTATGTCATGTCATTATGGTTAACCGCACAATATGCTTATTTAGAGACTTTGATCTTTATTGGATTATGGAGATCTGCACATTTGGCTGCAACATCCTAAAGTCAATTTGCATCTCAAGCTAAAATGGGCATGCTACATTTTGTTTCTTTTTTACCATTCGCAAACCTGAATCCTATTTATTGTTGTCTTACCTGGGACCCAACTTTTTTGCTGTAAGATTTGCATCTATTTAGTTCAGATATGTTCTCCTTTCATATTATATTCGTTACTAGATGTCATTCGATGTAATTTAGAAAATAATTTCATCAATTCTTCTACATTGAATCTATGCTACCCATTCTAGTTTATGAAAGAATAAGTTTTGCTCTGCCATATCACAGTCTTGGCATTCCTTACCTTTTTCATTACAAAATATGTTTGTTTTATTTTCATTTATAATCTTATTAAGCACCATTGCCCAGGGATTTTGTAGTGGATTTGTCTTTTGTGTAAACTTATGTACAATTTTCCTCAGTTTTCTTGGACTTTTCAGTAGGCTTACTGCTTGACATTCATACTACCATAAAAGTGTTAGGTTAGTTTGTAGTGCAAGTAACTGAAAGCACCTGTGTTATTGATTTCTGTTGGACTTTTCTGCCTCAGTTTATAAGAAGTAAACAGAATATAGTAGCATTTAGCTTCAAATATCTGTCCTGATAATGCATTTTCAAACTGTATGGTTTTAGGTTATGTTTAAAAATTCCGCAAATCTGGTAATCTACTTGGTGCAGCATGAGTTCTTATCACTTTGACATTTGAGACATTCTGAAAATTTCAGTTAATTCTTTTTAATTTTTTTACTAACTCATTTAGTGCTGTTTATTTCCTGTAGTACTTCTAAGTTTGTTTTATATATTTTTTTTATATGGATGCTTACCAACTCATGTCCTGCTTTTCGACTCACAGGAGTACCTGCAATTTGAAATTGATGAAAGTGAATTTGGTAGGGCAAGGGATCTATATGAAAGACTGCTTGAGAGAACAAAGCATTTGAAGGTATGGATCAGTTTTGCTGAGTTCGAGGCCTCAGCTGGCTTGGGCAGTGAAGACAGCGAAAGTGAGGAGAAAAAGAGTGAAGTTGGTTATCAGGAGCAGCAGATGGAGCGGGTTAGCAAATGTAGAGGTAAATGATGAGTTAGAGAATCCTACTGGATGTATTTCTTTTGCATTTATTTACTCACCGCTAAGTAAAAATAACACCTTTTATGCTATGATGGTCAGCTATCTTTGAAAGGGCATTCGACTACTTCAGAACCAGTGCCCCAGAGTTGAAGGAGGAAAGAGCTATGCTTCTTGAAGAATGGCTTAGTAAGGAGTTGAGCTTCGGTGATCTTGGTGATGTCAGCTTAGTGCAGAAGAAGGCTCCAAGAAAAGTCAAGCGGAAGAGACCAATCCCTACGGAAGATGGATCCACCATAGCGTATGCTCTTTACTCAGTTGTTCCTTTTTGCATTTCTGTTTCAGAAAGTTTGCATCTGCATGTGTAGCTATGTTATGCATTAGTCAGTATCCACTAAATTTTAAATCAGGAAAATAGCAAGCACAAAATCTGTTGCCTTTTTCTCTTTCCTTTTGTTTTCTGGATCTCTGGAAATATATGTACTGACATAACATTTGCTTAATCCTTCAGGTATGAGGAGTATATAGATTACATTTTCCCTGATGAAGTTGCTCAAGCACCAAACCTGAAGATCCTAGAAGCTGCTTACAAATGGAAGAAGCAGAAAACTGGCGATGATGATGAGTGATCTTGACATCTGAGTGTGGCATTGTCATATCTATTTTGCGGCAGCCAAAATCAGATGTAAAGCATATGCAATGCTGTGGATAGAGTTACAAGAACGGGAATGATCAATTTCTTGATGTCACAGGTGCTAAGGATGCTCTTGCTGTTGAAAAGAATCCCGAGAATCCCTTTAGTCTAAAACAGCACTGGGATTTCCTTTGACGTGTGATTGTTTTGGCAAAACTAGGGGGAAAATGACCATATTCTTCTCGTAGGCACTTTTTGTAAATCTTGTAAACTCACAAGTAGTGCTGTCATAGTTTTTCCCATCTGCTATTCATATTGTATCACTTTTTGTATTCAAATATGTATTTCCGCTGACCAAAAAAGAAGTGGTGGAAGGTTTAAGGCTGAGTTTTCTTAGTTCGATTGTTATCCACGAGAATCCTTTTTTTTTTTTGAGATCTTACTAGAATTACTTATACTTTTATTATTAAGGAACCTGCCAGGCAGGCCACTCTTTTTTTTTTTGGGGGAGTGCCAGGCAGCTTCCCCCTAGATGGGCTTCATGCGACCTCCTCGTCCTCTTCGTTTCTTATGCGGGCCGCCTAGTTGGGCTTCCGGATCTTCTTCCTTCGACCTGCCGCACGCCCGCACCCACACACCCACCGCAGCCGCGCTCGTCGTGGCATTCCCGTCGGAGCGCCGGCGGTCGCCGCGCCGGGACAATTCCATCCATGCTCGATGAACTAAGGCACATCCATGGTCGGCAGCTTCCACTGCAGGTAGCAACCACCATACACGCATTCGTATCATGCACGGCCGCCGTCCGATCGATCAATCAATCCATGGCCCGGCCTGGAGATGCAAACAAAGCATCGTGATTGCGTTCTTGCCGGCCGGGCAGAGCAATAGGCGCCTGGTACGTTGCGGGCGTGGCCAGGCCCGGGCCTTGGATGGCGATGGCACGGAAGTACGCTTGCTCATGTTTCAGGTAGTGTTCGAGGTGCGCTGGCACATGGGTATGGCACCATCGATTCCATTGCTGCTCGCTTTCTTGGAGGTTATCATTGCATCGCGGCGACGCTGGAAGAAAATTCAGGGACGGAGCCACTCATCAAGGATAGGGCCAGTCACTAGTATATATCACCTCTTCAATGTAATTAATGAGAAAATGTTAACCTTGTAACTAATTTAGCTTGAGATATGAGGGTATAGAGCTGTGTTCTCACCCCCCCCCCCCAATTGTTTCAGTGTTAGCTGCTGCTAGCGTGTTTGATCAAGAAGATAGGCATGCCATGATGCCATGCCACTGTGGTACGTGCTTTGCATATATAACATTATGTAATTTGTAAGTTCTTTTTTCCATTAATAATTTATAACGTACTAAAACATCTTCTGTCACTACTGGAGAACGGACCTTTCATCCACTTCATTAGAACCGGTTGGAATGAACTCGGTACTAATGTGAGCATTAGTACGGGGCATAACGGCTAGTCCCTCCTTTAGTACCGGGTGGGGGCACCAACTGGTACTAATGTGCATCCTTTAGTACTGATTGGTGCCCCCAAACGGTACTAAATTTCCTTCTATAAATCCGTCTTCTTCTTCCTCCTGCTTGAGCCATTCACCACAGCTCGAGGTTCATCCTATCCATAGCGGCATAGGGAAGGTGCTGCCGGATTGAAGATCATCTCATAAGGATTTCACTCATTCAAGTGTTCTAAATGTTAGAAACTTCATTCTCCCTTGATACATGGTTAGTATACTAAGTTTTAACTTTAGAGCTAGAGTAATTTGTCATTTTTAGAATAAGGTACAATGGAGAAAATTTTCATTTATATGCATGTGTTATTTGGAGCTCATATTTGTTATTTTTAGAATAAACTACATTTTTTTGGATGCTATATTTTCGTATTAGTCAAAGAAATTGATATGAGGTTAGAGTAATAATTTCATAGTTTAGTACTTTTTAAATATGAGCTAAATAAATTATATCAAATGTTAGCGAGATAAATTGTGGTACATAGAGATAATAAGATGAAATAGAGGTACGTAATTAGTCATTTTTATAATAAGCTACAATGAAGAAATTTTTCATTTATATGTTATGTTTGAGCTAAGTAAATTGTGGGGAAAATATAGCATTTGTTCATAGTTTAGTCATTTGTAAATATGAGCTAAATAAATTTTGGTACATAGAGATGGCTTCTGCTGCTGGAGGAAGTGGCGATGGTGGGGGTGATCGTCGTTCCTCTCGTGGTAAGGAAAAACCATAGTTGGCCCTCATGATAAGTCGAAGAAAATAAGCCCGTGGGAGAAAGCAATGCTTCGTTATTTGCAAAGATGTCATGAAGATGTTGCGGCAGGTCAGGACCCTCCTTTTGGTGGTCGTTATGCCCTACTGCCATTCCTTGGTGTTTCAGGTCCACTTAGTACTACTGTTGCAGGAGGCACAAATAAACCACAGGATGAGGCTGGATCAGTGAAACCTTCGTCTTCACCACCTAAGGATGCTTAAAGTCCTCCTAGATAGTACTCAGTGGATGGTTTGTCGTAGTGTATCATGTTGTTTGGGTCTGGAATTTAAATTTGTGTATTTCTATCTAAAATTTTAGCAACATTTGAGTTTGTCGTAGTGAATCATGTTGTTTGGGTCTAAAATTTAAATTTGTGTATTTCTATCTAAACTTTCAACAACATTTGAGTTTAATGGTATTTGTACCATATTTGTTATATTTCATGTATAATTGTATGGATGATTAGAATATCTTTGGTTCGGTAATACTTTGTAGATGAATCGGCAATGGATGCACAACGCAGACAAACAATCCATGGAGTACATTAATAGCTTGCATGATTTTTTCGATCTAGCAAAATCCAACAAACCGTCGTCCAGTTTCATTTATTGTCCATGCAGAAATTGCAAAAATGAGAAGGATTACGCATCCAGAAAAACTATTCACGCCCACATATACAGTTTTGGATTCATGCCTAACTATTTTGTTTGGACCAAGCACGGGAAAGAGGAGTCATGATGGAAGATGATGATGAAAATGAAAATGACAACATTCTTGACAAAATTCAAGGAGGTGCCTTTGCAGATGCTCCAATGGGCGAGGCTGAAGAAGAGATAGGCGAGGCAGAAGGTCCTACGATGATCTAGGTCAGGTGTTGCGAGATGCAAAGCTAGACTATGAGAATGTGAAGGAGTCAAAAAAGTTTGAGCGTATGTTAGATGATCATAAGAAATTATTGTACCCAGATTGTAAACAGGGGCACAACAAGTTGGGTACCACACTGGACATGCTGCAATAGAAGGCAAAAGATGGAGTTTCTGACAAGGGTTTTGATGAGTTAATGATAATCATAAAGAACATGCTTCCCGAGGGGAACGAATTGCCATCCTCAACGTACGAAGCAAAAAAGGTTGTTTGTCCTCTGGGTTTGGAGGTACAAAAGATACATGCATGTCCTAATGATTGTATCCTCTATCGCGGTGAGGAATACGAGAAATTGGAGGCTTGTCAGGTGGGCGAAGCGCTGCGTTATAAGATCAGAAGAGATGACCCTTGGTGATGTTGAGGGGTAGGCCAGCAAGAAGAAAGTCCCTGCGAAGGTAATGTGGTATTTCCCTGTAGTACCATGGTTGAAGCATTTGTTTATAAATAAGGTGCATGCAAAGTTGATGTATTGGCACAAAGAAGAATATAAGCAAGATGAAATGATTAGACACTCCACTGATGGGTCCCAGTGGAGAACAGTTGATAGAGAATTTCCCGAGTTTGAAAAGGATGCAAGGAACATACGGTTTGGTTTAAGTACAGATGGATTCAATCCATTCGGTGAGTTCAGTAGTGGTCATAGCACTTGGCCTGTGACCTTATGTATGTTCAACCTTCCGCCCTGGGTGTGCATGAAGCGGAAGTTCATTATGATGCCGGTAATTATCCAAGGCCCAAAACAACCTGGTAATGATATTGATGTTTACCTAAAACCGTTGGTTGATGAACTTTTACTGTTATGGAAGGAAGAAGGTGTACGTGTGTGGGATGAAGACGAAAAGTAGACTTTTAATCTACGAGCATTGTTGTTCGTAACCATCAATGATTGACCGGCGTAATCTGTCCGGACAGTCAAACAAGGGATATCGAGCCTGCACACACTGTTTAGATGATACTTGCAGCATGTATTTGAAACATTGTAGGAATATCGTGTATACGGTGTCAGTGTTTAGACTCAACAACCTACCGAGGGGGTACCCAAGGTAGTGTTTTATGCGTGGGGCTCGCTGAGATCAGGAACTCGATGGTGAACTCGAACACATGATTTAGACAGGTTCAGGCCGCTTATACCGCGTAATACCCTACGTCCTGTGTGTTAGTTGGATTGTATTGATTGAAGTTGTTTGGAGAGGGTCCCTACCTCGCCTTATATTGCCGGGGGTGTTTACAAGAATACTAGATGAATTTGACTAGAGAGTCCTATTCTAATTGCTATGAGTAGCTTCCTAATTCTCGACTAGTTCTTGTCCTCCATGTAGACCACGCCATCCTACACCATAGTCTCCGTGTATGACACATCTCGGTGTACAGCCCCATGTTGTAGGACTTTCCAAACTTTCTGGTGGGCCCATAGATGTATGGCTGACAAGTCCCCGAGTAGTTTTTAGTCAAATACAGCAGTCCCGAGTAGTTTTGTAGGCTTCTCCGACTAGTTTGTAGTATTCTCTGAGTACTCCGTTGGATCTCAGTCTTCAAACGTACTCGAGTACTGCCATGTGGCAATAATGTGCTCAAACCTCATTTAACTTGGTCTTGAATCTTGAATCTTGAAATTTATATGGAAGTGCGATGAAAAATCGCCCTCCATATGGAGTAGCCCCCGAGCCTTGAATCGAAAAATCAGGCTGTGGTCAATCTTGTAATTTCACATCTCTTTTACCTTAAAACCTAAAGAAAAAAGTTTTTAGCCAACGGGCACGTGGCATGCAGCCCCCGAGCTGTTACACGACTAGTTTAGGTATAAGGGTCAACCACCGGTCAACATGACCGTTCGCCAACAGTAACCTTATCCCTTCTGAGAAAATTGAAAACTGCCAACAATAATTTCAGGCTTTTAAAAATGAAATATTCTCGTTAATCTTGCCCTTGTTTACTGCACTATGGTTATAAATAACGGAGGAATTTATCCCTTCCATTTCACCCAAGGCATTGTGCCCGTTCATCTTCCTCACTGTAGCCCTAGCCCCACCGTTTGCCATTCTTGAGCTCGATTGCCACCGTCTCGTCCAGCTTAGCCCTCGAGCGCATGCGCAAGAAGACTCTCATGGCAACACAAATTGGTAAGAAAGTGTCATCCAGTAAGGCAGTGGAGACCAAGAAGAGGAAGGCTGTGAAGAAGGAGAAGGAAATCCAATTACCGGCACCGAATTATGGCAAGACGGACCAAACGGCTCCGCCCAACCAAGCCTACACCTGGAAGAAGTCCATGATGAAGGAGGCGGACATCTAGACATTGGTGGATGCTAATCTTCTCCAGGAGCAGGACTTCATCTACTGGAGGGAGGCCTACGGCAACCCATGGCCCATGGAGAGCTTCTCTAATGAGGCAGTCATTTTTGCGCACTTCATTGAGCACGATCTGGCTCTCCCTTCGTCTGACTTCTTCAGGGGATTATTGAGGTACTACAACCTGGAGTTAATCCACCTCAACCCCAATTTAATCCTGCACGTCGCTATTTTTGTGCACTTGTGCGAAGCTTTTCTTGGCATTCAGCGCCACTTCCAGCCGTTTAGGAAGTTCTTTAGAGTCAAGCCCTAGCCTAGAATGGATCACACCGAAGTAGTTCGGGGGGCAGGGATCCAACTGCAGGAGCAAGTAAAAGGCCTGTACTTGGATTACGAACTCATAGACTCCCACTCAGGCTGGAAGCAACGATGGTTCTACATTAGAAATCACGAGCCCTATCTTCCCAAGGTGACCGGCCACCGTCCAGTCTGGAACAACCAATGGTTGGACGAATCGAGTACCGTAGATGGCTTCCAGCTACCAGAGCTGCTTGAGAAGATCTCCGTGATCAAGAGGGAAGGTCTGACATGCATCGGCGTGGCCTTCAACTTCATAAGGAGGCGAGTCCAACCCCTGTAGCTGCGTTGCACATGGGGGTATGACTACTCAGGTCCCAATGACCCATCGTATGATGTCGTAGGACTTGTCCATGGATGAAGTGATGGCGCGGCTGAAGCGCTTCTTCAAGCACGCCAGGGGCATTCCAACGATTGTGCGAGAACGCTGCGCCGCCAACCTGCCAAACTAAGTAAGTACCCGTGCCCTACAGCCCCCGAGTACTAATTTGGCGTCTATCAATTTACTGACTTGTCTTTTGTTTGCAGGAAGAGCTTCAATTGCATTGCTTCATCCCTCCTCCACCTAGGTCAGATGGTCCGCGTGTACAGGCATACAGAAGGCAATTGAGGAGGAGGAGGAAGAGGAAGAATCGAATGGTTGGTCCTCCTTCAGCAGCTCTGATTCAGAGGCTGTTGAAAAATTTGTTGTCAAGCCCCAATAGTCAGACAATGTGTGTCATCTTCTGGTACATCCAAGCATAAAGTAGAGGATGATCTGGAAGCCGAATTGGCACCACCCTCGAAGAGGGCGCGTACTGCCACCGTGAAGCGGGTGGTGAAGAAGTTGTCGTCCGCCGATGAAGTCGTGCAGCAGGAGGTGCTGACGATAAAGGAGGTCGAGGAGCCTCCTGTTGACATGTCCAACCCTGTGATGGCGTAGACTACTCAAGGAGTGGAGACGACAGCCAAGGCTGGCGAGGATCAAGCTGCGATCCAGGGAGCCGCGTCGAAGAAGCCGTCGCCCACAGTCAAGTCCCTGCGCCTGGGGGCAGAGCCCACCTTGAAGATAAGGCGGTTCACAAAGTAAGTACCCGAGTACTAATTGTGAATTGTTGTTAGATTGTGATGTGTCGTGACACTTATCTGTTTCAGGAAATCCACCAGCGTGGACATTGGAGGCTCGAGCCCGAAGTCCGCGGGTGATGGTAGTATTCGCTCAGCCGAAGACCTCATCCCGGTGCCTTCAATTCCACCACCAGAGGAGCAGCAGGTGCCAGAAGTAGCCCTAGGTGTTGTATTCTCTGTCAAGCTAGAGGCGGAGACCGAGACAGTGGTGGCGATTGTTACTGGAGTCGAAGCTACTCTTGTAGCCCCTGAGCCCAAAGCTGAAGTCAAAGCTGCCGGCGCGCTATAAGTGTTGGCCGCCATCCCATCTTCTGAGGTAGGACCGTCGACAGTTGCAGCGCGGTCCCCCTCATGTCTTCGAAAGCTGGTCCATCGATTAGCCGGGTGCTGGTCCCTCTCGGTGTGCCGAATGCTGGAGGGCAGGAGAAGCATGAAGAAACTTGGATTGCTCCCGGGGTGGACTTGGAGAAGATCCAACTCCTTGCTTACCCTCTGACCACCATAGAAATGGAGGTCACGGTCATGGAGATGCATCACCGTGTAGGCGAGTTCATAGAGGCAAGCATTACCTCTACACTAGTCTTCAACTTGAAATCAGTACTCATTACTTACACGAGTATTTGCTCTGTTTTGCAAAAATTAATCGAGCGCACCTGCTGGAAATCAAAGATGCTCCAAGGCTATGGAGACACTATCATACGGGCTATGGAGTTGGCCAAGGAGCGATAGTACTCCTCCCAGCTACTCATGAAGTACGATGGCCAAGCTGCCGAGTACCAAAATCTCATGCAGAAAGCCACGGAGGAGAAGGATCACCTTCGGAAGCGCATCAAGGGATTGAAGAATCGATTGGAAGGTTAGCTATCACCTCCCGCTGGTCTTCGAGTACCATTTTGCAATTGATATTTTTGACTTGCTCTTTATGTTGCTCTTGTAGTGCTGACCAGAGAAAAAAAGGATCTCCAGGTTAGTGTCATAGACTGGCAGAACTCGTATTACCGAGTGATGGATCAACACGACAAGCTGTCCTCTATGTACGAGACTCTGGAGAACAAGCTTGAGAAGGAAAAGAAGTTGCGCGTCGATGGAGAAGTTTAATTGGTCGATATTATGACAAAACTCTGAGCGTAAGAGGCTAAGTTGGCGGCAACAAAACTTTCTCTAAAGGAGCTATCAGAGGCCACTCAGCCCATTGCCAACATGGTGGAGCCCCTGGCCGAAGGCGTGGAGCCCCGTCCCTTGGCGGAGGTACTCAAGGATGTTCCTGGGAAGATCACTGGCTACATCCAGAAGATGGTAGAGTCCGTCTCGAAGCAACTATTGGCGATGGTGAAGTCTTTCTACCTGCAGGCCAACTTAGCTCCTGTTGAGGAGGGGATTACGAAAGAGTGCACTGATGAGCAATTCCAACAGTATCTGGAAGAAATGGCTCCCATCGCTAAGGAAGCAGCCGGCCAGATAGACCTTGAGTAGTTGTAATGGAAAAACATGAAGTTATTGTAATATAAACAAGTCATAAAATGAAATGTAAATTATTTGAAGTCTTGTCACAATTTCTAGCGCTTGTCGACTTGTTTGGATTCTTCTGTTTTAGTGCATCTCCCGAACTAGCGTGGTAATTGCTCATGCAGTAGTCGAGAGTGTCAGCGCAAGGCTACTCTTGTGAGCCTCTTCAGATACACGATGTAGAGTACACTTAGGCTGCGACCACTTTCTGTGGAGTGCAAGTACCTGGGTATCTGGGTAGTCAGACTCTTTGAATGAGTAGACTCTTTAGGACTTCGTTATCTGGAGGATACCTTTGCAACCTCCCTGGGTTGTTCGGGTGTTGTGCTCCGAAGGTCTGGAACTACAAACTTGTTTATTACAAGTTGCGACTAGACGGATTTGTCTAGATAAGAACTCGGGTAGCATAGATAACTCCCAAGTCACTTGACGACTTTTTTTTTGTGAAAGCCATCGATGGACATACTTGTCGTAGGAGCTGACTAGTTCATTTTTGTGAGTGCAGGCTTGCCCTTGCAAGTTGTTGTTTGTCCAACGAGTTAAATAACCCAAAAGATATATGTGCAGACTTGTTATTACAAGCTGTATGTGGATGATTTTTATCCAAATGAGTTGAATAACTCAAAAATATCTATGTAGACTTTTGAATACAAGCTGCGAGTTGGGGTGATAGTACTCGTGAGAGCTAAATAGCTTGGTGATTTTGCTTTTGTGAGTCGCAATCAGGCAGAGACTAGTTGTTTTATGACACAAAAGAATGCTGCTTTATTAAATTGTAATTATACAACTGAGGCCGATGGCCAATTTACATGATTATAAACTATGGGTAGAACATAGGTACTCAATGTTCCACGAGTTTCAACTTCTTTACCAATGAGAGTTTCTAGCCTATACAACCCTGGTCCAGTGACCTTAGAGACGATGAAAGGACCCTCCCATGGCGAATTTAGCTTGTGCAACCCCTTGGTTTCTTGGATACGCTTGAGGACCATGTCGTCTGTGTTGAATGAACGTTCTTTGATGTTGCGATCATGATAGTGGAGAATTCCTTCAAGGTACCTTGCTGACTGGATGAATGTTGCGCAACGAGCTTTTTCGAGACTGTATAAGTCTAGACACCTTATTTCTTCTACCGCACCCTCCTTGTATTGCTCGACTTCTGGAGATTTTCATAGGACGTCGACGGGGAGGATAGCTTCTGATCTGTAGACTAGGAAGTAGGGTGAGTAACTTGTAGGCTTGCACGGCTGTGTGCGAAGCCCCCAGAGGACATTGGGTAGCTCCTTGAGCCCCTTGCCGCCCTTGGTGTTTCCGATGTTGTGTAGTCTTTTGTTGAGAGCTTCTAGTAACATCCCGTTAGCGCGCTCAACTTGGCAGTTGGCCCATGGATGAGCGATATAGATGTACTGGACGTTGATCCCGCTGTGCCCACAGTACTCCCAGAACTTGTGATTGTTGAAATTTGAGGCCAGGTCTGTGATGATACGATTGGGAAAGCCGTAGCGATGGACAATCTCATTGAGGAAGTTGAGTACTCTGTCTGCTTTGGGACAGGTCACCGGCTTTACCTCGATCCACTTGGTTAACTTGTCGATCGTCACGATTACTCGATTGAAGCCCCCAGGCACCGTAGGTAGAGGGCCAATCATGTCTAGCCTCCAGCATGTGAATGGCTAGAAGGGTGGTATTGTTATCAACTTGTAGGCAGGGATGTGTTGTTGCTTGGTGATGAATTGACACCCTTGGCATCGGCGAACTAGTTCTTTGGCGTCAGCAAGAGCTGTAGGCTAGTAGAATCCTGCTTTGAAAGCCTTGCCCATGATCGTTCTTGAAGATGCGTGGTTTCTGAGATGCCCTTGTGGATCTGTTCCAGTATGTCCTTGCCATCTTGTCGTGAGACACACTTCATGAGTACTCCTGATGATGTGCCTCATCTATAGAGTTTGTCCCCGACTAGAACGTAGTTCTTGCCGCACCGCAAGACTTGCTCTGCTTCTATCGTGTCGGGAGGTAACTTGTGCTCTTTAATGTAGTTGATGAAGGGGATTCTCCAGTCTGCATCGATCATCATAACTCCCCGGTCTGGTACATCATGACCTCAATCGGTGGTTTTTGATTGTGCCGGCTTCACTATGGATGGCTTGTGTAGTTCATGGACGAAGACCTGAGCCGGAACTTGAGCACGAGTAGATCCGAGCTTGGACAAGACGTCTACGGCTACGTTGTTGTCACAAGCCACGTGATGGAACTCTAGACCAGAGAACTTGTTCTCTAGCTTGCGTACTTCGAGGCAATACACGTCCATATTATCCTTGTGGCAATCCCACTCGTCATTGACTCGATTTATGACCACCAGTGAGTCGCCATAGACTAACAACCGCTTGATTCCTAGCGAGATTGCCAAGCGGAGGCTGTGCAGAAGCGCTTCGTATTCAACTTCATTGTTGGAGACCTCCTAGAAGGTTTGCAACACATATTTGAGTTGGTCACCTTTGGGAGAGATTAAGAGTACTCCTGCGCCAATGCCCTCGAGCTTGATTGATCCATCAAAGTACATGAACCAATGCTCTGGGCGTTCTGTCGGTGTGGGTACTTGATTTTCCTGCCACTCTACCATGAAATCGACTAGTGCTTGCGACGTGATGGCATTCCTTGACTTGAATTCTAGGGACAAGGCTCCGAGTTCTACTACCCACTTGGAGATTTTTCCTGTCGCATCTTGATTGTGGAGGATTTCTCCTAAGGGGAAGTTTGTGACAACGAAGATGTTGTGCTCATGGAAGTAGTGGTGTAGCTTCTGTGAGGTGAGTAGTACTGCATATAGCAGCTTTTGAACTAGCGGGTACCGGGTTTTGGAACCCAACAACACCTCACTGACAAAGTAGACAGGCCTCTGTACTTTGTATACATGGCCAGGTTCCAGTCTTACAACCACGATCGCCATGCTGATGACATTAGTAGTCGCGGTGATGTAGAGTAGCAAATTTTCATTGGGAGTAGGCACCGTGAGGACCGGTGGCTTTGATAGGAAGTCCTTCAGCTATTGAAGGGCTTAATCTGTCTCCTCGGTCCACTAGAATTTATCTTGCCGCTTGAGTAGTTTGAAGAAAGGTAGTCCCCGCTCCCTAAGTCTTGAGATGAATCTGTTGAGGGCCACCATACATCCAGTCAGCTTTTGAACGTCCTTGATGCACGATGGGGCGCACAAATTTGTGATGGCGGCGATCTTCTTGGGATTAGCCTCGATTCCTTGATGACTAATGATGAACCCTAGTAGTTTTTCGGAGGGTACACCGAACACGTATTTTGTTGGATTTATTTTCCACTGGAAGCTTCGTAGGCTTGCAGAGGTTTTTTCTAGATCCGCAATCAAGTCATCAGGATTTTTGGTCTTTACGATCACGTCATCCATGTACACCTCTATGTTGCGGTGTAGTTATTTCTTGAAGCACTCCTGGATGGTTTGTTGGTATGTGGCCCCTGCATTCTTCAAGCCGAAGGACATTTTAGTCTAGCAGAAAGCTCCATACGGGGTGATGAACGAGGTCTTGATCTGGTCTTCTTCCTTGAGAGCTATCTTATGATATCTCGAGTAGAAATTAAGGAAACGGAGTAGAGCACATCCAGCCGTCGAGTTGATGACTTGATCAATCCTAGGGAGCCCGAAGGGATCCTTTGGACAATGCTTGTTGAGGTCCGTGTAGTCAACACACATCCTTCACTCGCTGTTGTTCTTCTTTCGTACCAAGACAGGATTAGCCAGCCTATCTGGATGATTAACTTCTTTTATGAAGCCGATCGCGAGTAGTTTGGCCAACTCTTTTTTGATTGCATCTCTTCTGTCTTGGGCGAATCGACGTAGTCATTGTCGCTTTGGCGTAGCGTTGGGATCCACGTTTAGTGAGTGCTCGATCAACTCCTTGGGCACCCCTGGCATATTGGATGGCTTTCATGCAAAGATGTCTTAGTTGGGCTGAAGGAAGCTGACAAGCGCATCTTCCTATTTTCAAGTCCAGTCCTAAGCTAATCAGGGCTGTCTTGGAGCTATTGCCAGTCTCGAGGTCGATGGCTTTGATATCGACTTCACTTGTTGGCTTGACCTTGGTTGCCCTCGACTTCTTCTCTGGGATCTCGAGTTCTGTCGGGTACAATTTTTTGGAGGCAGCGAAGACTTGCATCATTGAATTGGCCACTTGAGTAATCGCTGCCAACTCTATGGCTTCTGTGTCGCAGTCGTAGGATCTTTTCAAGTCTCTGCGTAGGGAGAGCACTCCCTTGCGTCCTGGCATTTTGAGTACCAAGTACACGTAATGTGGGATGACCATGAACTTGGCCAGTGCAAGTCTTCCAAGGATAGCGTGATACGAAATTTCAAAATCGGCTACCTCCAATCGGATGTACTCTGTCCGGTAGTGGTACTTGGTTCCGAAGGTAACTGGCAAAACCACCTGACCAAGGGGTACAACCGTGTTGCCTAAGACAATCCCGTAGAACGAAGAGTTTTTGGGGTGAGCATATCCATAACATTAGGTCCATCTTCCTCAAAGTCTTGGCGAAGAGTACGTTGAGACCACTGCAGCCATCGATGAGGACCTTGGTGAGTCGAGAGCCTACGACTACTGGATCTAAGACGAGAGGGTAGCATTCCGGGTCTGAGAAATTAGTCCACTGATCCTGCCTTAAGAAGGTGATTGGCACCTCGGACCATTTGAGGAATATAGGCGCTGCTGGTTCAATGGACATGATCTCTTGGAGGGCTAGTTTCTGGGACCGCTTTATGGTAGTACCCGGTGTGCCGTCGAAGATGACGTTGATGGTGTTGGATGGGTTCTGGAACTTGCTGTTGTCGTCGTTGTCTTCGTCTTCTTTGGCCTTGCACTGTCCTTTGCTCCAGAAGGTTCTGGCAGATCTTTCATGACTCTGCGAAGGCTATAGCAAACCATCGCAGAATGCTTAGAGTGTGGGTGCCATGGGCACTGTTTTTCATGAGCTCTTTGAATGGAGTCCTTTCTTGATTTCCGCCACCTTTCTTGGAAGACTGGACATCACTGTGACAGTATTGTCTGGCTTTCTTTTGTGATTTCAACTACCCGAGTAGTTGCCTCGGTTGTCATTGCGGCGATCGTTGTGATTCTTGTCGTTGCGTTGGACATTGCTTTGATTGTTGTTGTTTTGGCCTCTGGTACGAATAGACTAAAACCGCTGATCTCTTTATCTTTTTCATCTGCCCAGACTTGTATTATAATCTTGAGATACTTGATATCTTCTAGGCGTCTTCTGCCAAAGTCTTGGAACATCCGACGATCGTAGAGACCGTTCTGGAAGCAATCTATGTCATGCTGTTCCGTGATGTCCACGTAGGGTCTTACCTTGTTGCTGTTTGACTTGAGACAAGTCGATCCTATTGCCAGGATGTTGCATTGCCCCTGCTTAGTTGTTTGTGAATGCCGTCTTTAGTTGACTCCATCTGTCAATGGAGTTTCCTTTTAGAGATTTGAGCCATGTGAGTGGCCCTGTCTCCATGCAGATGGGGAAGTAGATGACTTTAGTGTCATCGTTTCCTCCCGCCGCCTGGACTAACAGCGAGTAGCACCTCAACCATTGGATTGGGTCTTGTTTACCATCGTACTTGGTAATACCCGGAGGTTTGAACTTGTCGGGTAGAACTTTCGTACTCATTTTGAGAAAGCGGGAAACTCGTCAAAATATTCTCCCGAATACTCAACTTCTTGCTCGCGCTTGTGGCGGTGACCTTCGATAATGTTACAAGCATTGTGACTTTTGTTGATCTTATGACAGAGGTCATGTACTGGGCGTTCAGGCTCTGGATAGGGCCTAAAGTGGCCACGACCTCTCGAGGGTTCCACCCGACTACTTTCTGCCATGTGCTGACTGGTCCAGGTTTCTCAATTCTGGGTACTTTGTTTCGACTTCGTTAAGCATCCTCATTTCAACTTGGTCTGCTACCCTCATTGCAACTTGGTCTGGCGCTACTATTGTGATGGGATGAGGTGCATCGAACTAAGTGTATCAGACTTTGTTGATCAAGTTGCTCGTATGCATGCTCCACTAGTAGAGCCAGTTGCTTGGTATACTTGGTTTGTGGCAATGCCCGAGTAATCAGATCAATGGAAGCGATGGTGGCGAGAGGAGTATGGTGATGATGCGATTGAACTGCTTCAAGAGCGTGATCCATATTCATGATGGGTAGTTCGTTTGCAAGGTGGCGATGACATCTGCCCATTGCAGCGTTTCTTGCCCGCCGTCAATTCCTCTATGATTCAATATCTTCTCCTTCCATGTTGGTGGTGAATTCATCCTTTGAGATGTCATCTGGGTGACGTTCGTGTCGCAGATTCCTCTCTAGTGGCTCTTCTCCGTTGCCTTCTTGTGCGACAACGATGATGAGTAGTTCTCGCTTAGGAGAAAAACTATTGGAACTTGATGTAATGACCTCTGTGGAGCCATCTTCTTCGTAGATAGGTGATAGAGGTTTTCCCTCCTGGTATGGAAGGTTGTCAAGATAGGCAACGAGGTGTGACTCGTCATCCTTGGCGAGAGAAGGTGGCTTCATGTTGGGCCAGTAGATGAATCTGCCTTGCGGAGTGGATGTGATAACCAGACCCTGCTGTGGACCTGATAAAGGAGTCTCCTCATTCGGATCCGAGTAGTAGTCGGGATCCTCGATCAAATCCGAGTTGAATTGTGATCTGGACAGGTTGCCTTGGTAGACAACACCCGAGCTTCAGAGTCCGATTAGGAATCGACTTGTATCGTAGACCGATTCGCACGATGTCTTAAGCGCCAGCTCGTGGGAACCAGTCCGATTAGTGGGAGAAGTCAAATTGTACTCGGGCTCGTCCCTTGAGCCTCGGAAGAGGTTGAAAATTTCGTTGAATTTTTCAACAAAGTCTTCCAGAGCTTGGCGATGAAGGTTGATGTCCTACTGCTTCTCCTCCAAGGCCGGTGCGATATGGTGGTGGAAATTTCTAGCGCCGTTTGTGACGCAAACCTAGGAGCCGAAGACGAACGTCGCACCTGCTTCGGATGTGATGGTAGGCTTGATGATGACTTTAGCTATCGAGTTCCCCAGTGGATCTTTAGTGAGATCCCCTACCTGGCACACTAGCTGTCGGTGTTTAGAACTAGCAACCTAACGAGGGGGGGTACCTGAAGTAGTATTTTATACACGGGGCTTGCCGAGATCAAGAACTCAATGGTGAACTTGAACACACGATTTAGATAGGTTTGGGCCGCATATGCCGCGTAATACTCTACGTCCTGTGTGTTGGTTAGATTGTATTGATTGAAGTTGTTTGGAGGGGGTCCCTGCCTCGCTTTATATTGCCGGGGTTAGGGTTACAGGTCGGTTGTTTCAAACAATACTAGTCGGATTCGACTAGAGAGTCCTACTCTAATTGCTACGAGTTGCTTCCTAATCCTCGACTAGTTCCTGTCCTCCACATAGACCATGTCATCCTGCAGCGTAGTCTCCATGTCTGACACGTCTCGGTGTACAACCCCGTATTGTAGGACTATCCAAACCTTCTGGTGGGCCCATAGATGTATGGCCGACATACGGGTCAACGTTGATTTCTTCCTACTAGGACTCATTCCATGTAATCCTACTAGGACTACTCCTTGTAACCGACTAGTTATCCCGCCCCCTGGAGTATATAAAAGAGGGTACCTAGACCGGCAGAACCATCATCAACAGCCAACAACTAGGCTACTCAACACCCAAGCGTAGGGCGCAATACACAACACCCCAAACAGGATGTAGGGTATTACGCTACTCCGACGGCTCGAACCTGTATAAATCCGTGTCTTGTGTCTTCGCTTTTACCTTCGAGTTCCAGGTCCAGCGATCCCCCATCGACAAATTGACTACCTCGGTTACTCCCTCGGTAGGTTGCCGGGTATAAAATACCGACAGCTGGCGCGCCAGGTAGGGGTGATCGTCGAGATCATCGGGCGAGCCTAAAGGACCTTATCATCAAGATCAATTTACTTTGGGTGACAAAGTTGTTGTTCTGCATCATCTGACTGGTGACTTGCTTTTGTTCAAAACTGAAGTCACCGAGTTGGATTTCGGAGAACGAATCGATCCGCCAGAAGTATTCCAAGCATCATGATCGAGGTGGAATCAAATTTGGTCACACTCCATCCGACCAGCTCAGCAAGGACGTTCAGTGGCAGCCAGAGCCAATTTTGGAATTTGAGTCCGAAGCGGAGCTTCACCACTGCACCCATTGACTTGCCTCACTGTTGAAGACCTTTTCCTCGTGTCGATGCTGATAAAGAAAAGATAAAAAGCAAAGCAAACCACGGAATCCAGAAGAGCCAGAGTAGCTCGTTGTTCCATGATTCTCGTCCAATTAATGTGCTACTTCTAAGTGCACACGGAAGATGTACATGCAAGCATTAAGCTCCTAGCTAAACGGCAAGCTCACAAGCTACGACTACTTCAACTTCACGAGGGCGCTCGGCGACCCGCCGACGTCTACTTCAACTACTCTTCTCAAACTACTCCGACGAATGTCAGCCTCGACTACATCAACCTCCGGCCGCATCGACTCATCGACCACTACGTCGACTACTCGTCGCGACTACTTGGACTACTCTTCTTGACTACTTCGACGGGTGACTCACTGACGACTACTCTGACTATGTCATGATGCTTGCCGATGACTACTCCGACTAGATCATGACACTCGCCGACGACTACTCCAACTCCTCGTTTCGACTAGAAAATTAGTTGGGGCAAACCTCACACCGTCAATGACTAGTTGAAATTGACTCTGACTAGTCAGCTTCATCAACAACCATCATGATTTCATCAACGACCGCCACGGCTTCGTTGTCAATCATCCATGAATCAAGGTAAGTCACTTTTCTTATTATTTTTCGGCTTGTCTTCTGCATGCAGGGCAACATGTCGACTAATTATTTGTGTACGCCTCTTGACAGGAATTACCCTACAGAGCTACACTTTGCCGGCTCTTGCGCATAATACGTGCTCTACTCGCCGGAGGGCAGCAAACTCTTTCATGTAACCGTGCTATCTTTTTGTCGCAATGCTGACTACTTTTGTCTTCTCTTAGCCATTAATAATCTCCTTGAGTAGAATACGCCTTCATTCGTGAAAGCCTTAGGTGCACCTGTTACACCTAAGTGCCAGCATACATACACGAGACAAAGATCTCAGCTGTGCAAATGGTAGTGCCCGTACGCGTATATGAGACAGAGATCTAACATACGCAGTGGCTGCAACTAAACGGGGACTAAGAGCCTAAACGTAACAGGCTAACTACTCAGGAGAGATATGGTAAAAATAAGAGCATGACACACAATATTTTGTTATCACTGAATAAATTTCAGTAAGTTCAATATTCTACAAATATGCTACATAATGTACGCATCTTTTCTTTCAGATCAAACTTCGGTGACGACGCTCCAAGACGCTAAGCGTACCTCCAAAGGTACAGACTAGTTATCAACTCGGGGGCTAAGCGCCAATTACTACTCGAGATATCTCCAATGACTCAGCTAGCTTCCAAGCTTGGGGGCTAAGGGCCAATAACTACTCGATGTGGCTCCTACGGCTCACTTGGCGCATAAGCTCGAGGGCTGGACGCTGCAAGACTACTTGAATGATGACTTGAGTGAAGATTCAAGATCCTTGAGTTGATTATTCAATCAATTCAAGGCTCGGGGCTGATAAGCTACACCCAATATTTTTTCAAGCCGAAGGAGAAGATTCAAGATTTTGACCCTCAGGCTAATTCTACGATTCAACCTAAGGCTCAAGGGCTACTTCATATCGAGTGTGACTTTTGCCACCCTCCATATATGAAGACTACAATATCAAGATGATCAAGGCTTTGAGCACACCATAGCCTCATGGTAGCTTTGAGAAACATTGAAGATTCAGCCAGATAAAGTACTCGAAGACTACCAAAACTACTTGACGAAGATCATAAAACTACTCAAAGACTGCTGCATTCGAGTATGAAGCACTCGGGGGCTTGTCGGGGATAGATCCCCAGTACCCGAAAAGAAGGAAGAAGTCGGACTCCTACTATGATTCCCTTGTAATCCTACTAGGACTCATCCCATGTAATCCTTCTAGGACTCCTTGTAACCGACTAGTTATCCCGCCCCCCTAGAGTATATAAAGGAGGGCGAGGGTACCTAGATCGGCATAACCATCATCAATAGCCAACAACTAGGCTACTCAACACCCAAGCACAGGGCGCAATACACAACATCCCAAACAGGACATAGGGTATTACACTACTCCAGCACCCCGAACCTATATAAATCTGTGTCTGGTGTCTTCGCTTTTACCCTTGAGTTCCAGGTCCAGCGATCTCCCACTGACAAATCGACTACCTCGGGTACTCCCTCGGTAGGTTGCTGGGTATGAAACACCGACAGGGAGACTAAAGGGAAAGGGCACACTAGGGAGGAAAGCTCGGATGGACATCGATGAGGATACGTTTCGTAAAGCACACTTCATGGTCCTGCAAAAATCATCCCTGGTCACTCCATATATGGAGGAGCACAAGTCTAGTGTACAGTCCTCAAACCAAGGGAAGACCTAGGCCTGGATTACACGTCATCATATTGACACTTTCGCCTCTTGGTTGCGGGGACAACTGATGGGTGATGACACGATTGAAGAACAACTAGCATGGTTGGCTAGGGTCCATCTATCTCAGTATTGATATTACAAGGATACGAGATCAATGGGTACACATTTTACACGAGAGCCTAAGACCAAAAGAGCACAAACCAAAATAGTGGTGTCCGTATAGATGCAATAGAAAATAATGGAAAAAAAGACAGATACTATGGTGTCATTGAGGAGATATGGGAACTGGACTATGGACCTTTAAAAATCCCTCTGTTTCAGTCCCAATGGGTGAAACTTACTAGAGGAGGCATAACGACAGAACACTATGGGATAACAATAGTGGACCTCAACGAGATTGGATATAGAGATGAACCATTCATCCTAGCCAATGATGTGACTTAAGTTTTCTATGTGAAGGACATGTCAAGCAAACCAATAAGGAAGGGTGCAAATAAGTCAGATGACCAGCCAAAGTACCACATAGTTCTTCCAAAGAAAAGAAAAATCATTGGAGTTGAGTACAAGACTGACATTTCAGAAGATTATGATCAGTTCGATGATCTTCCTCCATTTTCAATCGAGGTTGACCCAAGCATCCTGTTAGATAAAAAGGATGCTCCATACTTTTGCCACGATCACAACCAAGGGACGTTCATCAAGAGGAAGGTTATTAATGTTCCACTAAATGATGTTGTGTAATGTATTATAACCATTATATATGTTGTGTTTTGTGGTTATCAACAAAGGAACAAAGTAATGTAATAATGCATTGTGATGATATGTCATGTATCTGCGTTGGGTTTATTAACAATACTATTTGCAAAAATCTCACCCTATTAAACAAGAACTAATTTTTGCATGGTTAAAATATTAAATATTTCAATTTTTTGTAGCACCATTAAATATTAAATAATAAATTTACGTACAATTAAACAAGTACATGATTAAATCATGGTAAACATGTTAATAACACTACATGCACTATTCTTTTAAATTTTTGCATGGTCAAAATATCTATTTTTTGAATTTTAAAGTTAACGTAAGTATTATGACCATTGTAACCTATTTGTAACTTAAAATTAATAACTTTACCATGTTTGATATTTTACCGCATCTAATATTTTATAGTGTATATCTAATCAACATCAAGCTAACAAATTAGTTTTGTAATTTTTATGAATGTTATTTGATTTACTACGCAATAAATTAATACAATAGCAATTGTAAAAGAAATAAAATTAAAAAGATGTTTAAGTGGGAAATAAAATAGTACGATGCAACCCGGTAGTAGGGGGGCCTTTAATACTGGGTGGGCTTTTGCCCGGTACTAGGGGGAGAGGGCGTGCGTAACACTACAGCGATCGTCGTTCCAACAACACTTAGCGCAATTTCTTCCTCCTCCCGAATCCGCCCCCACCCCCCACACACCACACGCCCCCATCACCATCGCCGTCCGTCGCCACCGCCTCGCCTCATCCACCGCACTAGCCCCGCCACGTCCACCGCCGCCCCGCCTCGTCGTTGCCCTGGCCCATACGCCCGCTGTTGCCCCCGGCCCGTACGCCCTCGTCACCGCCCCCTCGTCGCATCCCCTGTCGACCGCCGCTGCCCCCAACCCATACATCGACAGCCGCCCCCGGCCCCTCACCGCGACGCCGCCGCCGCCAAGCCCCTCCACGCGACCGCACACGGCCGGCTGCGGACTTGTGTCTTGGTCGCTGACGTAAGCCCGTGGCTGGTCGTGACATCATCTTTTTTTTATTTCTGTAGTATTAAAAATTAGCTAGAAATTGTAGGAAAAATTCTAGTAAATCTTGTTAATTCTTAGAAAAATTCTTGAAATAGCTAGAAATTATAGAAAATCCTGTTAATTATAGTGTTTGAGACAGGAGCCGGGGAATAATTTATGCGAATACTACGTATGTGAGTTCATCCATGGCTTTGTAGGTCCACCGCGTGTGATCGATCACGAATTAAGAGTACGTATACAAAATTCGTAACAATAAATTAGTTCTAATTGTGCAGACCCATTGATCTACTGTATAATAACCTTTGCTAATGACACAGATGATGCAAATGAAGGAAGCACTCCTCGACACGGAAAAAATCAGGGCAATTCAAGAACAACTCTGTGGATTTTTTCTGGACGAGGTAGTAAATCAAGGGGGAGTTCCATAATGATGGATCAAATCTGCATCATCGTCAGGACTCGGGTTCAGAATAGTTGATCCGAAATGTTGAACTTGGAAAGTTGATGCAATGTAATATTATTCATATATGTGTATGTACGTTATGTCTATATATATTATATATATATAATAGTATCTCAATATAATATTATAGATAAATATAACTTTATATATATTAGCGTATTAGAACTAGTAGAGACAAATACGAAATACTAATGCAGAATAAAGAAACAAAAAAGAAACAGAAAAAATAAATTAGTACCAGTTGGTGAGAACAACCGGTACTAAATTGGTTGCGGCCACGCGACGTGGTAGGCCATTTATTACCGGTTGGTTTCCTCAATATGTACTAAAGCACCTCCTTTAGTACCGGTTATTTCAATCGGTACTAAAGGGCCCCCTTTAGTACCGAATTAGTAATACCGGTTGCGCAACCGGTACTAAAGGGGATTCCTAACCGGTATTGATGGGGCTCGTCCTTTCCTATCCTAGTATTCCATTTTACTATGAAGTATAGCTATGGTATGCGCAGCTCACCTGCCTATATTCAAGAAATAAATGGAGGTTCTATCTGTTAGCACTAACCGATAGGATCGTCCCCGGTTCTCCAGGGTTGTTGGATCTAGCACTAGCTATTCTCATTCTATTAGCTGACTGAAACTAACTGCATGTTGGTCCGTCATTGTAGGACGCCTAACAATGCTCTGCACATGTATAAACTGCCTCAGAGATGATCAATGAATGTCATCGATTGCCTCTCCATCTTCACTATCTCTTGGACCATAAGAAAAAAGAGTTTTCCTTAGAAATTGGATACTTGGTTGACCCCCCTTATGTACATTATGTTAATACTAATTACAATTGTAGGAGTCTTGATTCTTATTTTTATATAGTGACAGTCGATGAAGGATGTATAAACCAATCTCTCAAAACAATGCTCCAACCGATCCCTCATCCCAATTCTCGCTACTTCTGACAATCCCCTACTTGAGACAGGACCTATGTGGCGTGAAGTAAGAAAAACTTTAGGGGATCAATGGAAGCATGCCGAGAAATAAGAGATGGAATCCAGATAGGGAATGCCCTAGTCAGGTGAATAGGGAACCAAAAATAGAAGAGAGCTGGTTGCATTGGAGTTGTATGCAGCTCGACCTGTCTGCATCACTATTCCGCAGGGGCAGATTCACGTGGTAATACTACGTGTACACAATGTAATATAGCTAGCACGATCGAGGTCACTGCTACCTCATCCTCTGGCGTGTGATCTCACCCCACACACACACACACACAGAGAGGATGTCAGTTGTCAGGTCAGGCTCTGACTACTGGCCTTATCCGGCCATAAGCTCTCAACACGAGCAGAATTAGAATGTTAAGCAGAAACACTTTTGGAAAAGGAATAGCGCACACGAGACAGGGAGATCCGTGGCCGAAAGAGGACAGAGGGTACATGTCCAATAGAAAGGAAACGCGAACAAAAACGTACGGGGGGCCGGGCCGGGCCGGCCAAGACGGGAGGAGCGAAAAGGGAGGGGACTGATGGGACGGCACCATGCTGCTGCCATGCAATGATGCACTTGCACACATATGCTATTCATCGTTTATTCGAGAGAGAGAAATGCTTGCGTCGTCATGGCTCGTGACAACAGCTGACAAGCTCAGAACACATGAAAAAGTGTATGGGCACGCGGTCAGCTCATGACATCTCTCTCCCCTTCGCTTTGCCTCCCACGCCCCTGCCCGTACGCTCGTCCCCGCCGGCCGGCCTGCTGTGCCTTTGCTGCCAGCGCGTCGATCACTCCGATCTAGTAACACACTGCTTGCCTTACAGCAGAGACGTGATAGATGATGGCACGCACACAAACTTACGCCAAGAGAGAGGAAAGGTAACAACCAGCGCACCGTGCCAGTGCCATCCTTGCAACATGCATGCATGGGTCCATGCCGCCGTCGATCGCATGGAGGCGCGTCGTCTTACCGTGTCGTACGTGGTCATGTCATTGTCATGTGGGCACGAGACGCGCGGCATGCCCCGCCGCCCGCATGCCGCGGCCGCTAGCAACCTCCAAAACCATCCCTCGTGGACTCCCCGTACCTGCGCTCCTCGCCGGCCGCCGCACCGCGCGAGACCCGCGAGGAGCACGCCACCCGGGACGGCCGGCCGCGCGCCAGCGCCACCGACCGGACCGTGTCCGCCGCCGCCACAGAAAAGCTAGCCGCCTTCCCACCTTGCCGCCGATCCACCGCGCTCGCTGGCGGCTCTCACAATCCCAATTTTTCTTTCTTTTCTTACGATCAGAAGCAGAAAACATATATACGGCGTGTAGCATACCCGTAAAACCTTTCTGCTGATCACTTTTATCACATCGCGTCAAGACACTTGTACGAGCAAGCGAGGCAAGCCCTTTTCCGTACCAAGAGATTCTAAGCTACGCGCGCCACGAAGTCCGCCTCCCTCAGCATTGCGGCATTGAAACCCGAAGTGACTAGAGATGGTGCCGAGCGAGACACGCACAGGCCGCGGGAAAAGCCACACGGCCTTCCTCCCGGAATTGGTGCCGTGCGAGAGATGTGCATCATGTGTGTGCACCCTCCAACGGGCACGAACCCTAGCTGTCCGTTCAACGGGGGGACGATGGCACTGTCAATCGTGCAGACCAACATGGCAATGGCACAATTACACATCTGGCTCGGCACGAGTTAGATCGAGTTTGACTCGCCATCTATTTCGATGGCTTGGCTAGCCGGTGAACGTTAATAGCTTTGCCTCGTCGCATTGCTAGAAGTGTTTGGGCAGAAGCAGAGAACTGGACCCATGAAATGCACAAGAGTTTTGCGGATATGTTAGCTACGCTTCCGAGCGAGATTAAACTAGGGAATCGGGCCTGGTTAAATTGCGAGTTCATACCCAAACTACAAAAACGACATAAAAAATGAAATATTAGAACGAGGTCTCTAAAATTGAGAACTCGTCCGCCCACCGAACCATACCTAGGAACACACACAAAAAATTCTAGGGCTTTTGTTGTGGTTACTAGTTTGGCAACATCTAGGTTGACACAATGGCCTAACCGCCGATGATCACCAGCAGTATGAGAACATGACGGGTCTTCTTAGCCGACATAGGCCCTGGAGGTGGATGCTCGATGATGTACTCAGCGGCGATAGTGATCGGGGCCGTTGGTGATTGACTAGTCCTACGAGCGCATTTACTTCCGTCGTGGAAAATATTTGATTATGGATCCAACTAGAGAGGCGATGAATGAATAGTGTAAAGCTAAATATTTTAAATCTATATTTAGTGATTAAAAAAGTTCTAGATTTGGTGATAAGAACCCTAGCTAGTGGCCAATATACCAACATTAACATACACTATAAGAAATGTGTTGATCTATAATGAAAATTTTATGACACATTTGTTCTCGTCATAGATCTATGACGTTTCTGGCTGAGAATGTTATAAAGTTTCACATCCGAGCAAATTTAGTGACAAAGTTACGGAACGTCATACACCCAACCTAAAAAGAAAACATCACTCAATAGTGTGGCTGATCACTTCTCTTGCTAAATTCAAAAATCTAGATCTCGACCAACTAATGTTTGGGCGAGTTACTTGAAGAATTTACCTTTATGGGGTAGCTAGCTTCCCAGGGTTTGAAGTAGTGATTTGTACTTCCTCTTATCATAAATATAGTAACTCTACTTTGATGTCAATGGGGTCTCCAATACAATGCCTAGGCTAGTTATTTCTATATAAAAAAATAGGTTGCCTCAAATTTAAATAAATATATGTTAGTAAGCAGTTTTTAGACGAATCTAGTGTAGCACCAATTTGTATGCTCAATTTACATGTGACGTTTTTTATATTAATGGTCAAAGCTAGTTGTTGACTAGTTGTATTAATACTTAGTACCAATTAAAGGTCCCACAAGCTAGAGCATGGGCTGATGGTTAGAGACATGAGAAAGACAAATATTATCATGGTCATGTTGGTCTTTGATGCATGGATTCCTGGTCAACAGCGGTTAGGGATCGATTAATACCACATAGCGCAAGATTTCAAGATCCTCAATTAATTCCTCGTAGCGCCCCACCACTACTGTGCAAAAATTGACTCAACACTGAGGAAAGAGCGCAAGTAGTGGCCCCGTGTCCTTGACTATGCCAAAAGGAAGAAGGGATCGAAGGATTCTGGAGGCCTCCACTGAGGACGTGCTCTTGTAGCTAGGATCACGATCTAATGCTTGTCTCTAGGGAAAATGTGTCGAGCGTATTATATGTACATGAGTACATGGACAATCTCTTCAATGTGACAGTGATATAGATATATGGACGGCCCACCAATTAATCCAAAGATTCCTTGATCATTCGTGGTCTAACCTTAGGGTCTTTATATATGGTTTCGGAAAATAAACTTCTCACACGTATGGTCCTTTTCAGAGTAATCCTGTACAATTATGTTGTTGAGACAGTATCCAAGTGATTTTTAATTAGTTAACATCGAGTTGCAAGAGAATTTTAATCGCATATATAGAAGCTAAGCTCATTAAATTTTATTTTGTTTTGAGTAACTAATGGAATAATTTGATCCGTCACTACCTTATTCCTCAGTAGCATACTCTTATTAGCTTCATACTAACTCGGAATGGATTCATCCCATCAAGATTCATGTTGACCCAATCATAGATGCGGCGCTACCCTCAAGCTAGCCAAACAACATATTCCCGTTTCACCTTTTTCCCTACACTCTATAATAATTAAACTACCCCATGACGTGTGCCTGAGCTAGCCACGGTTTACTTCACCAAACACTTGTCACAAGTCAGAGGCCGATGAATGCAAGCTCCTGCATGCAAGGGCGAGGATGGTAGCCGGCCGAGCCTGCGCGATAAAACGTGTCTTGAAACAACCGAACACGCCGCGGGTTGCCTGCTGATAGATGCAGGTACGTAGCTGCTAGCTAGTAGCCCCGGCCCCGGCCCCGGCCGGCCGGCGGGGTTGATTTATTGCCCTGTGGTGGTGGCTCACTTTTTCCCTGCGGGCGGCGACGTACGCCGGGCGGCCGGTGAATTTGAGCGATCAACCGCCGCCGAACTGATGCACGTACGCTGCGCTGAAAAACTAACGCCTCTGCGATCCGTCCGGTGGGTCGATGCATGCATGCATGCCTGGGCGGCCGGCATCGTGCATGGGGAGAGGAGGAGAGAGGGCCGGGATAGGACCATGGCGATCCGACCCACTGTGCAGGCCGGCCGGGCCACCATGCATGGGTGCGTGCCGCCGGTCCGCCCTACACATTGGCTACGTAGGCACCGGTACAACTTGACGCTCTTTAATTCACCACCTGGCACAGGGGATATGCCGAATGGTTACTGGTGGTGAGTGCTGAGATCAACCGGACCCTCGATCGATGAACACAACGGTTGATGCCCAAGCGAGCCCAAGCCCACCGATCCATCGATCGATACACAGCATCCGTCCATGGACGACTACCCTAGGCATTTTTTTTAAACCAACCAAAAATGAATAAATTTGAAACTAGACTAGGCTAGGCATGGATCGGTATATATGTTTGCTATAAGTTTTGTTGGCACTATTATTGGTTCTAGGTCTTCATCCAACTGCTCTTACTCCTCTGTTTATCCATCTTTAGTTTCCCATCATATTTCCCATTATTCAGTTCCGCATCAATGCTGACGCGAAGCCTGCGTAAGCGTGGTGGCAATCCCTCCTTGTTTTGATATAAACGACTTGTTGTTCTCTTCATAGATCCGTATCTGACGTGAAAAGCAAGCACGCCACAACCCAGCAAATCTTCCGGAGAAGGCCGCGGTTTTGTTGACTGGGGCTTGAATCCCTCGACCAGTCTGACAATAAATTTGACTAAAATCGTAATTTTTTTTAAAAAAAATTGTCGGCTGTTGTAAGCAGTTTCGTACTATGCTGCCTCTCGATCCTGATGTGGACATACAACCACCATAAGCAAGCAGAACACGGCCAGGATTTCACTCTAGCTACCTTGTATCGGTAGCTAGGTAACTGATGACAATGAAAGGCAAACAATCATGCGCGCACGACGCGATGATGCGCGAGCGGGCTCTGGCGAGGAGGGCAGGGGAGGACCGTGCGCCCCCCGGCCGACAAATTCAATGCCCCGCGGCGTACAAAATGTCTGGGAACTGCGCCGTGCAAGCGAATTGAATCGGGGGCAGGCGGCCGGCTCTGGGCTCTGGGCTCTGGCTGAAGCTGCAGCCGCATTGCGTGCCCCCAGTGCAGTGCCGGCCCGGCCGGTACCACCTGAATTCTGAAATGCACGCCCCCGTCGCCACCCTGCACGCCATGCATTCGACGGTAGCTCTCGCCAGACACAGAGCGGGTTCAGTAATGGCCCGGAATGGCCCGACCGCGCGCTCAGAATGGCCCGGAGGAGCTAGAGAACCAACCGATCGAGCATATCAGGCAGGGCGGAGCCGGTCGACGATCATCACACCGCGCGCTCAGGTCGGTGATGAGCGCTCGAGGCCTGCGAGCCCGGAGATCAGGCGGTAAGCTGACAAGTCGTACGTACGTTCTGGGTCGTCGCTGCGGCGCTGAGGCCGGCGAGCTCCGGGCTGGTAAGCTCAGATCGGAGCGACGGCTGACGAGAGAGGCCACGCGGCTGCTGGGGGCTGCTGTGAAGATCGGGAGGAGGTGACGTACTACGCGCGCGGTGGTGCACCGCATGGCAGGGCTGCTGGCCAACGCCGCCACGCCGAGCAGGAGCTTCTCCTAGGCTGTGAAGATCGGGCGGTGGTACCTTAAATAGCCGGCTAATAGGTTTAATTTTTAACACCTAGTGCATATGACGTGGGGAAAACTCAGCTTTAATTTTTGAGCATCATGTGATCCTCAGTTGTACGTGCCCTTGGTGGTCACCGATGAAGCTGTGGAGCCATGCATGCAGTTGGATTCATGTTATTAGGATGGCTGGCGAGCCTAAGCTGAGCTTGGAGAAGAACTTCATTTAAGTGGCCTTGGATCGTGCCATTTGTTTTAAATCCAATGATTGGTGGTTGCAGCATATAATTATATACATGGTTTACTTATCATTGTAACGTGCAGCTCTATAGATGGCACAGAGATTTAGAAAAATGATTTGGTTCGTTGCATGATATGTTAAGGGGCATATAGATAATGTATCACACTATATATTTGAGAAATATAACCTCTAGTATGAATGGCCGATAGCAATTAATTGATGATATATGCAAAGGATGAAAAAAAACACTTGAATCACTTGCCTCTTTCACTAGTCTAAAAAGTTGAATGTGAGCTACACCAGTGTCATTCTCTTACATATTAAACTTAATTTACAAATGATTATTTCTCAATCTAGGAGTGAAAACAATAGGAGAAATCAATCAAATGTGCACTAATTAATCTAAGGTCAATAGACTGGTACTATATTCTTTTTTTTTCCCACCATTGCCCGATAAGGATCCTAGTAATAGTAGATCATAGTTATAATTTGACCCTTGTTGCAATCATGCTAGATGTTGGAGTATTCTTAAACTCAAACTAATCTCACCTATTAGATTGGAGGAAAAAAAATAACAATTGAGACTAGATGAACACAGTAAAAGAGTTTTTATTTTTTGTCAAATTTTCTACAATATATGTATAAATGTCTAGAACCTATACTAAGGTGATATAATCCATGCCATGTGAACGATAGCTTGTTGATAGTCAGGTTTGTAACATTTATTCAAGATCAAATATTATATGTTGCTCATATGCATTTATTTACTATTTGTGTATTGTGTAGCTCTATACATGATAAACAAATCTGAAAAAGAGATTTATTCGATGTAGCGGTGATAAGAAACATATTTGTGTTGATAGAAAAATTCATAATTTTGGGAAGTAGAACGTTCTACTACATATTTTAGAAACTTCTAACTCCTACTTCGAATTGATAACACTACTGATCTGTGCAGCGGAATATAAATTCATTATTATACTTCTAACTTGTTACTATCCTTGTGAAAATTTATTTGGGAATGTCTGGATTTTCAGAAGCAAAGTTTGATGCGCATAGACAACCCAACATTTTTTATAATTTAATCATGATATATTTATTTTTTAATTTCTAGTTTATTTATTTTATGAGAAAATAATTTGATGTAGATATGGTCAACATCACGATGGAATGTGATCTTGATAATTGAGCCCATTGCTAGCGCATACGCGCGGCCGCATGATGCTGCGTGCGCGGCTCCTTCAATGGGATCACCCGTGACAGTGAATACACACGCGGTTGTGAGTCCGAGCCTACTATGGAAGGCACGCGTTGAGGGTACCAAAATGTACGTATACATGCATAATTTGATTTTAGGTTCAGCAATTTTTACTCTTTTTTCTGGATTTCTTGAGTTATTATAGGGTTGATCTCGTGATTTTTGGAGTTCACGTATGTATTGATTCCTATGGTTCCTTTTGAAAAGATGAGTGATTTGATAGGAAGAAATGAAATATTTCTTAGTACATTATATACATTTTAAAATTAATTATAAATTATTACTTTAATTCTCAGTTTTGTGCTTGCTTTGTGTACCTTGCACGCGAGACTAACGAGCCGGCTCGAGTTGCTAACGAACTGAGCTGAGCCAGGTTCTTTTCTCGTTTCGTTAACCAGCCGAGCCAAGCCTTAGTCTAGCGAGCTAACCGAGCCAGGTTGCTCGATATCCACCCCGTGCGCATTCTGTTTTCTTTTCCTCGGCTGCTTCCCTTTTCCTTTCTCCGCTCCACTCTCGCTCGGCCTTTTCTTTCCTAGCGGCGACGACAAGGGCGAGCAGCCACCCCCCTGGCCAGGTCTTTGCCGGGCGACCACCGGCCCTTCGTCGGGCGCCGGAGACGAGCATCCGACAGACGACAGAGGTGTGCCTGCCTATTCCCTTGCCCTTCCTACGGTGCGAAATCGAACACCCAAAACCTGATGTATGCTACTTATATTTGGATCTGACCATGTATGTACATATCTTCTAAAATTCGATTTTTGTCCGCCGCCC
This sequence comes from Setaria viridis, assembly GCF_005286985.2. Classification (NCBI taxonomy): domain Eukaryota; kingdom Viridiplantae; phylum Streptophyta; class Magnoliopsida; order Poales; family Poaceae; genus Setaria; species Setaria viridis. The sequence goes on from NC_048265.2 coordinate 19,442,010, forward strand.
CTGTCTACAAGGGAAACCCTTGCTGTGACTTACTTAGATCTCCATTCTCTTCCCGCAGAGGGAGATCGATGGCCGCCTCGTCGGCGTCGTCGGTGCCGCCGGCCTCCACGGGCTCCGTGGTCACCGTGGTCTCGCCGTCCACGGGCGGCGGCTCCATCTCCGGCAGCTCGGGCGCCGGCGCAGGCTCGCCGTGCGCGGCGTGCAAGTTCCTCCGGCGCAAGTGCCAGCCGGACTGCGTGTTTGCGCCCTATTTCCCGCCGGAGAATCCGCAGAAGTTTGTGCACGTGCACCGTGTCTTCGGGGCCAGCAACGTCACCAAAATCCTAAATGAGCTCCACCCCTGCCAGCGCGAGGACGCCGTCAACTCGCTCGCCTACGAGGCCGACATGCGCCTCCGCGATCCCGTCTACGGCTGCGTCGGCGTCATCTCCATCCTCCAGCACCGCCTCCGCCAGGTCCAGCAGGAGCTCGCCCGCGCCAGCTACGAGCTGTCCAAGTACCAGGTGAATTCTACGCGACACGTAGGCCTCTCCTGTCACGTGTACACATTTATGTACAAGATGTACATGTCGACCCTAGCCAGCGCGTACGTGTACGCGTGCATTTTCTGATGAGTATACGACCGTGTTTTTCGGTTCTGATGAGTATACGCGCCGTGCTTTTCGGTGGTGTAGGCGGCGGCTGAAGCGGCGGCGGCGGCGGCGGCCTCTGTGGCCGTGGGATCCAATGGCGCCGCGGCGGCAGGGATGGCGGATTTCGTCGGCAACCCAGTGCCCAACTGCACGCAGAACTTCATCAACGTCGGCCATCCCACGGCGGCGGCGGCGATCGGCGGGGCTGGGTTCGTGCAGCACGACCATTTCGCCTCTGTGCAGATGCTGGCGAGGAGCTACGATGGAGAAGCTGCGACGGCGAGGCTGGGTATGAACGGAGGAGGAGGAGGCTACGGCTTCGCGTACTCATCGGCCATGGGCGCCGGGCACGGTGTGGTGTCTGGCGTGGGGCAGATCGGCGGCGGACCGTTCTTGAAGTCCGGCACGGCCGGCGGGGACGAGCAACCCGCAGTCGCGCAGTAGTGGAGCATCTAATCTTTGTCAGGTTCGATTCTATGTTCCATGCATATAGAGGATAAGGTTTCCCGTTCGTGATTTCTGTATGCTTCTCCTTTACCATGTACTCCTATCTGATGCTAAGCAAATTTTTATTATCAATTTATCATGCATGATGCATCTGTTGTAGCGACGAGATGCATACTTCATAATGGTACTTTATAGGAACATTCTGATCCAATGACTTAATTTGCTAATTTGTATTGGAGTTGTACGCACTGCTATAACTCGCTACTGCTTATGCACGCGGTTAGGTTTGCAATACCGTTTGCTTGCTCAAATTGGAGTCTCAAGCATTCAGAATTTAGCTTCTAGAAAGTTCTCACTATATATCTTAACATGTATGCTTAGACATTATTGCCTATAATCAACAAACTGATCAATTTTTAAATTAGAAAGGAGAGGAATGAAATGCATAAGCTTCGGTGACTAGCAGAGAGTGCAATAATCTTAGGCTTTGTAGCTGTAGGAGTGAAAGGTATTTACAAGGAATGATTGATGTGGAAAAATATCTACGTGAAAAACTTTTTGGAACAATAATCTTCACGATTAGTAATAAAAGGGAAATAAGCTAGAATAAATATAGCTACCGTTGTAACATTATTTGGATATTGTCTCTTGTCATCAATCCATTTATTTGTTCCTAAAACAATTATATTACACATGATTCATCATATATAAATGAATGAATGTAGAGATGGAGCTTCATTAATTTTTGATAAAAAAATTCCAAGTCTAAATGGGATAGATTTAAAGGAAATAGTACCAATTTATACATAATTTTTTACAAACTAAAATAAACACATGCCCATGTAAGCATATTTAGTTGTATCACTAAAACCTTGATCAACCCATCCATCACATTTTTTATATTTCATGTCATATATGAAAGCCATGGAAATATAAATTTTGTTAGAAAGAAGGTACTTGCCAAAATTTTGATATCTTTAGTTGAGAAATAGTTTTATTTGAGGGTGAAACTACATAAAAATCGAACATAATCTCATTCATATAATATGTTAAATTAAATTATATTTATTTGTTATATAGCCATGGAGATTGTGATTATAATACTTTTTCATTTTTATAACCTTTGGTTGCCAAATTGTATTATGATGTTTTTTGGTTCTCATTAAACATTATTATATGTTAGCATAATAATTTTAGCCAATTTATTACTATTAATATTTGTATAGATTTATCAATCAAATATGTTTTTGTTTTAGCGTTTGGTAGCCAAATGTAATCGTTACATAAAATAGTAATGATGTAGTTAATTTTTATAAGTTTCTATTTTGTAAAATAGTGTCTGACACAAGATTTTGCACTTTACTACTATACAGGTTATGACTTATGAAGGAAAGATCCAGATGCTTAATTAACTGCTTGAGGACGTGAAGACTAAATTATGTGCGAAGATAAAAAAGATTTCGAGCATCCTTTATGAGATGGTAAAAGAAAGAAGTCCTTATTTCCTATTATTTGTTTAATTTGTTGATGTCGTTGGCGTAGTCGGTTTGGACAACGCTCCATATTATTTGGGTTTGTGTTATGTTGTTGCTTTATTGTCTATGGACATCATATTCCTGTATATGGAGCTTTGACATTAATTTACTGAAAATAATATAAAGTTTGAAATTGATAATTAAGTTCGAGTATATTAAGATATGCATATTGTATTTGATGAAGTATGTGAAGTCCTACTCTAGATTGATTTAATTTGATCAAATGATTCTCTCACTTTATAAATCCTAGCTAATACATTTTGATTGCACAAAGATAATCTTATATCTATATAAAAAGTGAAGTATTCCACTTATCGTCCTAATATATTGATCGCCCCCAAGTAGATGATCTCTCTATATAAAAAGTTGATTGAATATACTAGTAGAAGTAAACGTAAACAGTCCGGACGTGTATGCTGTTCCACTAAGGGCTCGATCGAGAGGCAGGATCGATATACTGCAGTAACTAGCTAGCTTGATCTAGAGGTAGGACCAATGGACTGCAGTAGTACAGCAAAACGCGGCTAGGGAATATGAGGCGATAGTAGCTAGCATGCACTCCACGAGAAACAACCCATCTAAGCTAAAGGGGTGTTTGGATATGAAGTGCTAAACTTTAGCAGGATCACATCGGATATTCGGATGCTAATTATAAGGACTGAATATGAGCTAATTACAAAACTAATTGCACAGATGGAGTCTAATTCGCGAGACGAATCTATTAAGGCTAATTAATCCATCATTAGCACCACATTGTCAAATCATGAACTAATTAGGTTTAATATATAGATTCATCTCGCGAATTAGACTCCATCTGTGCAATTAGTTTTGTAATTAGACTATATTTAATACTCCTAATTAGTATCCAAACATCCAATGTGACAGGTGCTAAAGTTTAACACGGTGTTCCCAAACACCCCCTAAGTCGATCAACTATCGTGGTCTAGTCTGAAACAAAAAAAAAAGTATGATAACGGGCTAAATGTCCAAATATACATGGCTTTCGTAACAACTTGAGAAAAAAAAGGGGCTGATTTTGAGGGTCGTCAACAAAATGGCCCTCGAGTTGTACCGGGTTTGTTGTGACCTTGAGCAAACCCAATCCGTTCTCCGAAACTCCGACCCTGTTTGGATACTTATGCTAAAGTTTAGCACATGACACATCGGATGTTTGATGCTAATTAGAAGTATTAAATATAGGCTAATTATAAAACTAATTGCACAGATGGAGTCTAATTCGCGAGACGAATCTATTACGTCTAATTAGTCCATGATTTGACAATATGGTGCTACAGTAAGCATTTGCTAATGATGGATCAATTAGGCTTAATAGATTCGTCTTGCGAATTAGCACAGTGATTCTGCAATTAGTTTTATAATTAGCTCATGTTTAGTCCTCATAATTTGCATCCGAACATTCGATGTGACACTGCTAAAGTTTAGCATCCGGTATCCAAACGCCCCTCCCTCTCTAGGATCCAACTGCATACAACGTGAGCTGAAATTAAACGCTTTGTGCATGGAGAGAAACAACACGGAATTGAAATTGCCTTGCGCTAATAAAAAATGCAAGAGTATGTTTGGGAGATAAGGGTTAAACTTTAGTCCTGTCACATCGAATGTTCGGATGCTAATTAGGAGGACTAAACATGAGCTAATTACAAAACTAATAGCACAACCCCTAGGCTAAATCGCGAGACGAATCTACTAAATCTAATTAATCCATCATTAGCGAATGGTTACTGTAGCAACACATTGTCAAATCATGGACTAATTAGGTTGAATAGATTACGATTAGTTTTGTAATTAGTCTATGTTTAATACTCCTAATTAGGTTGTGCAATTAGTTTTATAATTAGATGTAACGGGAGCTAAAGTTGAGCCCCTATCATCGAAACACCCTTGTAGTGGTCACTGTGCTGCTAGCACGCACGCATGCTGCATACACAGTGGTGCAGCAGGGCATCTAGCTCGGCAGCCAGCTAGCAGCAATGCCAATTGCCCCTGCGAAGAAAAGCTGTCCTCCTGGAGTGAGTTCACACGACGCTAGTCTATCTCGATATCTCTGTCCGTCTCAGCTAAGCTAGAGTCGAGCTACGAGGAGGGCAGAAGGCATTTCGCAGACTCGATATCTCTGTCCGTCTCAGCTAAGCTAGAGTCGAGCTACGAGGAGGGCAGAAGGCATTTCGCAGAGAGGTGACAGAAGACAAAACAACGAGAGAGGGAAGGAGGGAGGGAGAGAGAGAACGAAGAAGGGGTCATCATCAGGCCATGGATGAAAGCAGGTGAGCAGGCCTCTCAAGAATGCCGTCGTGCAGGCAGCAGATATTCAATGCGCCCATGGAGCTACTACTCTCACAGCATTCATAGTTGTTGTTCCATAAAAAACCGATGCAAGTATGGCGCCGTCGTCGTGCTCGTGCAGGAGATATATTCAATGCCGTCAGTCTTGTAGCCCCGTCTCCACAGTGCAATCCCGCCACTGTTGAGCGTGCATGGAACGGCCCGGCCGGAGCTCATGCATGACAAAAATGCACAGTGAAACCACTACAGGATTCAAGATTGAGCTTGGGCACGCCAGTCCATGAGACCATGATCGAGCTACATACACACCACGCACATCGTGGTTTCTCTCAAGACTCGATGCACGCAGCTACCAAAGTGATCGAAGCCCAGCCTATCGAGCAAGCAGTGACGATGCACGCATCATCAGCACGCCAAGACAGACGGCAGCAGGGAGATAGAGCGCAGCGTGTTTGTGCGCGCGCAATCGCGTTGAATGCGAAGGGGACGCTCCGTCGATCTCACTGACACCAACCCTGTCGCGCGCCTCTCTGCTGCGCCATGAGGGCCTGTGGTGGCGCCGACTATACCCTCTCAGCGCGGCGGCGGGGCCCACCAGGCTGAGTTAAAGCCCCCCTACCGTCTCGGCGGGCGATAGCTGAGATGCATGGACCATGCCTCATCATGCATGCCCCACCAGGCCTGAAGATTATTGTCTGAGACGATAGATCGCGTCGCCATCGGTGTCCGTCGTCCCCAGAATGCATGCCAAATTGCCAATGGCCATGCTACTCAGCCGTAGACTCCCCGGCCCACTACTCTGTGAACTATGAACTGCAGCGGCCGGTCTGGGAGTAGATAGGGCCGGGTGGGTAGCTACTAGCTAGCTTGCTGTCTGATGATACATCGGACTTGCTGAAAGGACTTGCAGCATCCATTCTGCAGTGATCTGGTACCGATCGATTAAGTAACCCAGCTGATTTGTGGGGGTTGTGTTAGAGATAGAGCACTGACTGCTGCTGTATACGGGCAGCCATTTTAGTGCTGGACCATCTTATCATGGACTTGGAATGGAAGCCATGACCTACATGATCAGGCCATGTCCATGCATGCCCTATAAATGGGATGTGCTATAACTTAACACGGGCGCCTAAAAATCTCTTGATACTACTTGAAAGCCATGACCTACATCTTATCATGAACTCGGAACTTGGAAGGACCTTCATGAAGCATTGATATACTTGAAAGCTCTTGATTTGACTCTCGGGGGCGCGAGGAAAGACGCAAATTTCCGGATGCGACCCCGCTCTGGTCATGTTGAGGGGTTGTTTGGCAACATGGTGTTAAAATTTAACACCCGTCGCATCGGATGTTTGGATGCTAATTAGGAGTATTAAATATAGGCTAATTACAAAACTAATTGCACAGATGGAGTGTAATTCGCGAGACGAATATATAAAGCCTAATTAGTCCATGATTTGACAATGTGGTGCTACAGTACCCATTTGCTAATGATGGATTAATTAGACCTAATAGATTCGTCTCGCGAATTAGCACAGGGTTCTGCAATTAGTTTTATAATTAGCTCATGCTTAGTTCTCCTAATTAGCATCTGAACATCCGATGTGACACTGTTAAAGTTTAGCACCTCATATCCAAACACCCCACTCGAGGAGGTTCGGGGGAAATAAGAAAGGGCCGGCCTGGCCACCCACGTCGCGTAAAATCCAAAGGCACACCATGTACAGTGCGTACGGCGGCTGTGAGTGGACAGGCTAGTGCAATATTCCAAAATTTGTAATATTTATTTGAGTGAAATTTGCAAAAACTTAAACCTTTTTGTTTGCATTGTGTACTCATTTGAAAATGTTAGCCAACTATTTCCTCATCCCAAAAATTCCTTTTCAAAAATTGTGTGGAATAATTTGGATCTTTTTGAATTTTATTTGGATCTCATGTTTGGAATAATTCAAAATTCAATCAAAATCTAAATCTAAATCTATAACTAAATAAAAACCAAACCTAACCTAACCTAACCTATTAGACCAGCCCGCTAACCTATCTAACTCGCCGGCCTGCGAACCTTCAGCCTAGCCCATCCTACCACCACGACACTAGCCAGCCGCTGGCGCCTAACCCACTCCCGGCCGGCAGCAGCTAGCCAGTCAGCCCAACCGCACGCTCGCCTGCCTCACCTTCACTCGCGCAAGGCCCAGCCGGCCGCCTGGCCAACAGGCCGGCCCAGCTCCCACCCGCGCTCCGCCCTCGCCCCCCGCTTCCCTTCTCTCTCACTGCCACCCGGCCCCACCTGTCAGCCTCGTCTTCTCCTGTTCTTCTCCTACCTCCCGCCCGTAGGACCACGCGCCTAGCGCATGCGCTCACAGAGCGGATGGGGGTGCCGCGCTGGAGCGCACTACCCCCAGCTGGGCGCGCCCGTGACCCCTTCCAGGAGGTTCCGCTAGGGGATTTGACCTCTTTGCCCACGGCCGCGCCTCCAAATCCTAGGGGCCGAACCGCCAGATGTGCGCCATGCCGCCCCGCGGGCACGGACATCGAGATGGACGGCGAGCCACACCTTTGCCCTCGAACTGCCTCACCGCACCCTTATAAGCCGCCTGAGCCCCGATGCTCCTCACCATCACCGGGGCATTGCCCTTGCGCCGCCACCGCCGAGAGGGGAAGTGAGAAGGGGGGGTCGCGGAGGAGAAGGGAGAAGGGGGAAGAAGGAGGAAGGGGAAGAGGAGGAGGCCACCCGAGGGAGCCATCCGCCGCCGCCCGAGGGAGTCGCCCGCCGCCGACACCGTTCCTCATCACCTAGCCTCGCCGTGAGCTCGCCTTTCCCCCCTCTCTCTTTCTTGCCTCCCAACCGTAGCCACCATAGTGTAAACCGCCGCCGCTTAGCCTCGCCGCCGGCCACCGGGGTCTGTGCGCCGCCACGCCGTGCCACGGCCGGGGAAAGCCCCGGGACCAAGCGCATGCGCGCGCACTCGTGCCACACCACGCTTGCGTGCTACACACCGCACCATGATGTCGTGCGCGCCGCGACTTGACGCGGTCACCGCACGCTCACGACCACCAGCGCGCGCCCGCGCCGCGCCGCCATGGCCCACATGGCGATGACGTGTGAAGCCCGGGCCCACATGTGGGGCCCACTGACAAGCTAACCCATAGGGTCCATTGATCGATGGGGCCCGCTGACCCGGTGAGACCCACCGTTGACCGGTCAACGCTAACGTCAGTAGACACGTGGCACACCCTCGGGCTGCCACATGGACCAATCAGATGCTGACACATGTCACCCTTTTTTAATAAATGGTTTGCGAAATTATTAAATAATTAAATAAATCCTTTAATATTTAAAAATTCATAGCTAATTCATTTTAACTCTGAAAAATATGAAACCAGTTGCACTAAATTCGTAAAATCGAGCCCGTACTGTTTATAGCTAGTTTGGTGTTATTTGGATCTTCTAAATTTGGAGTTTTTGCCTAGATGTAATGCCATTTAATTTACGTTTTATCGTATCTCATTCTATTCAGACCTGTGCTACGACCAGGAAGACCTTCAAGACCCCGACTACGCCGAGGAGGATCCAATCGACTATGAACAAGGTGTCAGGTCACTCCCAATCATATAGATCCTATGCATGCTTAGTTGCTAGCGCTTTATTTATGTTGCTTGATGATGATGGATTGCATAGCTAATATTTTTAGCCATGCTTTGATATTTGTATATCCTGTTTTCCTTGGTTACCTATTTTTGTGGACTAGCTACAAACCCCTAAATAGTCCACCGCTCATATATCCATATACATGCTTTTGAGTTATGGATGGGCACTTGCCATGGATTTGGTGATGGGATTCCTTAAACACTCTCGCGTGTATTTTGGATGCGTGTGACTCCTTGATGTATTTTGGCGGGAGTGAGCCATGGTTGGCACTGAGGAGTGCCTTGCCAGGAGAGAGCTTTTTGGACTCTCTCCATACCCCATACCTGTGGTGGGTACCTTGTTTGTTACTGAGGAGCAGGTGGCGGGTGCTTTGGCACATACATGTTGGTAGAGTGCTCGCTCTTAGCCGCTTAAGGACCGAGTTAGTTTACCACTAATCACAATAGCTATTTTTGTACTCACCGCTCACTTACGTTATGGGCGAGGTTTGGTCTGAGATTAGTAGTGGATAGTGCTCTGCCTATAGGCGGATTGGAGGATCGTGTAAGGAGTTCGAGGTGTTGGCCTGCTCTGACCAGACTGCACCCCAGCGTGGGTAGGTTTCACAGCTTCGAGGTCCTCACTGGTGACGGCATGCCCTGCAGCTGAGGACAGTTCCAGACTCGAGGAAACAGGAGAGAGCTATCCACTTACAAGGGCTCCGGCTGTTAGGTGGGCTTTGGACAGATCACTACCGTTCAGGCTCCATCCGTGCGGGTACAGTTGTACAACCTCTGCAGAGTGTATAAAGCTACAGCTATAGTCCGTGTCCACTAGTTATGGATAGTGATGTTGACTACCGCTACTTTTGACTAGACTTTTCTTATTCTTCTACCTCTCCTTTTGAGGCAGGCTGGTGTTTGCCGTTCAGATGTAAGGGGAAGGAGCTCTCACATCGCCTAGTGTGTTTGGGTGCCGGACCCTTGGGTGAAGGTTCTGGTGATTTGTGCCGACTTCCTTGATTGAGGTGTTGACCTCGAAGTTGATGTTGCTTTGCTGCTTCATTGATTGCTGCTGCTGCTGCTGCATAAATCCCTACAGCCATATATAGGTTTTACTCATGCATGTAGTATAATTCTCCATTTCCTTAGCTTGCTGCTTTGGGAGTTGACATAGCCTACCCGCTTCTCAAGTAGATGGTGGTTTTTTAGGTTCCAAGCCCGACTACGACTTCAACAACGATGGCTGGGAAGACTAGGGACCATTCTTCGCTCGAGTCACCTCTGGAAATGAAGTTCACCATAGCTTATGTTTCCGCTGCGTAAATGTTTTACCTTTCTTGATTCAATCCATATGGACTTGTACCGGCATGTGCCGCTGAGATATATACGTTACTCATGTTATCTATGATATTTGTACTCCGTTGCTCTTCATATTTATTTGTTGGTATGGATTTGTACTATCTGAGATAGGGATTCGCATGTGATAGCCTTCCTGGGACTATCACCGAGGTGCGTAGGCTTGAATTCTCAGAAATGGAAATTCGGGTCTGTTTCAGCTAGTATCAGAGCCATACTTAACCGTAGGACGATCCCTAGCAATGGACATTAGTTTAGGAAGCCTAAATTACCCTTGAACTGAGTATATACCCCTTGATTGCTATACAACTCCTTGAGCTGTTACTATTATTACCATGTTTTCTCTAATTTATACGGCTTACTAACAATCTTAACAACGTGTTATAGATGACCGAGGAGTGGCGCACGTTTACTGGAGACGGAGTGCGCTTCGGAGGCTTTTGCACTATACACAGTGAGTGCTTGGAGAGATCTGGAGTTCGCACTCAGGGTGTGCTTTACGAGGGCCGCATGAGGGGCAGAGTGGACTCCGTACCCATCGAGGTGAAGCTGACAGTACCCGCAGACCCCAAGGTTCCCGAGGAGGTTGTGGTGTTTGCGTTCGAGCTTTCAATGTTAGAGGCTCGCTGGACTGCCGCTAGGAGAGCTGTGCGAGAAGTGCACACGCAGCTACGTGATAGGTTGGCACAGACTCTCTACCGCTGCCTGCCCAGGGCGTGCCACGGACCAAGGGACTTTGAGAGTTTGGCCTGTCAGTACTACGAGGATGCCTATGCAGAGCCCGACGAGAAGTTTAGAGTGGCCTCCCACTGCATTTACGCTCATTACTTGGCGCTGTTCTGGAACAATAGAGAGGTGGAGGTACTCCGCAAGGGTTGGGACAACTTCATTGGTACCAACACCATGCTGGAAGGAAAGATAGAGGGACTTGAGCGTTGTTTGGAGAGACTGGACCGGACAAACCGTCACCTACGGCACGAGATCGACACTGGACCGGACCCTTGCGATGAGAGGGACGCGCTGAGGATTGCTAATATGGAGGCGAGGGTTGTTCGGATGGAGGAGGCACTGAGGTCCAGGGACAAGATGATAGATGAGAAGAACGCATTGCTCAAGGAGAAGGAGAAGCTGGTTGACACCTTGGATGCCACACTAGTTGCCAAGAATGGAGTCATTGAGCAGCTACACCACTGCTTGCACAAAAACTACTACAACCTGGTCCACCTTGGTTCATGCTGCTACAGTGACAGAGACTTGGCAGAGAGACTTCAGCTCGCGTGGGAACGCTCTGACCACAGGAGGGTGATGGAGTTGGCGGAGTTGAGTGTGTGGGTTCCGGTTGAGTACAGGAGGGAGCCACATGTGGAGAGCTTCGTGCTACCACCTACCAGATTGTACACCCAACTGCTGCACCCACCAGCTAGTGTTGCTATTGAGGAGATGACCAGAGCACTATCTATGCTTTCACAGCTGTACGGAGGAGACCCACTCAAGCTACTAATGTACTCGAACGACGAGTCAGGTTCGTGGAGTGGTCTTACTCCCGAGTACCACCTTATAGATGGCGACGTGGACGACGATGACTTCCCGTGCTCCGACTGAGTGGACCACTTCTGATCTAGTGTTAGGTTTGAGTTAGGCTCACCATGATGTTATAGCATTAGAGACTACCACAACATGATTCTTGATGTAGTAGTATGATGATCCTCGTGTAATCTTGAAGGTTTCTATTGTAGACCTCGAGATACACCCTTTTTGTATGGTGTCTTTGCATGAGTGATATGGAGTTTCATGGATTTTATGGTTCCTATGCATCTTATTGTCTATGTGAAATTGTTTGTGTGTTTCAGCTGTATATTTCCTTAAATTTAATTAACCCCCTATCCAATTTCTTGAGAGTAACCACTGATTACGATCTCATTTGGAACAGATGTCGAGTTTGAGAAGGTCAGGATGGTTGTTGCACCATTTCGAAGAGGCGGACAACGAGGAAGAGCCTAACCCCGGCATAGGTCATGTTCACCGTGGAGGTCATGCTCCCCTAGGTGGACTTCGTGGAGGTCACTACAGAGGACGTGGTGGCCGTGTCCCAGAGATGGAGGTATAGAGAGACGCAGCTGGCGCTGAAGGAAAGGTTCACCAGGAGGGTCAGGAGGAGCAAGAGAAGAACGTGAACGCTGGAGGTGCAGGGGACCAGCAGGCACCGCCGGCATCTAACCTTGTAGAGGTGATGGCAGTTCAGACACAACTGATGCAGACCATGGCTAACGCTTTGCTCCAGTACAACCAGCAAGGAGGACCCCGTAGTAACCCTCCAATTGAGTCTTTTTAGAGGAAAGTTGAAGGATTCATCAAGCTCCGTCCACCCATGTTCGACAACTCTTACAACCCACTAGACGCAGACGACTGGCTTAGGGAGATCAAGAAGAAGCTGGACCTGATAGATTGTACAGATGAGGAGTGTGTGGTGCTGGCCACCCACCAGCTGATCGAGACAGCACGTGCTTGGTGGGACAGCTTTTGTGACTCTCACGCAAACCCAACGCACATCACGTGGGATGAGTTCATTGTAGCATTTCTCGAACACCATATCCCAGAAGCAGTCATGAACCGAAAGGCAGATGAGTTCTAAAACTTTACTTCACCGGGGCATGGAGATGCACTTGTCCGCTCACGACTGCCCTACTCTACACGCCCTTGTGGGCAAGGCACTCCGAGTGGAGAAGTCGAGGCTAGAGTACGAGGAGTTCTGAGGGCACAAGAGGAAGTGTTAGGAGCAGTTTGGACACTCAGGGCCGTCTCGAAGGCCGAGGATAGGACCTCCACAGTTTCAGCAGCAGAAGCCTCGCAACTACCCTTCACAGCTGCAGTCGTACAGAAACCCTAGTGTAGGAGGTGGAAGTTTAGGTACTTGGAAGCCGAACCCCACCAGCCTGCCACTCCTGAGGGCACAAAGTCGATTGTCTATTACATGTATCGTCCGCCCAGGCACAAGTCATTCGAGTGTCCGCAGAAGACTCAGGCAGGAGGAGAGAACCACACCAACCAGTTCCAGACACCAGCCAAGACATCAGCACTAGGAGGACCCTAGCAAAGGAACCCAGCAAGGATAGCACCGCCACCTACCCGAGGACGCCTGAACTACTTGACCGTTGAGGACGTCACAACAGCTCCAGATGTTGCTCTTGGTGAGTTCCTTGTTGATTCAGTCAAAGCTACAGTTTTGTTCGATGTTGGTACTAAGTTTTCTTATGTTTCAACCAAGTTTGTAGAAGAAAGGTCTCTCCCCACTATGGCTCGACCAAGGCCTATTATAACTAGTTCTCCCCTAGGAGAAGTTAGGAGCACCCTAGAGTGCAAGGCAGTTCCGATGGTGATCGAAAATCAGCAGTTTCTAGCAAATTTGATAGTGCTAAAGTCTTCAAGCATTGATGTGATTTTGGGAATGGATTGGTTAGCTAAGCACAAGGGACTGGTCTCGTGTAACACCCGCTTTCTCATATTGGAGCATCCAAGTGGAGTTCAAGTACAGTTTGAGCCGTTATACCCCAAGACAGCCCCGATGCTATGCAACTTGAACCCCAAGACCATTGAAGAGGTACCCTTGGTGTGTGAGTTTCTGGACATGTTTCCAAAAGAGCTGACAGAACTACCTCCAGATCGTGATGTGGACTTTGTGATTGACCTTATACCCGGCAGAGGACCGGTAGCACAGAGGCCATACTGGATATCGGCCGATGATCTGGATGAACTGAAGAAGCAGTTAAAGAAGTTGCTAGAGCAAGGGTTCATTCGACCGAGTGCTTCACCGTGGGGTTCGCAAGTTCTGTTTGTGAGGAAGAAGGATGGGTTGATGAGAATATGTGTGGATTACCAAACGCTCAACTCTATGACCATCAAGAACAAGTACCTGTTGCCACGGATTGATGATCTGGTTGACCAGCTCAGGAAAGCTAAGTACTTCTCCAAGATTGACTTGAGGTCGGGATACCACCAGATTAAGATTTGAGAGAGTAACATATCCAAGACCGCGTTCACTACCCGGTACGGATTGTTTGAGTTCACAGTGGTCTCCTTCAGCTTGACCAATGCACCAGCTAATTTCATGAACATGATGAATAAGATCTTTATGGAGGAGTTGCACAAGTTTGTGGTGGTGTTCATTGATGATATTCTGATCTACTCAAAGACAGCAGAAGGACACGAGGAGCACCTTCGGATCATGCTAGAGAGGTTGCGGCAACACCAGCTTTATGCAAAGTTTAGCAAGTACGAGTTCTGGATGGAGGAAGTTGCCTTCCTAGGACATGTGTTGTCAGCAAAGGGAGTAGCCGTTGACCCAGCTATGATTGAAGTAGTCATAGAGTAGGAGCAGCCTCGCAACGTGACAGAGATCAGAAGCTTTCTTGGATTGGCAGGATACTACCGGAGGTTTATTGAGAACTTTTCCAAGATTGCCAAGCCCATGACCAAGTTGCTGAAGAACAACGTGAAGTTTGAGTGGTCTGAAGCTTGTGAGAAGAGCTTTCAGAAGCTTAAGTCGAGACTTACCACTACCCTAATGCTGACTCTACCAGATATCAAGAAGGACTTTGTGGTGTACTGTGATGCTTCCAAGCAAGGTTTGGGTAGTGTGTTGATACGGGAAGGGAATGTCGTGGCCTATGCGTCTAGACAACTAAAGAAGCATGAGGAGAACTACTTGACACATGATCTGGAATTGGCAGTTGTTGTGCATGCTCTCAAGATTTCGAGGCACTATTTGATCAACAACAAGTGTGAGATCTACACAGATCACAAGAGCTTGAAGTACTTCTTCACTCAATCCGAGCTGAACATGAGACAAAGGAGATGGCTGGAATTAATCAAGGACTATGAGTTGGAGATTCACTACCACCCTGAAAAACCCAACGTTGTGGCCATCGCTCTGAGCAGGAAATCCTATCGCAACAATCTAATGGTGAAGGAAGAGCAGCCTGATCTATGAGAAGAGATGGAGAGACTTAAGCTGGAGATCCTTGATTGCTGTTGCTTCTGCATAAACCCCTACAACCATATATAGGTTTCACTCATGCATATAGTATAATTCCCCCGTTTCCTCAGCTTGCTGCTTTGGGAGTTGACATGGCCTACCCGCTTCTTGGGTAGATGGTGGTTTTTCAAGGTCGGAGCCCGACTATGACTTCGACAATGATGACTGGGAAGACTAGGGACCGTTCTTTGCTCAAGTTGCCTCTGGAAATGGAGTTCGACATAGCTTATGTTTCCGTTGTGTAGATGTTTTACCTTTCTTGATTCAGTCCAAATGGACTTGTACCAGCATATGCCGCTGAGATGTACTCGTTACTCATGTTATCTATGATATTTGTACTCCGTTGCTCTTTATCTTTCTGTGTTGGTATGAATTTGTACTATTTGAGATAATGATTCGCACGTGATAGCTTTCTTAGAATTATCATCGAGGTGCGTAGGCTTGAATTCTTAGAAATGGGAATTCGGGTCCGTTTCAGCTAGGGTATCATCTCTTTTCTACTTCTACTGCCACCACACATATATTGACTCCCTTCTGCCCGGCGAGTGCATACGGAAAGTCCAGCACACAAAGATGGAGACACGAGACATGTATCGCCGAAGCCCTAGAATCAGAATTAGCTGGGGCCTAGGCCAGTGATCCAACTACACAAGCACTGAATGAAATATCACGTGTTCCATGCATTCCTCACCTGCTTTTGCCTTCAAGCTTCAACTTCATACAATATTCCCCACTCAGTATCTCACGCGAATTTAATATTTGGACTAAATAAATCATAGAGACGGATAGTGAGAGAAAAAAAAAAGGTGAAATCTAGGTTCAGGTCCTAACCTCTTACCCAATTCATATGCAGTAAATCGATCAAGATAGCAAACTGAAAAGAAAACCGTAGGAATAAACGACACGATGGAAAATTAACTATTACAAAAAAAAATCTGATCGAACAACACACACAGAGAGACACAGAGCAATGAATGTAGATATTGAAGGGAATGGATGGCAATGAATTAGACAGCGCCAAGACCATACATGCAGCCTGCATGCATATTAGCAATTCAGCAAAGGCTCTTCCAATGCAGTACCTCCTATGCGTTCGACCATTTCTTCCTGGTCTTGGAGCTCGCTGGCCACTATGGCAAATGTACACATGTCCTTTGCACCCCATTCATTCCTCCTTTTTGCTGCAAATGAGTTGAACAGGATGGAGCGAGCATGGAAGCAGGTCCCTACCCAGCAGCACAAACCTCTGCATGCAGGGCTGCAGACTTTTGGGAGAAAGCTAGCTAGAGCTAGGGAAGTGGTGAGCACAAGATTACAAGGAGGAGAAGCGAAGCAAAAGAAAGAAAAAAAAAGATCATCTGCAGGGAGGCACGCACGCACGCTCATCAATCATCATCCAATTCTTTGCTGCTCTGCTACATGCTTTCTGCAGGCAGGAAAAAACTGATACTACTCCTCCAACCCCCTCTCGCTGACACGCGTCAGCAGTGTCAGCAATTGAGCACGTGGGGTGGGATGCTGCCAGTGACACCATTGTTTGGATGCATCATGCATGGTGTATTTGTTAAGCGCAAAGCTTAAACTTGTTTCGATGGTAATTTAATTGCGAAGATGCTTTCAAGTTTCAACAACTAGATATATACCTTAGGTTGACAAAAAAAAATCAATTGTGGTTCCAAATAGTCATGATAGTCTATAAGACCCGGCTATAGTGGACTCAGGCGTCTTGCTCTTCTCCCCGTATCCGAATTTTATAACTACCTAGTTTCTTCTTCCTCCAATATTTCGTCCCTCCGATGAGCTCCACCATCTTCTCGCACTCTACCAGCCGCTCCAGTAGCTCACGCCGCCTAATCTGTTGTTGGCTTGTTGCTGCTTCCCAGAAATTAGTCATCAATAATCGACTTCTTGAGATACGCCTGCCAGATTCCTGCTCTCAACAACTGAAAGGATCAACAAGATGCCTAAAAGGGGATGAATTAGACTTCTACAAATCATCCTACTATATGAAAATTAAAACCTATCAACAAGTCTAATCACCACGTGTCTCTAAAACCTTAAAAAAAATTGTTGCTATTCGAGTCGTTCTAACGTTTTGCGCCCGAATCTATACCGTATACTAAACGTCATCGGATTGGTGCGAGTCCAGGGCCGGTACTACTGCATAGTGGGGCCCGCAATTTCCTGTAGCAACATTTTTTATGTCACAGCAGCAGGTGCTATCGATGGAGTGATAGCTGATGCAATGTTATTGCACGCTGCATGTTTCTAGAAAATTGTGGCTCCAAGGATCGGCGCATTCTCATGGCCTCGAGTCCACGTATCCTAGCATGTTTGATTCTGGGATGAAGCGGAATGGGTTATGTTGGTAACATAGGTTCATCATATCTCATGTTTGGATGAGAGGGATATGTTCCCATCTTTTGTTTGGTTGAAGGATTAAGAGGGATGGGATGGATGTCATTTTAACACCGTTAGCAACGGGTCCCACCTATCAGCTGCGGGACCTATCTGTCATCTTTTTTTTACCTCACCTTATCTTCTTCATCCTCCCTTCACTCACCCGATCCTCCATGCCGCTGGCGCTGTTCGATCCTCCACGCCGCTGGCGCCATCCGCTCGCCGCCCCACGCCGGTCTTCCCCACGCCAGCCTCCCCCGCGCCGACCGGCTCCTCCCTCTCCCCACGTCGGCCGTCGCCCCCTCCCTCCCTTCCTGTGTCGGCCGCCCACTCTTCCCTCTCCCCGCACCGACCCGCTCCTCCATACCGCCGGCGCTGTCCACTCGCCACCCCTGCCTCTTCCCCGCGCCGACCGCCGCTCTTCCCTCTCCCCGCGTCGGCCGCCGCCCACTCTCTCCCTCCCCACGCCAGCCCGCTCCTCCACACCGCCCACTCCCTCCCTCCCCGCGCCAACCATCGCCCCCTCCCTCCCTCACTCGCGCCAACTCGCCTGCATGCATGACGAAGAGCCATGGCGTTGATGTGGGTCTAGTGCGTCCGCTCGTTTTGGGTGAATGCATTCGACCCACATCTAGGAGGAATATTTCCTTCTGGATCCGATCCAACCCAGATATATTTTCAACCAAACAGAGGTCGATGGGGTCAAACCCGTTCCAACTCAGTTCGACCCCGAACCAAACACACCCTTTAGTCCCTGACGAGCGGGTCCATTAACTAGCTGAGATTTTGCGAAGTACTCCAACTGCCGCGTTATCCCCCCTCTAGAGCTCTCTGGCCTCATCTGCCTCTCCAGCGGTCCTGCCTTTGGTGTCCCCTCGGCTCCTCGCAAGTCGCAACCCAGCTGCTCTGCTCTGATTCTCGCATGGAGGCCTGCAATCTCGATCCAAAACCTTAGGTGCAGGTAAGCAAGGCTACGCCTGCATATTGCATAAGCAGATTCAAGCTCGGTTTGCAGGCTACCTCCTCGACAAAATGCAACACCCATGAGAAGTTGCTAATATCATTTATTTTCTTTTTTTATATATTTCTTTGCATCTTTTCAAGTTCTCAACTTATTGAGAGTCTTAATATTACTCAACTAATGATAAAATCACTTTATATTTTTATATAATTAGAGATAGGTGCAAACAGCTACTAGAACTTATATTCCTCTACTTTCTATTCCTGCTTGGTACAAACCAGACCTAACTTCACTATTTCTTCTCCATGATCCATGAACAACAAGCGAACTGAGCGTAGCTCCGCTGGTAAGGCTCCTTGTGGTGGAACCTACCCACCAGGGTTTGAGTCCTCGACTCGGCACTGGTGTTCGCATTTCTTGAATTTATTTCAGGATTTAATCAGCACTATTCTTTCAGTGGTAGGTGACGTGCCTGTCGATAGTGAGGCGCTAGGGGTGACTTCATCAATCTCGAGGATTTGCCGATTCAGTCTTTCAGAGATGCTCATAGGAGTAGGATTGCGTACGTGTATTCGTAGGGACGAGTGTGCGTGCGTGTAGCACGCCTATCTACCGAGTTCAACCCTATACTAGGATGTTCTAGAAATTGATGTACCGGGAGTAAATTACGAAAAGTATGGAGGATTAGAAAAACCCATTTGTTTTTAGAGGTAACGAAAAGTCATCACTCTAACCTAGTATTCATTGGAGCACCTGCGCAAGAGGAGCACCTGGGCAAGAGTATCGTTCCCCTAGACCCGTGTAAGGACTAGACCCGTGTAAGGACTAAGAGCTCATAGAGGCAGTCCATTCTCCATTTTAGAAAGGCGGATTTCAAACCGAGCGCAACGTTTTTTGACTTCTCACAAGACTCCTCCTTGAGACTTCTCCTTGAGAGCTCACCAAGAACCAACACCACCAAACCATTAAGGTGGTGCCGATCACCAAGAGTAATACGAAAAGAATCTCACTTCACTTACACAGGAGAAGGGTGGATGCACACTTGCTATTATCTGAGCACTAATGATGTCCTTAATTTTTAATTAAAAAACTTGCACTTGCTATTACCTGAGCACTAATAATATCCTTAATTTTCAATTAAAAAACTTGCAAATCACTTATATCGCTTCTCTTACTCTTGATCTCCAAATATCACTATAAACTTCACTGGGTGCCAGTCGTTGCCCACTTTTGCTGCAGAAAACACAATCGCGACTGCTCTGGTGATGCGTCACACCTAGTTTCCGCGAACCAAGCCTGGTCCTAAAATGCTTAGATCTAGTGGAGAAAAGACATAGTGAATTTACTGAAACCATGAGTTTTACGGTGTAGTTTCTAAATGAAGTGTTTTACTAAAGGTGTGTTTGGTAGAGCTCTCATGGCTGATTTTCTGCTGATTTCAACAAGAGCTCTGCCAAACAGTTTCCAGAAAAAAGTGATTCTCTGCTGATTCTGAAATGAACTAAGGGTCTGTTTGGCATGACACCACTCCAGAACTCCAGCAACTCCACCATGACATCCAGCCAAACACCTCAACTCCAAAATTTCATGGAACAGCTAACTCCATGGAGCTGTAGTGCAAATGGAACTGGAGTTTTGGAGCACCTCTTTTGCTGCTCCAAAACAACCTCTTTTGAACCTCCTCATGGAGTTGGTGGGTAATTACCTACCAATGCCACTGGTTACACAAAAAACGTTTCATTCTGTTCCTCCCGAGCTCCCACCCGCGCCTTATTTCCCCACCCGTGCGTCCGCCTGCCCGCCCAGCCCTGCCGCCCGTCGCCGCCCCACCCCCGTCGCCACCTAGCCCCGCCGCCCGTCGCCACCCCCGCCCCCGTCGCTGCCATCGCCGAGCCCCGCCTGCCGCCTAGCCCCGCCGCCCACCGCCGCCCAGCCCCACCGCCGCCCGCCCCCGTCGCCGCTCAGCCCCGCCGCCGGCCGCCCCCGCCGCCGGCCGCCCCCGCCGCCTACCGCCGCCCACCCCCGTTGCCGCCCAGCCCCGCCGCCCGTCCCCGTCGCCACCCAGCCCTGCCGCCCAAGTCCCGCCGCGGAGCTTGACGTGGACAGCACCGAGCAGAGCGTGGTAGGAGAAGAAGATGGGATAGAGACGATAACAAATAGGGCCTGAATTAGGGGCAACAATGGCAATCCATATTGAAATCGATCTTTTTTTGGAGCTGAGAGCACTCATCTAGCCAAACATCCAATTTTAGTTCTGGAGTTCTAGAGTGGAGCTAGCTCCACCTGGAGTTCTGGAGTGGAGCAGCTCTACTCGGAGTTGGAGCTCCACCTGGAGTTCTGGAGTGGAGCAGCTCTACTCGGAGTTGGAGCCATGCCAAACAGGGCCTAAGAGATTGGGAGCTGGAAAAAATAGATTTTCTGATTCTGATTCTCCATCCTGATTTTAAGAGTTTATGCTAGAGAATCAAAGAGAATCACTTCCACCCACAGAATCACTTCTCTCAGAGAATCAGCTCCCATAAAATATCAGAATTAGATAAAGTCCTACCAAATAGACCCTAATATGGCATAGATACTACCCATACACATTACACATCGAGTGTAGGGTGGACCTTCCTTATACATGGCTAGCATAGGCCATGGCCCCGTGGCTATTTGTCATGTCCAATAGAAGTACTTGGTTAGGCCTGAAATTAGCCAAATCAAAGCGTATCTATATACATAGCTGGTGCTTGCCGCTGATGAGCAATCTGATCACGAAGAGGCCTATGCAAACAGCAACCAAACCAAAGAAGAGGCGGCCGTGATGACAGCAGCTTGACGGGCAACCATAGTTGCGCACTGAGCAAAATGGGTCCCCCATATGAGATATGTATACTCTAGTCTTTTATCCTTTCTCTCCTTTCTTTTTTCCCCGCAAATCTTGTATGCAAAGTCAATCTATGAGCGTGTTTGGCAGCCTGTACTGCCTCAGCTAGACCCATGAGCCGGCTCGAGCCAGTCCAGCTAGGCTCATAAGGTGCAGAAATATTGATGGCAAATCTATAGCCTATGCTGCTAGCTGGGCTAAGATAGTGTTTGTTAGCCTGGATGAATTTGATATGTCCTGCATATGGGCCATGGTATAGCTACCACCAATTTTTCCTCCTCCGTCCTCCTCCCCAGCACCATTGTGCACCTCGCAAATCCCACCCTCTCTCCCCCGACCGTCGCCAGCTGCCCCGAGCTGCCTCCCCCGCTCCCTGCGGTAGCAGGGGCCTCACCTCCTCCCGCACGCCCCGTCGCAGCCGCTACACACCACCTCCTCCGTGCGTCAGCACGGCTTTCGTGAATCGTCCACTTCCGTGGTCCCATGGCCTCCACAACCATCGCGGACCCCCACAGGCCGCCTCCTCCACATGGTGGCAGTCGCGCCTCCTCCTCAGCACCGCTATGGCCACCACCGGCCACCTCATCGGCAAGCCGCCTCCTCTGCGTGGCACGCGACCTTCGCAAACTGCCTCTTCACGCGGTGGCTGCCGCGTCGCCTCCTTGGCGCTGCCGTGGCCACCGCAGGCCGCTGCGTCCTCCGCATCTGCCCTCCCCCGAGAGCGCTCCACCTTCTCGCGCCGCACTCCGCCTCTCCGCTCTTTGCCGCGTGCGCCATGGAAGGACAGCAGCCGAGGACCTCGATCTCCATGGAAGGTGCTCGATTTGGAAGGCAGGAATCTCGATCTTGCTGGTAGAAACTCGATTTTGGTTGTAGGGACCTTAATTTTCAATGGTTGGAACTTCAATTCGAGCGGCGTGGGAGGCTCAGCTCCGATAGTGAGGAGCGGCGGCATGGCTGGTGCATGAGGAAAAAGAGGGGGTGACGGCAACACCCTCGCGAGTACCGTTTTAGCCTGTATTGTGTGGAATAACCGATTTTGATATTCCATACGATACAGGCTGGATAACTTTTTTGCATGCGCCAGGCTTGGCCCGCGACTCCATTTAAGCTACTGAACATACCCAACTGCACCATCTGAGCTTAGCTGAGAGGTCGTCGGGGCTACCAAAAGCTCCCATACATCTTTCATGAAACTTCGGGCCGGGAATTCGCGCCCAAAAAAATTGTGTTCTGCCGTGTTACTGCGTCCGTACGTGCAATCACTCACCATTTGGTAGAGCGTAGAGCAAGGTCGATCCAGCACTCGATCTACGGGTAAGCAGTACGGCAGATGCATCACCGACTGCATGACAGTCTCAGAGGACCACGGGTTCATTTATCTCTGGCCTATGGCTGTGGGGAAACATAAACCGCGCGAGATTCAGGATGGTCAGTGCACAGTTGTTGCTCGTACCACGACGACTTGACTCCGATCGTCCCTTGAGAGCAGAGATTCCAACTTCCATTCAATAATCTCAGTGCCCGGGCATGCAGGACCGGCCGGCCTCAGGACAGGGAAGGCAGCAGCAGAGTCTGCGTGTTAGGAGGACTAAAGTATAGTCGATCTCACATTAAATTTTCGAAAATTAATTAGAAGAACCATTAATTATAAAACTAATTATGAATTAATTAGGCTTAATAGATTCATCTCGTGAATTAGCTCCCATCTGTACAATTAGTTTTTTAATAAGTCTATATTTAATACTCCTAGTTAGTATCTAAATATTCGATAGGATAGTAATTTTAGTTAGGACTAAGGAACCAAACACCACCGACTGGAGGAAAAGACGAGGTCTGCAGCAAGACGAGAGGCTGCTCAGATCGATCCTGCAGGCCGGCCAGACCGAAGCAGCTGTCGAATCTTCTCGATCGCTCCCTCCGGCGGCAGTCCGGCGCATCGACGACATCGCGCTGGGATCGATCAAAGTCCAAGCGCGTACCTTGATTTGACTCTGATCACTGACGAGCGTGTCGGTGTGTCTTGGAAACGTTTGCCGGTCATAAACGCGCGGATGAGTGAGAGGCGCAGACGAAGACGTCGTCAAGCCAGTCTCGAACCTGCCGGCTGTCTCCCACGGCGGCGGCCTGGGCGCGGTGCGCTGCCGGCCTGCCGCCGCCGGAGAACTTGGAGGAGGCGGCGGCGTACGAGTTTTTTCTTTTTGTTTTTTTTTAATAAAGGCGTACGAGTTAGGAGGAAGGCCAGGCCGGCCCGCAAGCAGGTTAGGCACTTACTATTAGAAAGCGGAGAAGTTGGGCCTGCGGGCTCCTTGGGCTCATTCATTGGTGGGTTACTTATAGAGGCCTTTTAGCTAGAGAAGCGGCTGAGCTGGGCCAGATTTTGGCCTTTTACTGTGTTGAACCCTCCTCCTTTCTTGCCGTACCGGGAGCCCAAAATTTCTTAGACCGAGGTTCAGTTGACTGTTGACACCACCACGTTAGGTTAGCTATTACTGAAAGGAAGAGGTGCACCAATACACTATCTTACTAATCACCTAACTCCAGCCTTTAATTTCGAGACTTCAGACTTGGACCAGTAGCTTAAGGCGAATTTCCAGAACAATTCAGAGTAGGTATATGACCTTTTCTCATCATCACCAAGAAAGAGATGCTGATGGTCTCCATTCTCGTGTCAAAACAACATAGAGCAGTGTCCCGCCCGCAGTCAGCGATTGCGGAAGCATCTCTGCATACTTTTTCCTCGAATCCCGGAGTAAAATAAAACCATGAGGCTTTATACAGTTTAGTTTTTTTTTATTCTCCCATATCCTCGAGAATTGAATGAGATTTTGTATATCTATTTATCAGCACCTTTTGTAACAGTTGGTTCTACATGCATTATTCTCTTGGTATGCCGCATCTTTTATTCCTTTATTTTACCCAGTGTGCCATCATCGTGCACTCGACACGGCGTAGGTTTACCATTTATCTAGCTAGTATCTAGCATCCTCCTCACTTCTCTGCGTGCCGCCTCTCCGGCTCTCTCTCCATTCCACTTATCTAACGTTGTCTCTTTTTTTAATGAAAAAACCCTATTTTCACCCTACAATTTACCGCGCGTGGAAGTTTGATTTTCAACTGCAACTACAAAACCGGATAGGAAGGGCCATCCAATTGTTAAAACTGAATAAATTTGTCTCTTTGGGTGGGTTTAAGGGCAGTTTTGCATTTTTTTAGAAATTTTAAAATTTTAGGTTTATTTAAAAAATTCATAACTAATTCATTTCAAATGAAAAAATATCAAATTGGTGCCAAATATTTACTGAAAATGCAACCTATCAATTGGTGTTCTATTTGGCATTATCTGAATCTTATTTGTTCATGTTCCTTATGTTTCATTACAAGCAATAAATATTAGGAATGGTAATAAATAAGACGTAAACAACTCCAAATAGATCCCGGGGGTTTTCTGACCCGATCGGGGTCTATCATTCCTGGTCAAACGAACACTTGGCTGGCACAGTCATCAACCACCCCCCACAACGACAACACCACAACAAGAGGTAGCCTGAGAAAAAGACGCGCAAATCACCCATAGCGATTTAATTTGACGCGAATGCTTAATTAGCAGCCTCAGTGGCGCGACTGCTGACCGAC
Organism: Setaria viridis; assembly: GCF_005286985.2. NCBI lineage: Eukaryota > Viridiplantae > Streptophyta > Magnoliopsida > Poales > Poaceae > Setaria > Setaria viridis. The sequence continues at coordinate 19,466,812 of NC_048265.2, forward strand.
GATCCCTGTGGCCCGTGCTACACCTGCTACACGCCACGCGAACGACCGCCAGGTCGGAGTCGCCGGCGGCTCGGCGCCGCGATCGACGAATCAGCCGTCGGTCTATAGGCGCCACAGGTATATATCTCCTGCTGCTGCCGCCGCCGCCGGGGGCAAGGTGCGCACGACCACCTGTGGGCAACGAGATGGCGGGTGCTGCACGCGCGTCGTCTTCCCTGCTGGATCACGCCACGCTCGTGCTCCTAATAGCGCTGGTCGCCGCGCACGTACCCCTGCCCGTGCGCGCCCAGGACACGGTCACCGCCGGCCGGCCGCTCTCCGGCGACGCCAAGCTCGTCTCCCGCGGCGGCAAGTTCGCGATGGGCTTCTTCCAGCCAGGTATGTACGCACGTGACTATATATATGGAACGTACATGTGTCATACGTATGTGTGTATACAAGTGCAACCTCGTATGCACGTGAACAGTGACGGCAAACGGGCACAGTGCAGTAGTGCACCCATGGTACACGTAATCATGCATGTAAAAGCTGCTCTTAAACTAACGTGCCCTGACATGCTGTGCTCCCTGTTCTCTCGGCAGACGGAGGAGTCTCTGGCAGATGGTACGTCGGCATCTGGTACAACAACATCGCCGTGCGGACGCCGGTCTGGGTGGCCAACCGCGACAGGCCCGTCTCCGACCCGGCGGCCTCGCGGCTCGCCATCGCGCCCGACGGCAACCTCGCCCTGCTCGACCCGTCGGGCTCGCCCGTCTGGTCCACAACCGCCACCGGTAACGCCAGTAACGCCACGGTCGCCGCCGTCCTCCTCGATACGGGCAACCTCGTGCTCGCGCCGGCGTCGAACGCCTCGGACGTGCTGTGGCAGAGCTTCGACCACATCGGCGACACGTGGCTGCCCGGCGGGAAGCTGAGGCGGGACAAGGCCACCGGCGCCATCCAGGGCATGACCTCGTGGAGGGCGCGCGGGGACCCCGCCCCCGGGATGTACACGCTCCAGCTCGACCCGGCCGGCGCGCCGCAGTACGTGCTGCTGTGGAACGGCACGCGGAAGTACTGGCTCACCGGCGACTGGAACGGCCGCTTCTTCACCGGCGCGCCGGAGGTGGCAGCGTCGGGCGGCGACTCCGGGTACAGCTTCCGGTTCGTGGACAACGACAGGGAGAGCTACTTCACCTACAGCTTCGCCGACAACTCCACCGTGTACCGCTTCGTCACGGACGTGTCCGGGCAGGTCAAGGGGTGGTTCTGGGTCGAGGCCTTCCAGCGGTGGAACCTGGTGTACGCCGAGCCCAAGGCGCGGTGCGCGGTGCCGCGCGGCTGCGGCGCCTTCGGCGTCTGCAGCGACGCCGCCGCCGCGTGCGCCTGCGCCAGGGGGTTCACGCCGCGGGACGCCGTGAGCTGGAGCCTCGGCGACACCACCGGCGGCTGCGTGCGGAACACCGAGCTGCAGTGCGGCAACAACGGCAGCGCCGCCGCTGCTGCTGCGGGATCCGGGACAAAGGTGGATAGGTTCTTTCGCATGGACGGCATGAGGCTCCCCGAAGACGGTCGTGTCACCGGGGCGGCGAGCTCTGACGAGTGCGAGAGCGCGTGCGTCGGCAACTGCGCGTGCTCTGCCTACGCGTACAATGGGAGCTGCGTCCTGTGGAACGGTGAGCTGCAAAACCTCGAGGAGGGTTACGGCAACCAGCTGGCCGGCGCGGGGAGCCTCTACCTCAGGCTGGCCGCGTCAGAGTTCCCCATGGCGAGGAGCCACAAGCGAAGGACCGTAGAGATCGCCGTCGGCGCAACCGCCATTGTCTGCTTCGTGCGCGTCCATCATCGTCGTCCGTACAGCAATGGCACGGCGAACAAAAAGGATCCAAGGCCTCACCATCACCACCGCCGAGGGACGCGTGACCAGGTTCGAGTACAGGGACCTCCAGGCCCTGACCAAGAACTTTTCGGACAAGCTCGGCGGCGGCTCCTTCGGCTCCGTGTTCCGCGGCCAGCTCCCCAACGGCGGCGCCGCCGTCGCTGTCAAGAAGCTGGAGGGTCTCCGGCAAGGCGAGAAGCAGTTCCGCGCGGAGGTGAGCACGCTGGGCACCATCCAGCACGTCAACCTGATCCGCCTGCTGGGCTTCTGCTCCGAGGGCGGCGACCGGAGGCTGCTCGTCTACGAGTACATGCCCAACGGCTCGCTGGACCGGCAACTGTTCGGCGCCACGCCCCCCACGCTCAGCTGGCGCGCGCGGCACCACATCGCCGTCGGCGTCGCGAAGGGGCTCGCCTACCTGCACGACGAGTGCCGGGACCGCATCATCCACTGCGACGTCAAGCCGGAGAACATCCTCCTGGACGCGGGCTTCGCGCCCAAGGTGGCGGACTTCGGGCTCGCCAAGCTCGTCGGCAGAGACTTCAGCCGGGTGCTGACCACCATGCGCGGCACCGTCGGGTACCTCGCGCCGGAGTGGATCGGCGGCGAGGCGATCACCGCCAAGGCCGACGTGTTCAGCTACGGCATGACGCTGTTCGAGATCGTGTCCGGGAGGAGGAACGTCGAGCACGGGAAGTCTGAGCCGGACTCGTCGTCGAGCGGCGCGGGCGATCATGCGGCGACGGCAACGGCGACGACGTTCTTCCCGCTGCTGGCCGCGAGGAGGCTGGTGGAGGCGGAGGGGGACGTGAAGGCGCTGCTGGACCCGGAGCTGGGAGGGGACGCGAACGCCGAGGAGGTGAGGAGGGTGTGCAAGGTTGCCTGCTGGTGCATCCAGGACGACGTCGACGCGCGGCCGACGATGGCGGAGGTGGTGAAGGCGCTGGAGGGGCTCACTGACTTGGAGATGCCGCCGGTGCCGAGGTACCTTGAAGTGCTTGCCGGACGGCCGATGCACCAGATACAACAGACTACAAGTTCGCGAGTATTTGATTCGGCAGATGTAATACGGGTTTAGCCGTTTAGGCAACCCAATGCTTATAGTTTAGTTGCTAGTTTATTTTATGCTGTGCAATTCCAATTATTATGTGTTTGATTCGGGAATTATGTGGGATGGATCGATTGTGTCCCAAATTTTTTTAAGGATGTGTTGGTGGACACGGGTTGTCCTTTATTTGCCGGGAATAGCATAAAAGACTACTCCTTCCTTATATTGTAGATCGGTATCCTAAATTTATATTTTTTTACTGTACGTCTAGATATACAGGACCTTTAATCCGCATACAGAAACGATCAGAGGGTCCACAGCGTCTCAATTGACTCGCCATGAGCCAGAGCGAAATAATCGGTAGCGATTTGCTTTTTACCATTTCTCTTTCCTACCGTATCTCTTCGAACCGGCAACGTCTCTCTGTAAAGGAAGTCCTTTCATTTTTGCACCATGCTCATGGCTGCAACAAAAAAGCCTTTTCGGCCCTGAGAAATTCAGGGTAGGAATTATGGATACATTTTCCATCAATAGGCCCTGAACTAATGATGGCTTTCAAGGGGTGAGCAGTTGAGCACAGATATCTCCAAATGAATACCACACAGCATCAGATATAGAATTCCATTAGAACTTTCTGTTGGTCCGCGCCTTACATTGATCCGAGCTCTTCTTAATTGCTCGGAGTGGTAAATCGAATGCCGGAATGTGTTGGAATATATGGGCTTGGCCCATTTATTTAATTCAACTAAAAGAATTAAAAGTCCACTAATAAATGCTAGAGAGCTATGTGTTTAGTCCCACATAGGGATTTGAGGAGGATCTTAATTGACTTAAAAGGTGAACTCTGTGTACACCATTTGGGAAGTCAATAAATGAGATTGGCGTGCCACGTGCACACGCTCGCCAAGCCGAGCCGTGGACGTGTCGAGATGAGATGATGCGACCTTTTGCTGTTGAATGCAGTAACGGCTAAGGAATAAACTCTGGAATATTCCGCAACGGTTACTAGGCGGATTGACTGTCTTTGATGACTTCTCTCTTCTCCCTCTCTATTTTCTGCTGCGCATTCTGCCATCTCTATTGCTAGCGCTGCACACACAGTGTTGGCAAGAGCAGAGCCTCCAGAACCTCACCTATTGCTGAAGATCCTGCTCGGGATAGGCAGACGATAAGGTTTTTGGGGAGCGTTGAACGCGACTGCTCACTCTCCCTGATCGACTACATCGTCTACTTCCTGGTGGCCGAAGCACTATCCGTCTGCAATTCCTGGTGGCCGAAGCACTATCCGTCTGCGACGTCGACTACTTCCTCTACTACCAAAAGGCCGTTCGTGGGACTGCACTGTATCGATCTCTTCCGGCATCAATTTCGTACAACTACATCGACTGAGGCCATCCTAGGATTAGTATGACTAATCCAAATAGTAACGGTGCATCCAGTGCCGGAGGCTCTGCCCCGCCCCCAAGGTACACCCTGAAACTTTTTTGTTTCATTCTATTCATGCTTAAAATTGTGTTAAACAAGAACACGTGGACGTGCTTCAATTCACTCACCAGTCATGGAAATATTGTTGTTTTACATAATTAGTTTCGCAATTAAAATATACTGAATAATGCCTAATTTTCTAACAGAATGATGATTATTCTCCTCTATGAAATCATATATACTGCTACGACTACGAATGTCTACTGCCTTAGACAGGAACCAGGGTCTGAAGGCGCTGAACGACCATAACCAGCTAGTGGTGCAGCAGCAACCCCTCTTTGGTTCAGCAAGCACCTGAAGCGTGCCAATCTTGCAGTGACTGATCCTGCATCCTTTGCAAGCTTCTCAATGGGTGTCCACAACCGCTCTTCAAAATAATAAGTGATTTGGTGAGTAAAAGCAACTTGATACAGAGACAACAGGTTATACAAATTTGAGTTACTTAGTGTTTTGTGTGAGAACTCAAATCAAACCATACATGATAATGAGTTTGCGATTAGAGTGTTTAGGGACCTGATAAACTGATCATGCCTTTCATACTAATATACTATGCAGGCATGATGCATGCTTCGTTGTATAGTAGTCCTTTTCGTAGTTGCATGTACCTCATAACTGATAGTCCACGTGCACTACCTTTGCTAAACTCTTAATGTAGGTACAATTAGAAGGTCAAATCATATTTAATTGATCATACCTGCAGCTGCTGCAGCACGTGGCCAAATGGTTTGCTGAATGTCTGATGCGTCTATGTGTTCACCCCACATGCATACCTCACCACCAAGAACCAATTTCTGCTGTTGAGGGTTGTAGATATTTGTCAATGGTTCATTCATGTAAAATCCTTCCCATGTAGCATCCAGGTGATCTAGGTACCACTTATCCTGGTTGCTCACAATGCATCTCAGACCAGCAGCAACCACTTTCTCTGCAACTCCACTTCCAAGCCTACCAAGTTATGAGGAAAAAGTAGCAGTTAAGCAGATGGGATAACTGGTTACTTCAATATGTGATTTCACTGAATATGTCCTGTGATCCTATTACTTGGGGGCATGAAAAGTTCCAAAGATCTCTATTTAAAATTGTGGATATAAGTTACTAAAATTTTTTAATTAAGAATTATGAATGGTTTGCACCAATAGATTTGTTGGTGCAGTTTGGCTAGGGGTGCAAGGATGCTAGTAAATATTTCTCAAGTATCAGCCAATAGACTACGAGGAGATACCAGTTATGCACCACAGTTTTACGATCCAACTTGTCTCCAAAGTTGTTAAATGTCTCTTCCCTACAAGGATGAGAAACTGTTTGTTAGAACTAGCTGGAAAATTTTAATCTGCAAAAACTAGTAACAGCAGTCACCCTACCAGTTAATGATGTCATAACCATGTGATATTGCTATCTTTTGAGCTCTCAGTACAAAATATCTGTAGGCATCGGATTCATTCATGCCATGTTTAATCAACCTGCCAACCAGGAAAAACACTTTTGATCAGAATGGATGATTGACCCATGGAAGTTTGTACCAATAGCAATAAACAGAAAGGTTATCAAGTGTCGTATCAAATTAGCCCATTTTCCTATGTTCTCTTTCCTGGATAAGTACATACCATGATTTAATGCGTGGTGTGGTAGTCCAGCAACCTGAAATCATAATATAGCATGAATAGATTCTAACATACATAATTTTGCTTTACAGATTACAGATTTCTGCAAGCTTACTTGTGTTTACTTCATCTCCTCCCAAATGGACAAACTTGAACTTAAAAATCTTGCTGAAATCTGAAAATACAACCAAAGTTAATGCCATTGATTTAGTATTAAATGAAACCACTATGTTATTTTCTCCTATGATTGGCTTATTATTCTGGCCATTCAAGTATGTTTTTTGTTGCTGAATTTTAGTATAACATGCTATTTCATTCTTTTTAGTGACAAAGCCACGAAGACGTATTACAGTTGATCTTTCAAGTGTTGACTTGGGGTCTAAATCTGGAATAATTTCTTTGACAGTGCATGACCTGAAAGAATTCCATTAATCACTTGGAATGTAAAGTCATTGCTGACATCGAGCGGTTCTTTACATGTAGCTGATGGCCACAATGATGGATATCCGACACCCCTGAAACAAGAGAAGTCCAGAAAGTTTTAGGTATGCTCAATCTTAAATCTCCTTATATTATTTCATATGTAAGACAAATGTGCTTCTACATACTAATGATATAATGTGAGTCTACAATGCATGAAAACCAAATATTAAATTATGCATCAATAATACTTTGAAAATTGTGATCCATTTTCTAGAAAAGACTAGTATTGTACATAATTAAATTAATCTTACCATGAGAGAGCATGGCCAGGTACATCAATCTCAGCCAAGACATTCACACCTCGTTTTTCAGCATACCTGTGAATTTCCAGTAAGTCAAACTTGGGGAAACCTCTACAGTAGAGTCTAAGCAAAGGGTGAAACAAATTTGGAGTTCTTTTGAGTTTCCTTTTCATACTATAGTAAAGTTGTTTTTTCCAGAGTTTTGCTGGCATGTTGTTGTTTACCACTTAAAAGTCTAGGTCTAGATGTTGTCTGATTACTGAAGAATAGTTCCAGTAAAATAACAAAAGCAGGACTCACTGAACAATGTCGATAGCATCATCAAATGTATATCTCTCTGAATAAGAGTATGCACCATTCCATAATTTTGGGTATGAAGGTATTTGAAGGGGGAATGATTCCTCATCCACGATATGCCAATGAAGAACGTTCTGTGTGATGATAGATTGCACGGATCATATGACTTAGCTGGAACCAATTTAAGAAAATTATGTTTAAGAACTTCTCAGTAAAGGAATAGAAGCAGTAAGGATTAATGAACTTTGCATGTGGAAAGGAAAACGTACCAGTTTACTGAAGGTCATTGAATCAATTACACTTTTTATCACTGGGACAGGAAGATAATGCCTTGAAGTATCTGTAGCATACAATAAGCAAGTTAATATTGATGCTTCCCTTCAAACAATTTGTTGATAATAGATGAGCTATTAGATCAAGTTTTTCTCATGAAGAATCTTGGGTTTAGATGCATTATGCATATAAGATTATTGAATATAGAAAGCATAAAACTTGTGTTAAGCAATCTTACAATTGTTCTTCATGGTGGTTGTCCAGGCGATTAAAAACAATCTGATGAATAAATGATGTATATGGTTGTGTGCATAAATTTAAGAGGTGAGAGAGAGAACTCTGCTGTTTTTTCAGATTTTCTGTTAATTGTTGGTGTATTTTGTAGTTCTACTAATTATATTCAAGAACAGTGTAGTTTTACTGTGCTACGGAGTGTGTCACCACCGGTCTTACTTATGCTCTATCTCGTATTAACTAGGTGTCTTGGAGTAAGCTATTTAAGTGTCCTGTGATTCACTGCTGGACACGTTCTATCCATTTTTGTTTCCAGAATATATTAGTGCTTTATATAAGAGTAGAAAGACACGATGGACGTTTTTCAACCAATAGAAGTAGAAACATTGATGATCTGGAATCAGCTGTGATCAGTTCATTTTAGAAGCTTGTTACCCAGAATATGATTGCTGTTACCAGAGTGGACGAAAAATTCAGACTACCATAGTAGCATACCAATAAGAAGCCCTCGGTACGGAAATCTGGGCATGTCCATGATAGTCCAAGGAGCCGAATGGAGTTCAATCAGCCTTGCATTGAAATTAAAGTTGCACAATTGGCTAAATGTCTGCAAGAATACAAAATTTACAGTTAGATATCCTGGATGTAATAATTGGGTGAATTGCCTATATCCATACATAGGTTTTCAAGTTGAGTTACCTCCAAGGCATGAAGCGCTCCAAAAACTGTTTGAGCCTGCAAAATATTGTGATATGGCACCAACTACGTGTCACAATTTTTATGCTGAATAAGTTATTGCAACAAGTGGAAGCATGAGAATGATATGCGTCATTTTGACATTTTTATCCGCTTTTGATGAGTCATAAGAAACTAATCGGTGTAGTGCAAATATTTTTATCTGTATTTCAAGTACATGAGGTGTTGCATGGATGTTACATAGTCGATCTTCTTCGCAGATGTTAATTGCCTGACTCAGGGGCGAATCTGGTAGGTTTCTATGTCAATAGCCAGCGTCCTGGGGCAGTCGAGACAATGTTGTGGAGTTGGTGGTACAGGGCAACTGCTTCTGTAGAGCAGAGGAGATGCTAAAAGCAGGTATCGTCGAAGTTCACTACTGTTCTCTTCTCTATATCTGTTACTTTACCCTGCTCTGCTACGCATCTTCTGAAAGAACAGCAAGTGACCCATCTGTACAGCGGGCATTGCATATTTGTAAGGCGAACGCGATGTCTGTGTCGCCATCCGGGTACGGTCTCGATCGAAATCGGCGTGACACAAACACTTGTGTCGTTTGGTTCCCCACGAAAATAAAATAGCAGTTTACTAGCTCCTCTACATGCATTCATTCACAGAGGGAAGAAATCAATCTGTGGGCTCTAGAATTTTCAGCTCCTGATGTTATCCATCAAGTTCCTACCGCACATCGTTGCTAGGCGCTAGCAGAGGCATCGAGATTTCAGCACAGCCTTTTCACTAACCTCGATCTGCGCGTAGAGCGGATTCCCGGTCGCGGGCACCGACAGCTTGTACGATTCGTCCACCCCGAAGTTGAGCTGCAAAATTGATGAAGAGCCATCAGCAAGAAGCAGAGAATGCAGGTGAGCAGCAGGCCCGTCACTCCGTCGGCCGGGCGCGCGTTGCGTACCTCGTCGTTGGGGGAGCGGACGACGACGCGGACGCCGGCGAGCACGGGCGAGCCCCGGGGGTAGCTCCCGTTGATGACGTGGTCGAGCTCGACGACGGCCACCATCCGCTGCAACGCCTCCCTGAGGATGCCCTTCCCGTCGGTGTAGCTGCTCCCGGCCGTGGACAGCTTGAGGTCCTTGCTGACGAGGAGCGTCTGCGCCCCGCGGGCCACCGACGCCGGCATTGGCCACAGGTCGACGCGCCCGCCGCCGCGGCCGGCGCCGGCGCACAGCCCGACCGCCGCCGCGAGCAGCACCAGCAGCAGCCTCGCAGCCGACGCCATCCTACGCAAGACCGCCGGCTCGCAGAGCGCCGGCCGGGTGGTATAGTTACTACAGTACAGTGTCCCTCCCTCCGCTGCAGAACCTACTCGTCAGATGATATATAGATATACTCCCTCCCGCTTTGACTTTTTTTTTTACATCCACTTTGCTATGCATCTAGATATATTGTTATATCTATATACATAGCAAAGTGAATATATCAAAAAAGTCAACACGACTTATAATTTAGGATAGAGGGAGTATATTTTTTGAGAAAGATATATAGATATATGTATAAAAATAAAATGCAGCCGGACTGCAGGAATGTGTGGAGACAAAGGAGGTGGATGGGGACTTTGGGGAGCGACGGAGATCGCGCACCTACTAATGATCGGCGATCACCGGTAACTGGCCGGGCCGCGCAGGCTGTCAGCACGAACTGCCGGTGCTAGAATCCGAAAGCGCCGGCCTTTTGCGCTGTCCGGGCGGGGGAGTGGGAGGCCGGGTACGACGATCGAGTAGTTCACGATGATAGGTAATGCGCCAGCAAACAACAAACAAAGGCAGAACAAAACAAAAGGAGGCCGCTGCTGGTGCTGGACACCCTTTGGATGCAAATGATGGTGATAACTGATAAGGGCATGCGAAAAATTTACTGGGTGTTTGGCACACAGGGCTAAAATCCTGTCACATCGGATGTTTGGACAGTAATTAGGAGTATTAAACATTAGTTAATTACAAAACTAATTGCACAACTCCTATGCTAAATCGCGAGACGAATCTATTAAGCCTAATTAGTTCATGATTTGACAATGTGGTGCTACAGTAACCATTCGCTAATGATGAATTAATTAGGCTTAATAAATTCGTCTCGCGATTTAGCCTAGGGGTTCTGCTATTAGTTTTGTAATTAGCTCATATTTAGTCATCATAATTAGCATCCGAATATCCGATGTGATAGGACTAAAGTTTAATCTGCCTTTGGTGCAGATGCGTCGCCGATGCCGTTCCGGGCTCTGCCAAACGCCGGTGCACGGGAAAGGGTCGAAGGGATGGGGTCGATAGATGACAACCCGGCGATGGACACGGCACGCAACGCATCCTCGAGCCGAGCGTGTCATGTGGTGGTGACCTGGGTTTGGTGTGGGGGCTGGAGAGCAGGAGACGGGAGGGGTTGGGTTTGGGGTAGGAGGAGAAATGGAGTGGAGGCGCTGGTGGGGTTGCTTTGGACTTTTGGTGAGTGGTGGAAGACCTACGGTGATGGTCCTGTTCAGTGAGGAATCTAGGACGATGCTTGTGATTTGTGAAAGGAAAAAAAAACATAAAGGAAGGGGTGGGAAGAAAGGGATCGGGTCCGGTAGCTTGGCTAGGCCGGGTAGGTAAAGTAGCTTACCGCCAAATGCCAGCACGTGTAAATCCATAACGCCTGTTTGGATCGCATTGCCTTTACGGTGATTGTGTCCATAGATGAGTGGTTAATTTGGGTACCCAAGTGTATGGAACTTCCAATGGATAGACGGTAGAGTTAGACGGAGTGTGCCATCCAAAGCTGTTTATCTATCTTTGGAGTCGGGTGATTTTGCTACCTGCTTTCGGCCGGGAGCTTGTAGTGCAGGGCTGCAGCGTGCAGCAGCAGCAGTAAGGGTGCGATTGGTTCCCTGCATCAGGCCGGATGCGAGCTCTCCGCGTGCGACCTCCATGCGATTGGTTGCCTGCGCTGCTTGCTGGGCCTGGCTCGCGGGATGCAAAAGGACGTCTGGAGTCTGGCTCCCGCGATGCGACCAAATCCTTCGTATCTCCAGAGCCAGGCTCCCGGGATGCAGCGGCGGATGCATGGATGCAGCGCGCAGGCAAAAAAACGCAGCGGAGCAGACAACCAATCAACTTCCCACGCAAGTCAGGCTGCATGCAAACATCAACCAATCAAAAGGAGGTTGCATCTGGCGAGCCTGGCCGACGGGAGCCTGGATGGGTGGTGCGAGCCAGGCTCGGCAGAGAAGGAAACCAATCGCACCCTAAATGGCGCGGCCGCCGGCGGCATCAGGCTGACAGCAACATTGGATGTGGCGAAGTAGGCCTGGGTTAGTTTCTAAATTGAGAGTGATAAAGTTTGCATTTTGCTATAAATACGTCACTGTAGGATTTCGTTTGTATTTGTGAATTATTATCCAAACATTGACTTAGCCCTTGTTTACTTCCCAAGTTGGGAGGTGCCAAATTGGCATTTTGCCATAAATGCGACACTGTAGCGTTTCGTTTGTATTTGTGAATTATTGTCCAAATATTGACTAATTAGGCTCAAAAGATTCGTCTCGCAAAGTACAACAAAACTGTGCAATTAGTTTTTGATTTCGTCTACATTTAGTACTCCATACATGTACCGCAAGTTTGATGTGATGTGGAATCTTCTTTTTGCATAGTGTCAAAGTTGGGAGTTTGGAGGGAAGTAAACAAGGGCTTATTAGTTTTAAAAGATTCGTCTCGCAAAGTTCAACAAAACTGTGCAATTAGTTTTTGATTTCATCTACATTTAGCACTTCATGACAAGTTTGATGTTATGAGTATTTTTTTTCATAGTGTTAAAGTTGGGAAAAAGTACTGAACAGACCGTAATTGGGCGCCGTAGTAGCTCACATGCAGCTGTCCCGCTCGTTCCCCCATGAGACCAGCGCCAAGTGACACGTGATGGCCCTGACCCGAGCCTCGTGCCGCGTCGCAGTTGCTTGCTTTGCTCCGCGTTCTGCTGCATCGGATAATGCTGCGCGGCGTGCGTGCGTGCTTTGGTTCGCGCAGTCGATTTCTACGAGCAGAGTCACGACGCCATGTCACCCAGACATCACATGGAGAAACTCCTTCTCCATCACCGAGAATGGTGGGGCCCGCGAAATGGGTGGTGAGGAAACGATCTCGCCCTCAACGTGGAATAGTCAGTTTCTAGGTGCATTGGATGGCGCGACGACCTGATTTCTCACGTAGGAAACGGAGTACTTTTTTTTTTCTCTTTTCTCAAAATGGCTCCTTACCATGTCATTTTTTTTCTTATGTGGCAGAGGGTTTGGATCCTGAGCTAGCTAAAGTTTATTCCGTATTATATCGAATATTCATATTCGAAGGTTAATTAGCAGGTTTATTATAAAACTAATTACAGGGATGGAGGCTAAACGGCGAGATGAATCTATTAAACCTAAGTAATCTATCATTAGCAAATGGTTACTGTAGGAGCACAATGTCAAATCATGGACTAATTAGGTTTAATAGATTCATCTCGCTGTTTAGCCTCCATCTGTACAATGAATTTTGTAAATAGTCTATATTTAATACTTCTAATTAGTATCTAAACATTTGATGTAACAGATACTAAAGTTTAGCCGGGGATAACACCCCTTAATGTCATGAAACGGTTGGGAGTGTCCTTCGAGAAAGGAATCTGGCCCACGTAATCGTGCCTGATCGTTGCCCCTTCCTTCCTTTATCCCCCCCTCTCTCTCTCGGTGGGATTTGGTGGCATCAAATCTCAACCGCTGATGATGAAGGATGATGATGTGATGGGCCACAGGGCCCAGGGGACCAAGGGAGCGTAGTGGCGATCGATCTTGCTGCATTGATCGTGCCAGGGCCCAGGGCCGGCGCGGGACTGCGTGTTGCGAATTACTGGACCCGGCCGTAAACTAGCGCTCCTCCATATCCCGTCGTCCCACTGTGTTCTTGCCGCTGCCGCCGCATCGCGCGAGGACCCAAGTGAGATCTGGCGCAGTCCCCGATCCCAAAGGACGGGAAATTCAGGTCACCCCTACGATTTTGGACGAGCCAAGCACAGCAGGGAAGCGGCGGACGAGGGGTGTAGCGCGTTGACCCAGCGTTCGGATGCCATTCTCGGCGACGTGAAGGGGGATCAAGTCAATTTATGGTGTCCTGGGTCTGGGTGCGTGTGCCATGAGCACCTGCACTCCTGCAGGCCGTTGTTATCAAGGATGTCAGCTCAGGGGCCAGGACTGTCAGATGGGATCCGTAGACGAGATCCTTTGTTGTGCTGTCGTGCTGTGCAGTGAGTGCGAATGCGGGCTGCGAAGTGCATGCGCATTACTATTTGGGCCTAGATTTCCATGGGAAGCCAGCCCAGCCAGTAAGGAATGAGTTCTCCCCCTCTTCCCCGCCCGCCCGGCCTCTTCGCTTTCACTCGGCGAGGTACAGACCCAGCCCCCAGCCAGGTGGAAAATTTGCGGCTCGTTCAGAATCGTCTTCCGCTCTTGTTCAGGAAACCTCCGTTGGCCGCCGGGGAGGACGCCCCCGATGCCTCCGCGGCTCCGCCGATGCCAGCCAGCCTGCCACAGCCGTTCGCGTGCTCACATGGGGGCGTACCAGCGGCCGGCGGATGCACCCGTCCAGCGTCCGGCGCTGCCCGCGAACCTGCTCGCCGGGGCTTCGTCCCCACGTGCCACGGTGAACGAGGTACTGACTGCGCTTCCGATCCTCCTACATGGCTCGCTACCACTACCAAGGGGCGCTTGCTGCTCCTGAATATTCGCGGTTCAAACTTTTGGGTGCTTATTCTTAGGATCAGGAAGGCGGAGCCGATAATCGACACTAGCATTTGGCAGTTATGATGGAGTTTCAGGCAGCAAGCCAAGTTATTGTCTGATTAGGTGAGTTCTCCGGTGGCTTTTGCATGCCTTTTCAGGTCATGTGGCAGTTCGCGCGGTAATCCTAGTTTCGAATTGCAGTGATCTGGTAAATTTGAATCGATTGAAGCTATAAATTTCTGAAGTCCTTCGCACTTTGTTTCACATGAAGGGCGTGATTTCCAGAAATAAAAATGCCCCGCTTCAAGTATTGTTTGAGTTGAGGGCAAAGCGCCTTTTAGAATTGATGCCAACACCTTTAATTTGTTTCCCTATCATGTGCTCTCATAGTACACCGAGTACAAGACAGGATCATACATCTCCAAATCTATACAATCGCCGCCATCAGAATGAGTGCCAGTATTATCTATCAGAAAGTTCTGTTGGACCACAAAACTCACTACCTTGCATTGATCTTAGCTTTTCTTAATTGCTCAAAGCAACAAGGATGCCTGAAATTATGTTTATTTCCTCCTTAAGGTATGATATGTACCTGCTTAGAATAATCCTACTGGCTTATACAGGACCCTGGATCTGAAGGCGCTGAACGGCCGTAGCCAACTAGCGGTGCAGCAGCAACCCCTCTTTGATTCAGCAAACACCTGAAGCGTGCCAACCTTGGAGCGACCATACTTGTGTTCGTTGCAATCTTCTCAATTGGTGTCCACAGCCGCTCTTCAAGTCAATTAGAAATTTGGTGAGTCAAAGCAACTTGATGCACAGCCACAGGTACATTCTGTGCATTTTGTGCTATATTTGACAATATCAAGTACCATGCTCAAGAAATAATTTCAGTAGTTCTAAGTCCAAATATCAATTTCTTTCATATGATTTCACACAAACCGAAGAACAACGGGTCATATAGATTAATCTACTTAATTTTTTGTTGTGATAATTCAACTAAAAATAAACATGTGAACATATTTATTCATGAGAAGTAACAAACATTCTAAGGCAGATATGAGATGCTTGATTGTGCATTATTACTACTTTAGCTGTCAAGCATTCTTATTGGTGTTAAACTCTTAACTTTTATATATAATTGGATGTCAAAAATTGTTAAGCTGATTATACCTGCAGCTGCTGCAGCACGTGGCCAAATTGTTTGCTGAATGTCTGATGCATCTACTTGTTCACCCCACATGCATACCTCACCACCAAGGATCAACCTCTGCTGTTCTGGCTTGTAGATTTTTGCCAGTGGTTCATTCATGTAAAATCCTTCCCATGTAGCATCCAGGTGATCTAGGTACCACTTATCCTGGTTGCTCACAATGCATCTCAGACCAGCAGCAACCGCTTTCTCTGCAACTGTACCTCCAAGCCTGTCAATGATCAGGGAAAAAAGTAGCCGTTGTTAATTGTTGATAGCTGCACAAGCAGATGAGATGGCTTGTTACTGCAATATGTAGTCGCATTCAATTGTTCCTTAACTACTATTATGTTCATAATTCTCTAACTGTAATAGTTAATAATCTTTATACTAGGTTCTTTTTAAGATGTACATGTATTAAAAACCATATCAGGCAATTCCTTCTGGGAGAAACTATCTGAGTTGGATAATAGACTAAACAGTCCATGAACATCTTGAAGCCTAAAAATGTACAAGAATGAAACCTAACAGGGATTCTCTATCTGGCTAAAACAGTTTTATGTAATGACAGCTATCAGGATATGAGGAAAATACCAGTTATGCACCACAGTGTTACGGTCCAACTTGTCTCCAAAATTGTTAAACGGTTCTTCCCTGCAAGGATTAGAAACTTTTTGTTGACAGCTAGTTGGAAGGTTTACTATGCAAAATTTAGGCATACCAATCAGGCAACCACTCTACCAGTTAATGATGTCATAGCCATATGATCTTGCTATCTTTTGAGCTCTCAATACAAAATATCTGTAGGCATCAGTCTCATCCATACCATTTAGAATCAACCTGCAAAACATGAAAAGGACTTCTGATGGATTAGATGACCAATGCAAGCGCAAATTTGTACTGATGATGATAGACTGGGTTATCAAACCACAAGTTATCACATGTTCTTATTTTATCAAACCACAAATTCATACCACTCTTTAATGTGTGGTGTGGTAGTCCAGCAACCTAAAATCCATAACAAAGAATTATAAATTTTATCATATATGATTAGCTGACCTCAAGACTACAGATTTCTGCAAACTTACTTGTATTGACTTCATCACCTCCCAAATGGATAAACTTGAACTTGAAAATCTTGCTAAAATCTGAAAGACAGCAAAAAAGGTGTCATTGATTCACTATTACGTAAACCATTATGTTCTCTTCCCCTATGGTTGAATTATTATTCAGGTCATTCAGAAAGAACCATTTTTTTTGCTGAATAGTATAGGTTGACTGGATAATCCGTTTATGTCTAGAATGATTTCTGTTCAGAGTGTGTAACCTTGAAGAATCCCATCAATCACTTCGAATGTGAAGTTGTTGCTGACATCAAGTGGTTCTTTACAGATAGCTGATGGCCACAATGAGGGATATCCGACACCCCTGAAAAAGAGTAGTATGCTTTTTCTTAAACTTATTTATGTTATTTCATCTGAGTTATTTTACTGTATGGATTCCAAGAATAGAATAGTGTAGAGAAGAATAGCATTGCATAGGCTCTTATGTACCATGAGAGGGCATGGCCAGGAACATCAATCTCAGCCAAGACATTGACACCTCGTTTTTCAGCATACCTGCAATTTCTTGGTAAGTCATTTTGGGTCATCCAGCAGCGTAGCTATAGAATCTCTACATTTGAGCACATTGGGCTCATAAATGGTTGGATGACTTCAACATTTTTATTGGTTATTTTCTCTTGAGTTTCCTATGTCTTTAGTAAAGCTTATATTGCATAATTTTACTGGTGTATTATCATTTGTTGTTTAGCAGTCTAGGTTAGATGCCCAATTATAAGTGATGAGGAATGCGGTTCAAGTAACTGATGACAAAAACTCACTGTACAATGTCGATAGCATCATCCTTTGTATATCTCTCAGAATAAGAGTATGCACCATTCCATAATTTTGGGTATGAAGTTATCTCAATTGGAAATGACTGCTCATCCACAACATGCCAATGAAGAACGTTCTGCAGGATGTACAGATCACATCGTTTCGTTTAGCTGAAATGAATTTCGGAACTTATGTACTAGAAAATTCAAGTAAAGGAAAGAAGTATCCGTTAGGATTGATGAACTTGATTTGCTTGTGGAAATGTCAAACCTACCAACTTACTGTAGGTCATTGAATCGATCACCCTTTTTATTACAGGTACAGGAAGATAATGTCTTGAAGTATCTGCAGCATACAAAGCACATGCTAGTACTGATATTGCTCTTCATGTTCAGACCGCGTTCATACAACAAGTCATCATTTTCACAAGAAAAATAATTGGTTCATAGAAGCATTACACGTTTACTTAAGCTTATTGAACAAAGAAACTGCAAAGAATGTGCTAACCAATACTGAAATTGCTCTTGATGGCGGCTGCTAAGACAACAAAAATACCTGAACTAAGTAATAAGAATAAATGGAAAATAGATTATGCCATCCGAGGAAATGGTATGTGTAACTGTATATTTCAAGAGGTTAGCAACCTCTACTGCTTTTCAGATTTATGAAATGGTTATTGTTTAATTATTTGAGAATTTGTAACTTATGCTGTAACTAAGTGTTGTTTCACTGTATTCCAGTAGCATGTCATGTTGGCCCTTATGCTGCCTCTGTTTGTAACCACTATGCAATGAAACTATTTAGGACATGTTTGTGTCAGCTAGACTTTGTGAAAAGCAGCCTGTGGGCTGTGGTAAGGTGGATTGTAAAAATGCCTGAAGGTCAAAAGCTAGTAGTTATTTCGCAACCTTGATTCTAGCTTATGGCATCTTCCTCTCTTTCTTTCCATTACATGTGGACCATGCAGTGCGAGGAGGGAGAAGTGGTAGAGAATAGGAAAAAAAACTGTTATCTTTATTTGTAGTGGCTTGTTGGGTAAATATGTGCGCTACAATCTGGTAGGTGTTGTTTTTTAGTGGCATGGTGGGTAAATTTGTGTGCTCTGGTAGAAGGTGACAGAGAGTGGATTGTTACAATCTAGCAAGCTATAGAGTCTGAGGTTAAAGGTGGTTATTTGTGATTATAAAAAGTGCAATCCAAAATCCCCAGCTGAAACAAACAGGCCCATAAGTGACCTATCATGCATGTTCTAGTTATTTTTGGTTATTTATGTAGATTGTTTATACGAGAGCAGAGAGAAATAGTTTATGTTTGAAGCAATGGAAATGGAGCTACAACAAACATTTGGAGGTAGCTGTAAGGAGTCCATTGTTGGAGCTTTTTAGTTTGTACTTGTTGTTAACAAAATAGGTGCAAAATTCTGACTATAGCATACCAATAAGAAGCCCTCGGTAAGGAAATCTGGGTGAGTCCAGGATACTCCAAGGTGCCGATTGAAGTATAATTTGCCTCGACTCCAAATCAAAGCTACACAATTGGCTAAAAGTCTGCAACAACACATTGACCATTAAATGATCTGGAGGTAACCTTTTTTTCTTCTGATTTTTCTGTAGTCATGCACATAAGTAGCACTTTGAGTTACCTCCAATGCGTGAAGTGCTCCAAAAACTGTTTTAGCCTGCAAAATATAGTGATATGGCATCAGTTATGTCTCAGAATTCCCACAGTGAATAGATTTTTGCAGAGAGCGGCGCCATGATTTTAGAATGATTTATTTCGTTGCTGCCAAACTTTCCTTTTCAGATACATAATACTAAATCACATAGCCATACTGTTGTTTCCAATTGAAGTACATCAAGTTGTTCCATGGACATTACATTTTTGTTGTTCATAACAGTTAGCACCCAAATCATATATCAGGTCAGGATCCATGTGTTATTCTAGGGCCAGTCAAGATGATGTGGTGGTGATATGGGGCAGCTTCTCATGTGGAGATGCTAAAAGCAGGTAGTGTTAAAAGCACATTGGTTAACCACAAATAATTATTCTTTTAGGGAAGAAAGTAGAAAAAAAAACAAGTGGGCGCTTTTGTATGGCATGACCTGAAAATGTACATTTGTGTTGCAGTTTCTGTACTATCATTTGAATGGCGTCTCAATTTATCTCGCGTGTAATAGGAATATTTGTTGTGCTAGAAGAAAAATATGGATCGCTTCTATTTCATACATAGACAAACAAAAGCAATATGTGGAGTATAGATTTTTAAGCATCTGATGTCAACTTTCAATTGTATATTTTTTAACAGCATGGTCGTTGCTAACCTCAATTTGAGCATACAACGGATGTCCAGTTGAAGGCACGAACAGGCTGTATGATTCATCCACCCCGAAGTTGAGCTGCAGAAGGCCAATCTTCAGAATCAAAACGCATAGCACAAAATTAACAGGAGTCCTGGTTCCCATCAGAAGCAGTACGGCCAGTACCTCATCGTCCCGGGAACCGACAACCACATTCATGCCGACGAGCACAGGTGACTTTTCATAGCTTTCACTGATGACATGATCCTGCTCCACTACTGCCACCATCCTCCCAAAGGCATCCCTCAGGATAGCCTTCTCGTCTGAGTAGTTACTCCCCACCACTGTCATCTTGAGGTCCTTGCTGATGAAGACTGTCTGCTTTCCATTGCTCACTGATTTGGGCATTGGCCACACGTTGACATCTCCGGTGCAGGGCATGAACACCATGAGCACCAGCAGCAGCCTCAGAGCTGGCTCCATCTCTGCAACCTCGCCAAATGAGGTGTCCCTTCCCTGCAGAACTGGTGAGTTGTAAACAACAGGCAAGAAATGTATGGAGATAAGTAGAATGGGAATGGCAAAGATGGCATGCATACCTACTGATCTCTGGTAACTGGATGCAGGTTGTGTAAACTGGTGCTTCTAATCTGTTTTTCCAACCATGTTGGAGGAAAAGCAGCCTTTTGCACTGTCTTGGTGGAGGAGGGGAGAATAAACAACGCCCCAGGCAATGAGGTAAGGGAAAAGAGCCCACTATATTGCCGGCTTCTGTTGATGATCTTTCCGAAGAAAAACAAGGGGAAGATGATTAATCCTGTTCCTACCTTTATGGACTCTGGCAAATAAGAGTGCAGATGCAGATGAGCATTGACAATCCCAACTGCTGCACAAAAATAAATGCACTCTTAAGCATGCAAAAGTGAATAGGATGATCCAAGTTTGGCATATATAGGGAGGGTACTGGTAGAGGCCAGAGAGATGGCATGTGAAAGGTGGGGGTGATATGTTGAAAGGGAGAAGTTCCAAGTGGCTTAGTTTGTTTAGCTATAAGTAGTTTAATGCCAAATGATGCATCGTGCACGTCGATCCTAACATCAACATGACTCTCTAGACATTGCTGTCAATAACTGATGTTGTTAATTGCATACCAAATCATGATATACTATTAAAGATTTTAAATGAATTGATTAATATATATGGGTATCATAATAAAAGTATGAGAGATTTTGAAGGAACTTCTACCATAAACCAAAGGAACTTCCTTGAGGGAAATCAGAGTATAGATGCCTAGGATGTGCACTGTTAAACATTTAAAATTCGAGTTTCTGAATCATGAACATCGCAATGAATATTATTATTCTTATGAGAAAATGGTATCGATGGATTCGTCATCAAGAGTGGGCATGCGTCCCTATAACTTATGGTATTTTTGTTTTAGCTATATTTAAATGAAAGTAATGGTTAGATATCTTTATTGGAGACGATATTGATGTCCTAAATAGCAACTAGATGAAACCGGATGCATAGGATGTAATTTTGCTTCTGCAGTTATTGATAACTCTTGTTGCTCGCGGGTTAAGAGCAAGTACATTAGTATTGTCTAATAGACGGAGAAGTCGTCTTGAGACGATTTAACAAACAACTTGTACAGTGGGTTGTCTTTTTAAGTTGTCTCATAGTAATTCTATTTCCTTAATTTGTGCATAGAAAAAAAAGAAATATTGAGTTGCATGCAACTACAAATTGTACAATGGTGGAATAGTCGTATCATAGTCTTAAAACCTGAGGCGGTTGTTTCGCGAAACAACGACCTCTTTCTCTCTCCTCACCCTCTCTCCTCCACATTAGCAAAAATCATGTGTAGCATTGATGAGACGACCTATATACTGTTGAGGTGTAAGCAACGTACTTGAGGAAGCCATGTGATGGCCGTTAGACTTGTGACATGTTGCCATGTTGGTCCGTCTGGGATTGCTGGATTGCGTTGCTTTGATTCAACGAATTCTTAAAAGATCTTATTTTTAAAAAAAAATCTTAAAAGATCAGCTCAGACTTGTAACATGTTGCCATGTTGGTCCGCCTGGAATTGCGCTGCTTTGGTTCAACGAATTCTTAAAAGATCTTATTTTTTTAAAAAAATCTTAAAAGATCAGCCCGTGCTCTTAAAAAAATGCTCGTTGTCAGGGTGTAACATATACTACTATGTCTCCATTCCGTTGAATATCTGTTGCTTACGCCTTCTGTTTCCTCTGCAGCAAATCAAGTCAACTAGCTCCCCACATGCAAACGCCTGGCCTGCACAGCGCGGTCATCAAGTTTGTTTCCCGGTTGCGAAGAATTGCCAGCCAGCCAGCCACGTTGCCATCCATGCCTTGAGGCCGGTTACGCGCTCCGAAGGAATCTCGTGGCAATATATAGTGGCGCCCGCGTGCGACATGCATACCTGCAACTTGTACTTCTAGACTTCTAGTCCGGTTTCGGTTTGTCAAAGCGTGTCGGATGTTTAGAGCATCTCCAACCAATTCCGCGATACTCCTATCAAATACTGGTCCTCCATCAACTATCCAAACTAGCTATTTTGCCTCTCTAGCTCGATTGGGGGGTTTTGGTCCGAGTTGGCATTGGTTTTGACACATCACGATTAGCACGAGTGCCATGTTAGATTTTCATTGGCACGTCGTAACAAATTTTAAAAAAACAAAACTAAAAATCCTTTCTTTTTGTGTAGGCCCATTGACACATCACTGTTTAACATTGGGTTTTCCTTACGTGCGACGTGACAGCAAAATCAGGACACACTCACGGGCTCACGGCCCACTCCCGATTGGACCCACGTGATTTGGGCTTAGATTGATCTGCTTGTTATTTTATGGACTCTCCAGTGCTTTAGCTGGGCTTGGCCTAATAGGCCTTTGGAGTTTGGAAAGCTCGCGGTTCGGGGCCAATATGCCAAACACTTATCACGATTTGGAATACTCTAACAAGTGTACTGCAGAAATGTGACAATTTTCGATCCTAATCCAACCTTCCGGACATCAGAATTGTGCTTCTTCCTCCTCTCGTGCGCAGGCATCTCATGTCACGCTGCCCTGCCCCGCCCCGGCCTCCTGCCTTTAAGGATCATCGCCGCGCACCCTGTCCCAGTCCCTGGCCCACCAATGTTCCACCATCGTCCATGGCCGGCGTCATCACGACCGCCTCGTCCTTCAACCTCGTGTATCGGATGAGACTCGGTTGCAGTATTTATCCTACAATTGAGTCATTAACATGTGGATTCGAACTCACACATCAAGTGACTCAACTACAGAGAACGAACAAAATTTTCCCACGCATCATGCTTGCCTCCACTGTCGAGCTTCCTTTACCTCGGCTGATACCTTCTTCTAAGCCGTCGGGTGAAAACTCCCTTCGCAGCAGTCCCTTCCCTAAGCACCAAGTCACTAACCAATTGGCATATTCACATGGGGCGCCTGAAAAATTCTCGTTTTCAGGCGCATGAAACGCATGAGGTGTGGCTGAAAATCATAAAACACAAACGGGATTCCAAAATCCTAGCAACAGGCGCATACACCTGTGAACATCCGTGCCAAAACTTCAGCTTAGTGTCAAGTGTGAACAAGTAGCGCTTGACCACCTACGCAGGTTCCCATATTGTTCCTCTGCTGACTGCCCAACTTTTTCCCGGTGGCAAGGTGGTCCCACTGCCCTAGTCTAATCTTACCTGACCAAGCAGCAAAAGGAACCCCAGACACGGGTTAGTGTTTGAAGATTTGCTCTAAAGGATAACAGCGATGCAAAGCTACCTTGAACATTACCACAAGACTAAATTAAAAAAAATACACTAGCAGTAAATTTATTGTATTGCGTTTTACTCCCTCCGTCTCAAATTACTATTCGTTTTGGCTTTTCTAGCTTAGATACATCACTTTTGCTATGTATCTAAATATAAGTATATATCTATGTGCATATCAAAAGGTATGTATCTAGAAAAGTCAAAATAAATTGTAATTTGGGACGGAGAAAGTATATAAATAAACAAGTTAAATAAAGAGGGGTGTGTAACAGAATATGCCTCCAATTTCTTAGCTAGTCTTGACCCGAGTAATCAGCTGGCACCATCAAAGATTCTCGATCCAATTCGCTGTTGACCATACGTTCTCCGTAATCCCCCTTCAAAACTGCTGCCATTCACACACAAATGGAAGTTTTTAGTTTTTTTCCGACAAGACTCTGTAGTAGATGTAAAGCCGCTAACATACGGATCCAAATCTACACGGTAGTGACTCAATTGCAGAGAGCAGCACTGTAGAAAAAAAATCGAGACTTGAAAAAAAATCATCGTAGAATGTAACGGGGGTTATGAGAGACGTATCCACAAGGCAACGTGTTCATGTGTGAACCCAGCCGAACACCTCTTTTTTCCAAGGTGTGAGTTCAGTCTTCCATGGATGGACATGGACGTCAGAGACGGACCCGCAGGACTTGACCCGTTCAATTCAGCTCACGTCCTGCCGGCTGCCGTGCGTCAATGCCACCTTCGGAACAGCTTCAACTGATGCGTGGCAAATGCACCGGTGAGCTCATCCACCGTGCCCGTGGTCCGTGGAGACAAAAGAGCTGCCGTGGAAACACAGTCGGCGTGCTGTTCCGATACGCATCTGTTAAAAGCTTTTCAGAAAGGGAAAAAAACACATCTGCTAACATTGATCATCGCCGCTACCCAATTTTGTCCTATCTTCTTCGGAAAACACAGGATAAATGTTGAGTTGTTGACACTCATACACTCGCACACTAACAAAATGCTAGATTGATGAAGTTATGAACGGTTCAGGTAAGTTTCTTTTCTTTTTTTAAAAGGAAACACTAACTAGGGTCTCAAAACTGATATGCATTAAGGAAAATAAGACACTTTGACAAGAAATCACCTATAAAATTAGAACATTACAAAGAAATCAATTGAAGCCATCTTCTTCTTTTGAAAACATGTTGCTCGCTGGACATTAAAAAAGAAACATACTATAGAGATTCCCCCTGTAATTGATGACTAATAATCACTTGCTGTTGGCGATAAGACCTTGCAACCCCTAGAAGAGTATTGGTTGGGGATCCACCCCAAATAACACAGGCATGGTTTCCTTCACTGCCAAAATAGAGACCGGAAGGTACCAGGTCTTGCTTTAGAAATCGAAGTCGATTCAATCCCTAGCATTTAACACCCCTAGCCTCTTATAGAAGGGGCAGGAAAACTGATTTTTTTTTAAAAAAACATCAAATGTGTTAGACTTCTGCCTCGTTAGGTTGTCGCCACCACTGAAGAAAGTATTGTTGAGGTGGATGAGAACCCGAAGGACCTTGTTCCAAAATGAAGTCGTCGTCGTAATTTTGTTGATCTCGCAATGCAAACACTAAAGCTATCCTACATCTGAGCCATAAACGTAGAAGAGAGGGGGGAAACCCAACACTGAAAAGCTCATAAAAAACCTAGATAAATAACTTAGCACTGCTACCGTGGAGATGGATCCCCACTCCTTTTAGCCACTGAAAAGATCGCCAAAGGTAGAGAGGGAAGAATAGCGAAGAATAGCGGCGACTGTATACTTTTGTAGTACGTGCAATGTGTTTAGTTGTCATTGAAATAGTTAATATATGTCCCATCCAATAATCCCAGGCATTACTTTATTTTGTAATTTTATCATATTAATACTAGATGGATATCACCTGAATCCTTGACAATTCACACCTCCAACACTTTAGACTAAAGTTTACCGGTAGTTCGCGAGCGCCAAACAAGAACCACTGCACTTTCCATCCGAGCCATCCTTCTCCCATCCAACGGTCCATAAAAATCAGAGTTCCCGGAGCAACATGTGGCCGCCGAACCGGCAAACCGGACCACAGAAATCCTCACCGCCGTGCACGCCGTCGTGGCGCCTCCGTCCGCCCATCCCGTCCGTCCATCACTCCATGGAGAAGAGGAACTCGAGAAAGCGAAGCAACGCCGAGCAGGCGGGTGGACTGGCGGAGTTGACCGGAAAGTCCTTGCGTTTCCGCGTCCCGGCCTCCCTCTCTCAGCACACCACACCCTCTCGTGGGCCCCCACACTCTTTGAAAACTCTCGCCTCGCTTTGAAAATTCCACACCGGCCGGCCCTGCCTGCGCTTGCTCTCTAGTCTAGTGACTAGGCCAGTTAACCTCGTCTCCTCCCCCTTCCCTGCGGCTTCTTCTTCGTCGTCTCCTCTTCGCCTGCGCTCCCCTCCCCTGGTCCGTCCCGCCCGGTTGCCCAATTCCCGCCGCGGCAGGAAGCAGCTCCCGGTAAGGTATCCACGGACTCCCTTCGCGCTCTCTTTCTTCTCTCTCATCTGCTTGCTTAGACTGATTTTTCGTTCGCGTGGTTAAATATTGCGGTTTTTGTTGAGGGTTCTTGAAGTTGAGAGATGCTGCGAGTTAGTTATACCGACAAAATCGATCAATTTTGCGTTTTCGCGGAGTACTGTGGTGGAATTTTGGGAGATAAACCCTGTGCATGTTGTTGCTCATGTGGGTTTGTGCTGTGGTAATCAGATAGTCCCTTTTATTTGTTATAAAAGTAGGACTCTGGGTGTGAAATCGGAGGGAAAGATGGGGGGTATGTGTTTGGATGGTGCCCTCTTTCCGAAGATTTTTTTTCTTAGATTTTTTTTGCTTCTGAAAAGTTGGGTACCTTTTTGCGGTTAGAGGCGTTTGTGCTAGGTATGAGAGATCAGGATATTAAACAAGAACTGCCTTTTGAGTTTTGATGTTTTTTATACTACAACTGAGGACTGATTCACGAGCTGCTTCTATCAGATGATTCATGCATCCGGTTGCGCTTATTCTTTGTTGCAACAATCTTAGCCGAAGTTCCCAACTCTGTGTTATTTGCTTGCCTGTGTGTGGGGACTGGTTCTTTGCTGATGTTGCCTGTGTGTGGTCCATATTATTGATATTGTCCATATCACGTTTGAATCGAATTTTGCATTTTAGGTAGTGGGAGATAGAAGATGCATAGCGACTTTCAGGTCCCCATACGGTTGCTGTCACCAATTAGCATGCGTGTTTCTAACTTTATGGTTTGGATTACGATTTTCTGTAGGTGAAGTTTGAGTCAAGGAGAAGTTGGATTAGTCTGCACAAGTGCTCGATGACAGATCATTTTCCTCTAAGCGCTCTTCTTTTGTTGCTGTTAAGTACTACTTGTTTCAGCTCAGACCTGGATGTCCAATGCTTGAGAGACATAATGAAATCAGTGATTGATCCTAATGGTATACTCAAATCCTCATGGATTTTTGAAAATAACACTGTGGGTTTTATATGCCGATTTACCGGTGTGGAGTGCTGGCACCCAGATGAGAATCGAGTCCTTTCATTGCACCTCAGCAACCTTGGTCTTCAGGGTACATTCCCTCAAGGTCTTAAGAATTGCACCAGTATGACTGCGTTGGATCTGTCAAGCAACAACTTTACAGGCCCTATTCCTCCAGATATCTCTCTGCAAGTGCCATTTTTGACATCGCTAGACCTCTCCTATAATGGTTTCTCAGGAGAAATTCCAGTACTTATCTATAACATTACGTACCTAAACACCCTTAATCTTCAACATAACCAATTGAGTGGTCAAATTCCGGGGCAGTTCAGTTTATTTGCTCGGTTACAATCACTCAACGTTGCTGACAACCGACTATCAGGGACTATTCCTCCTACTCTTCAGAAATTCCCACCATCAAACTTTGCTGGTAATCCAGGACTGTGTGGACCTCCATTAGGTGACTGCCAGGCTTCAGCAAAGAGTAAGAGCAACGCAGCAATCATTGGAGCTGTTGTTGGCGTGGTGCTTGTTGTCATAATTGGTGCAATAGTTGTGTTCTTTTGTCTGCGGAGAATACCAGCCAAGAAGAAGGCAAAGGATGAGGATGACAACAAGTGGGCAAAGAGTATCAAAGGAACAAAAACCATCAAGGCAAGTTCCTTTATCGTCATTAGATTTTTTTCGTCCTCTTTGGCATGAATAGCAATTTTGAGTAGCATTGTTAACAAAAAGTTTTCAGAAACTTCTCGCTGACATAATTGTTTCTATTATCCAGGTCTCTATGTTTGAGAACCCAGTTTCAAAGATGAAATTAAGTGATCTCATGAAGGCCACTGACCAATTCAGCAAAGAGAACATCATAGGTACTGGGAGGACAGGGACTATGTACAAGGCAGTGCTACCTGATGGTTCCTTCCTAGCCGTCAAAAGGCTACAAGATTCACAGCATTCTGAATCCCAGTTCACAGCAGAGATGAAGACACTTGGCCAAGTAAGGCACCGGAACTTGGTCCCTCTCCTTGGATTTTGCATTGCCAAGAAGGAGAAGCTGTTGGTGTAC
Source organism: Setaria viridis (assembly GCF_005286985.2). Lineage (NCBI taxonomy): Eukaryota > Viridiplantae > Streptophyta > Magnoliopsida > Poales > Poaceae > Setaria > Setaria viridis. The sequence continues at coordinate 19,494,555 of NC_048265.2, forward strand.
AAGCACATGCCCAAAGGCTCACTCTATGGTCAGTTAAACCAAGAGGAAGGTAGTAAGATGGATTGGCCTCTGAGGTTAAGAATTGGCATCGGTGCAGCAAAGGGGCTTGCATATCTCCACCACACCTGCAATCCTCGAGTTCTTCACCGCAACATCAGCTCCAAATGCATCCTCTTGGATGAGGACTATGAACCAAAGATATCAGATTTTGGACTTGCTAGGCTCATGAACCCAATAGACACCCATCTCAGCACTTTTGTCAACGGTGAATTCGGAGATCTCGGTTACGTGGCACCCGAGTACGCTCGAACTCTGATGGCTACACCGAAGGGTGACGTTTACAGCTTTGGTGTAGTTCTCCTCGAGCTCATCACTGGCGAGAAGCCTACCCAAGTTTCCACGGCTCCAGAGAATTTCAGAGGGAGCCTAGTGGAATGGATCAATTATCTTTCAAACAATGCACTCCTCCAAGATGCCATCGATAAGTCGCTGATAGGAAAGGACGCTGATGGCGAGTTGATGCAGTTCCTGAAAGTCGCGTGTTCCTGCACACTTGCCACCCCGAAGGAGAGACCGACCATGTTTGAAGTTTACCAGCTCCTTAGAGCCATTGGCGAAAGGTACCATTTCACTGCCGATGATGAACTGGTGCTTTCACCTCTTAACACAGACGGCGAAACCCTGGACGAACTCATCGTTGCCAAGTAATTGCCAACCCATATGTCGCCCAAAGGCAAACAACAAGACTGCGAGGTTATTCCTTTTTTCCCCCTCCATGGGAGTTAGCATATGCTGGAGTGAGTAAGGAGGCTTATAAGATGCCCCAATTAGTAGCAGGTACTTCATCCGCTGTATAGTTCTTGTAGCTTGGTTGTTACCCACCCTTGGGAGGTGCTAGTGGCAATTTGCATGTAACCAATTTGGTGACGAGGAAGTTGTTACTTGTAAGTTTGTTACCCTTGGCCTTGTGGCATGGGGTTTTACTGTCAGTATGCAGTGGCTCTTTGGTAAAGCCATTTCACGTTAAACTAGTATGTAGTTTGTACCAGAGATTTAGCAAATCTAAGCATACGAACGTATGCGTGAAAAATGAAATGGTAACTCACAGTAAGATTCTTTAGCCAACATGCACTGATGATCGACCTGTGTGTTCACTGTTTCCTGCATCTGGACCCTGGCTGCCTGCTGCATCTTTCAAAGCAGTGGCAAGTGTTTTGTGAAGAGGCACTTTTGCCAGACGGAACTATTCTCTGGCCAAAAAGGCCTGGTCTTGTGTGCACGGCAGTCAAAGGTTTTGACTCTGACCATTGATTTGTCAGGTAGCATCAGGGGTGGTCAGGGAAAAAAATATTGACGTAGACATGCATTGTCAAGGGCATCTTTGTGATTCATAAGATATACAGGGCCGTTTGGGAGGTTTCAATAAAACGGCTTCAAGAAAAAAAATAGCTTCACCTGAATTCTAATTTATTTTTGCCTCGTTTTGTGAAATGACTTCCGCTATAGTGCCCCATTGTGCAAAACAGGTGTAGCTGAAACAAGAATAAATCCTCCCAAACAACCCTCAAGGTTGAAATATGAAATATCACTTATTATTAGCATATGCTTTTAGTTATGCCATGCAATTGCTAGACAATAGACAGAGAGAGATGGGACACCAATTGGGTATCATTAGGATAGTAATTATGAATAATGAGTGTGAAAAATTAGGTGACAAACAGATCTGATGGATTTGGAGCTTGGGTAAACCACTTAGTAAATAATCTATATATAATATATGCAAATTAATAGTTCACGAATCTAGCTGATACCTGAACCTAGTTTAGGGATTACTGGTGCGCTTAACTCTTTCATAAATCTTATGAATATTTGGATGTCAAATTTCCCAGATTTAGGAGGTCTATCAAATGTATATGCCCGTTATAAAAAATCAGGTGCACATGTCGTCGCATAGCGTTTTTTGTCAAAAAAGTGATAGAAAATATAAATGAGGAAAGAAGTCACTACCATTGAACCATTCATGTGCACAAGAGAAGCCTCTGTATGATACCTCAACTCCTTTGCTCCTGACTCCATCCTAGCCGATGCGCCATTGCTGCCACAGACCCACAGTGCCATTACCTCTCACCTATCAGCCGTCTCACTGCTGACCGCGCCAGAGTGAAGCCTTCAAGGTTTGGTCATGCTTTTGTATCTTGTTACTTTCTCAAGACACTTGTATACCTGGCATTTTGTCGCATAAGGTTCGGCCATTCTTTCGAAACTTCACAGCTGGTACCTTGCGAGTTGTGACGATTAGCAGCTTTATAGGTTTGGTAATGATTGTCCTAAACACTATATTTTAAAAACAAAGACAGCAGAAAATAAATGTTGCTATTATTCAATAGACAAAAATAAAATTTCTCCAGATCAACCATCTTAACCATCCATCTCTGAAGCCTCTACATTTTTCTTTTTTCCTCCAATGTTCAGCACCAACTCCCCTCTTCACTACAAAGGGACATACACTCACTCAACCTGTTCGCATCCTCATCCCTAGCGGCCTTACATAATCCCACCAGATCCTAGAAAGGGGTGGTAATGTGGGGTGGTAATGGATCCTGACCCTCGTACCTTCTTCACAATCCAACTTAGCTCTTTCTATTTTTAGCTCAAAACCATATATTATTTTAACCCGATACTTATTAAGCCTGATCCTTAAATTTGCTAGACTAAATTAGAGGGCCCTTTACCACCCCGCTCCACTAATGCCCGTCGGCCTTCCTTCGATCCACCGATTGCGACTTGTAGCACCCCGCCCCACCGTACCGATACAGCCCACCACCTCCCAAAATCCTTATTCTAAACCAAGCACGAGAGAAAGAGAAAAATCCCTGACTACCTCATTAATTTCCAAATCTTGAAATCCTAATCCTTTCACCCTCACTGGCCGAATTTTACCCTGGACTGAAGTTTTCAATTAATTTCAGACACTTTGGAGCACATGAAGTGTGGTACTCCCTCCCTCCCAAATTGTAGGTCGAAACTTTAGATTCATAATTTTTACTATGTATCTAGATATAGTGTATATCTAGGTAGATGATAAACTTAGAAATGCTAAAATAACATATAATTTGGGACGGACGGAGTAGAAACTAGAATTTTTGCAAAGAATGTTAAAGAAAGCGAGGGTCATTTTTTGGTGAATGGAAATCATTCAATAGACTTTGACATATCTGTGCTTGATGCACCCAATTGTATTTGGGACTTGATGTCCAGTGATTCGGTCGACCCGCTGAGTCATCTAACATAATTTTTGAATTACATAAAAAATAAGTAATACTTTTGGGGGAAAAAAAGTTAGGCTGTGTTTGTTTGGGTTCAAATGTAACGTATCGCATTACATATGTTTAGTTACGGTGATTTGAAATTAATTGACACTGTAATCGAATCTCTTACCTAAATAATATACAAGCTTGTTACCCATCCTCCTCTACCGTAACAAGATACAATACCTACACTGATTACATTACCACAGTGCAACCAAACAAAAAGGTTAATCACTTATTCCGTCGCCAAATATATTATAATTTGAATCCCTTTATGTTTATATTATTTTAGCACGAACCAAACACTACCTTAACGTGAATCATTTTGCCTTTTGTTGCGGGACTAGTGATGCCATATCAATAATTTAGCACGAGGCCAAAAAAATAATAAACTCTGGCCGTGGAGCCAAAGATTTTTTTTTAAAAAAAGGTGGTAGAGCTGAGAAAGGACCGGCCCGGGCCTTGCCTGCCTAGCCTATAGTCCGCGCCTGGCAGCCGCCCGGCCCAGCCCTGGGGGGAGAACCGCGGAGGAGTTCCCTTGCCAAGTGACATTTGCGCGGGACTTGCGTGAAGAAGGGGCGAGGTTCCCGCGCCCTTGCGACGAGGGTTTTGTGTCACCCGCCGCCACCGTCAGGCCTCTCTCGCTCCCCGTTAAGGTACCTTCCCATTCCGAATCGCTCGTGTACTCTTGAGGCGTCGCGTGAGTCCGCGCTGGGTTTCAGAGCTTTCTTGGGTACGCCTTACCTCCCTTTGCAGCCTTACCAGCAGGGATTTGGGTCAAGTGTTTTCTCCTGATTGAGATTAGGGATTTAGGGTTCATTTTAAGGTCCGATGATAGGTAGACGGTTCACATTTCAATCATTTTCTTTGGTTTCCTGAAGGCCCATTCCTCTCCGTTGTTCATATGAACTAAGCAAACAAAAAATCGTGGTTTTATGTGAACCCTTATTTTAGAAGTAAATAGATATAGAAATTTGTCGAAAAAAAGATAGAGAAGCAAGATTGCGCATCATAGATTGGTTTAGCCAACCTTTGAATTATTCTAAAAAAACAACTAAGCAACGAAAGGAGGTATCTTCAGGGCTTGTTTGATTACTTCATGATTTTTTTATGATGTACCTGCATCAATTGTAGTCTTTTTGCTAAATGATTGTGAATTACCTCTCAGGAACTAAGCTTCTGAGATGGATAATGGGGAAAATGATTCAGTCAAAGAAAAGGAAGAGGAGCACGGATGATTTAGATGAGGATTACCTCGTGGAAATTCGAGATCATTTGGATGCCATAATTGCAAGAATGTTCTATTCTTCAGGTTAATCTTAAACTTCAAATCCCTCTGTTTATGTTGCATGGCTTGTCCTTTAGCAGTCATTTACATTTGCAGGCCTATCATTCAATGTCGCAAGGAACCCATATTATCTGAGTTCGTACGCTTTGGCCACCAGGAAGAACGACATTCCTTATTGCACAGATGTAGAAAAGGATCGAAATCACTTGTCTTCCCAAATTGCAAGGATGTTCTATTCTTCAGGTTGACATCTTAACATGAAAACTTTTCTTTTTATCTTATATGGCCTGTCATTTAGTGTGTAGTTTGCACCTGCATGCTTACCATTCAATGTTGCAAGGAACCCATATATGCGTAGTTCATTCTCTATTGCCTCCATGGTCCACATTCCTGGTTATGTACCTCCTGGGCCCAAGCAGCTGAAGACATCTCTTTTACAACAAGAAAAGACTCATATTGAAGGCATGCTAGAGACCATCAAAAGTACATGGGGGAAGGCAGGTGTGATGATTACAATGCTGATGGGTGGTCAGATGTTGAAAGGCGACCAGTTATAAACATTTTAGCTGTCACTGAAAGCGGACCAGTCTTTTTGGAAGCAATTAACAATGAAGATGGGGTTAAGACTAAGGAGTATATCACAAATAAGCTTATTTCTGCAATTGAAAATGTTGAGCCAGAAAATGTTGTCCAAGTTATCACAGATAATGATCCTGTTTGCAGATCTGCTGGTGCTCTGATTCAAGAAAAGTACAGTCACATTCAGTGGACGCCAAGCATAGCTCATACTTTAAGTCTTGCCTTGAAAAATATTTGTGCTGGTAAGAGTAGCGAAGACGTCGACCTCAGAGATTGCCATTGGATTTCGAAAGTTGTAGATGATGCAACCTTCGTCAAGAATTTCATAATCAATCACACATGAAGTTATCAATTTTTGAAGAGTTTAGTAAGTTGAAGATTCTTGTTATTGCTGACACACGTTTTGCTTCTGATAATTGTGATGCTAAAGAGATTCCGGTTGATCAAACAATCTCTGCTGAGGATGGTCATCAGTGATCAGTGGCCTGCTTACAGGAAGGGTAACATAGAACAAGCACGTATTGTGAAGAGAAAAATTATTGATGACTTGTGGTGGTATCAAATTGAGTACATTCTTGCTTTCACTGAGCCTATATATTCAATGCTACGCATGGTTGACACTGAAAAGTCGTGTTTTCATTTGATCTGTGAAATGTGGACTGATATGATTGAGAAGGTAAAGGCTGCCATTTATAAGCATGAAGGGAAGGCACCTGAAGAGGAATCAGCATTTTACTCTGGTGTGCATGACATTTTAGTAGATTGGTGGAGCAAGAGCAAAACTCCACTTCATTGTCTAGCACACATACTAAATCCGAGGTGAATCTTAGCTATTAGTTACTAAAGTGGCTTTCTAGTTTTTTTTTTCAAGCCATGACTTCAATGGTTTAATCTTTTGCTCTCTTTTGCAGATATTACAGTGTCAATTGGATTGATGAAGTTGCTAATCGTGTGCCCCCACATCACGATGCTGAGATGTCTGATACAAGAAACAGCTGCTTGAGGCGATTGTTTCCTACAACAGATGACTAGGACAATCAAACAACAATATGCAGAGTTTGCTCTTCTGGGGACAAAATATTTCAGCTTGGCTTCCATGGTCGACAGGGACGAACTTGACCCAAAGACATGGTGGGTGACCCATGGAGCTTCAGCGTCCAAGTTGCAGAGCTTGGCTCTCAAGCTTCTCTCCCAGCCTGCTTCGTCTTCCTGCTACGAGAGGAACTGGAGCACTTACGATTACATAGCGGAGATCATGAAGAGTAAACAACGTTCAAAATGTGCTGAAGATCTGGTGTCCGTGCACACAAATCTGCGGCTCCTATCGAGGACCTTAGAGTATTACCTTACTGATCCAGAGTCAAGGCTGTGGGGCGTGGGTGGTGATGACTTCCTTGGTTGTGTGCTTCAGAGCGCCAACTTCTCAATTGATGAGCCAGAGTTTGAGCTCATGATGCTTGAAGACGACTATCGTGATGGTGGAGAAAACCAAATGGCGATGGAGAAAGTGGCCATTTAACTCTGTTCCTGCTTGGCTGGTGTTGTCTCTTCCTTCCTGTAGTCGGGTTTGCTATTGGTTATTGTGTTGGTTGCCTTTGGTAGTATGCCATGCATATGCAGAGCTAGGTATTTTGTATGGAAAGATTGGCTGCCGTAGAGAACTGGAAAAACTTGGCGGTTTTGTGTTGGGTAATGCTGCTGTATTGCATCAGTGGTGCAGAATTCACCTGACCAGTTAGTTCGATGGAATGCTTGTGATGTTGATCAACTTTCCTTTGTGCGCTATCGTGTATACACGCACGGGTGATACATTGCGTTGAAGCTCTATTAATTATGATGTACTTATCCGTTTATTGTAATTTTGTCCTAAGTCAAAAAAAAAGCTAACGCCTACAACGTGTTAAAAGATTGACTTAGAACAAATTAAAATGACTTATATTTTGAAACTAAGGGAGTATTCAGAGCTCACAACTAAGTTCAAAAGAAAAAATAGAACATCCGGTGAAAGTAGAAGTAGAACTAGAACTCCTAAACAATGTGTATGCTTTCTTACTGACTCCTTGTCAACTAATAATTTTTACCACAATTTACATTTTATTTATTTATAGTCAGGATATTTGAAAATTATATAACTAACTTTGTCATTTGCGTTAAAGATTTTACATTCATGCACTTCATTTTAAAAAAAATTCGTGCACCTATGTAACAAAGAAGCACCTATGCAATTATCTTTGTATTTTGTTTTGAACTGATTTCGCAAATATTTTACAACAAACAATACTAATTAAAGTTTTTTTAATTAGTATTCCTATGACCCTTGAGTTGGAGCGATAGCAAGCAAAAATTCCGACATGTGGGGCCGGGGAAGTTTGGGCGGGGCAGTCGAAGAGGCGACCGCACTTCCCCTGGCCCCTAGGCCCTACTCGGCTACTCCAGAGCCAAGTGAGGTTTTGCGCGGGTTCTGCCTCCTGGGGAAAAAGGGGAGGGCGAGTTTCCCGCCGTGACGCCGCCGTCCCGCGAAGACCACGACGAGGGTTTCGCGTCGTCCGCCGGGAAGACATCACCGCCGTCGCCGACGCCAGGTATCGATTCCGCCTCCTCCTTTTCCCTCTCATTTCGTTACCGAGCTTTCACCGCGCAAATCGCTAGCTTGGCTCTTGAGGCGTCGCGTCAGGCCCCACGGGGGCGTTCAGAAATTTATTGGACCGATTTAGTCCTCTGTTGCGGCCCTAGGAAGTATCAACAAGAAATGGTTCAACAACTTCTGATTTCCCAAGTGGGAGATTAGGGATTTAGGGCCTTGTTTCGAATCCCGATAATGGGGAGAAACTTTGCTATGAAAATATATGCTTTATGTGAATTTTTATTTTGTTAAGAAAACTGTTGCATCATAGATTCAAAGAACTTGTAGATTTTTGAAATTTACTCATTTAGTTATGATGTCTTTGCATGAACCATGAAGTATAATCTTTTCACTACTACTAGTAACTACTGCAACTATTGTCATTTCTGAAGCCTGGAGATGGCAAGTGGGGATAATGATTTTGGAGACAATGCTGAGCCCCTATGGACACATGTTGACGTTTTGGAGGGGTCTGGTTCACTTGATGAAGATAATGTGAGGTTCCTATGTGACTACTGCAATCGTGTCTTTCATGGAAACTATTCAGCGGTGGAGGCACACCTGCTTGAATGGTCTCGGCATGGTGTTGAAGATTGCACAGGGTTGACAGATACTATCCATACACAACTTGAGAATGAGTATGTCGCTGCAGAAGATTCAAATGCAAGAACCATGCCTATGGATATGCCCTTAACACATTCTGCTACTAGCAGCGATTCTAGTGGCAGGTCAGTCACAGGCAAAGCTATAGTTCAGCCAAAGAGACGAAAGAAGAGCACAGATTTGCATGAGGATATTCGTGTGATGTTTCGTGATCTTTTGGATGCTGAAATTGCAAGACTGTTCTATTCTGCAGGTTAATATTTAAAAGTTATTTTTTTATTTATATTTTATGGCTTTTCTTTAATGTTTGTTTACATTGGCAGGCTTGGCGCTTGATGTTGCAACAAACCCATATTATGATATCTCATTTTCTCTAGCCAGGAAGAAAGACATTCCTGGTTGCACTGATGTAAAAAATGCTTCTATGGAAAGCCAAGATCACTGGGCTTCTCAAGTTGCAATGATCGTCTATTATTCAGGTCAACATCTTAAACTTGGAAACTATCCCTTCATCTTGCATGGCTTGCCATTTAGTGTTTAGTTTGTACTTGCAGGCTTGTCATTCAATCTTGCAAAGAACCCATATTATCATGGTTCTTTATCTGTTGCCACAATGGTCCACATTCCTGGTTATCCTCCTCCTGGACCTGAGAAGCTGAAGACAACTCTTTTGAAATAAGAAAGGGCTCGTATCGAAGGTGTGCTAGAGACCATTAAAAGCACGTGGAGGAAGGCAAGTGTGACAATAGTTTGTGATGGGTGGTCAGATGCTGAAAGACGACCAGTTATCAACATTCTAGATGTTTCTGAAAGTGGACCAGTTTTTTTGGGAGCAATTTACAATGAAGATAAGGTGAAGAGAAAAGCAAAATATATTGCAGCAAAGCTCATTGCTGCGATTAAAGATGTTGGTCCAGAAAATGTTGTCCAGGTGATCACAGATAATGATCCTGTTTGTAGAGATGCCGGGGTGCTGATTGAAGAAAAGTACAACCACATCCAGTGGATGCCAAGCGTTGCTCATACTAAGTCTTGTGTTGAAGAGTATTTGTGCTGCTATGAGTAGTGAAAATGTGACCGTCAAAGATTGTCAATGGATTTCAGATGTTGTAGAGGCTGCAACTATTATCAAGAGTTTCATAGTGGATCACTCCATGTCGTTGTCAATGTTTGATGAGTTCAGTAAGTTGAAGATGCTTACCATTGCAGGCACAAGATTTGCTTCTGATATTGTCATGTTAAAGAGCTTTCGGTTGATCAAGCAATCCCTTCAAAGGTTGGTCATCTGTGACCAGTGGTCTGCTTACAGAAAGGAAAATATGGGACAAGCAAAAATTGTGAAGAAGAAAATTCTGGATGACTTGTGGTGGGATCAAGTTGACTACATTCTTGCTTTCACTGAGCCCATATATTCAATGATACGCGCAGTAGACACTGAAAAGGCTTGCCTCCATTTGATCTATGGAATGTGGACTAATATGATTGAGAAGGTAAAGATTGTAATTATGAGTATGAAGGGAAGGCATCTGAGGAGTCAGCATTTTACTCTATTGTGCATGGCATTTTAGTGGATTGGTGGAGCAAGAGCAAAACACCACTTGATTGTCTAGCGCACACACTAAATCCAAGGTGAATCCTAGATTCCTAGTTAGTAGCAAGCGACTTTCTTGTTTTCCTTTTTCAAGTCATGATCGATGCTACCTTTTGTTCTCTTTTGTAGATATTACAGCAACAGCTGGATTGACGAAGATGCTAATTATCTACCCCCACATTATGATGCTGGGATTTCTGAAATGAGAAATAGTAGCCTGAAGAAACTGTTTCCTGAAGCAGACGACCTGAAGATAATTAAGGAAGAGTATGCAGGGTTTGTTCATTTGGGAAACGAACATTTCAGCTTGGACTCCGCGGTCGACAGGGACATACTTGACCCAAAGACATGGTGGGTGACCCATGGAGCTGCAGCACCGAGGCTGCAGAGCTTAGCGCTTTTTTTTTTCTAGAATACGTATGAGAGTTGTGTATCTTTGTATTAAGAAGAGCGAAATAAAATTTTTACAACACGGGCCTAACCGGACGCACGCAGCAGAGCTTAGCTCTCAAGCTTCTTCACCAACCCGCCTCGTCTTCCTGCTACGAGAGGAACTGGCCGCTTACAGCCTGATCCATAAGATCATGGCAAAGAAACGGCGCCCTGAATGGGCTGATGATCTGGTGTTCATTCACACTAACCTGCGTCTCTTTTCACGAACCACGGACCGCTACTAGCCTACTACACGGATCCAGAGTCAAAGCTGTGGGATGTGGAGGGTGATTGCTTCGAGTCCAACGTCGTGGCTGGTGTCCTCGAGTTTGCCACCCTCTCGCTCGATGAGCCGGAGTTCGAGCGAGAGATGATGGAAGGGGCTGACCGTGGCAAGAAAAACGAAATGGCAACTGAGGAAGCTTAGCTATTTACCTGTGTTTTTTGTATTGTCGTCTCATCCATGTAGTCTGGGTTATGTAAGCTTAGCTAGCCGGATTTTCGGTGGTAGAATTATGCTATGATGTGTTATGCAGAGCTGGGTAGTTTCAAGGGAAAGGTTGCCTGTCAAAACTGGAAGCCGGATGGCTGGCTCCCTCCAGTACCCGTAGTATTCATTAATTTCTCCCAGAATGCTGCAGTGGGTTTAGTATTCTGGGAACGATCGAATATCATTGCTAAGCTATCATGGCACTGGGCTTGTACAATCAGAGCAATCCAATGTTTTTTAGATTTAGGAAATAGGTTCCAGCCTCAACAATCAAGTTCTGAAAGCGCACAGCTGATGATTACAAAATGCAGTACCGAGACTACAGACACCACAGACAATGCACAAGTTCTCTCTTCCTCTTTAGATAGCAGCGACCAACACCTAATCTAGTTAGTCCCCTTGAAGATGATCTGCAAATACGAGTTAGGTTTTTTTCTTTTGAAAACTACATTCCTACTCAACCAAATAGCCCAACAAGCGCCGATGCACCAATTAAAAATCGATTTCTTAACTTAGATGAAAACTTCTAAGCCCAGAACCAAATAAATTAGCTGTGGAATGCGGCGGCTGAATACCAAAGGAGATGGAAACCATATTCCAAAAGAACCTTGCCGCATGGTATTAAAAAAATAAATGTCAAATGGTTTCTTCTGAGCTACAGAAGCAACATTTAGCACATCCAATCCACTTTCTTTTCACAAGATTATCTTTAGTTAGTATGACTCCCTTCCTAAGATACCAAAGAAAGATTTTGATTTTAAGTGGAAGTTTTAACTTCAAAGAGAAGAGCAATCAAATGCGTAAGAACAAAAATTCGGAAACTAAGTTCGACAAATTATGGGTGCTCCACACCACAATCATGAGCACACGTTGCTATCCATTTACAATCCTTTTTTTTCGAAACACCATCCATCTACAATCCCGTCAAATCAATCTTCTGCCAACACATAAAAAATTCCTCTTATCTTCGATGGGGGAAAAATGATATGGAGGCCATCCATCTCAGCAGTTCGGAAACAACTCCAAGATTCAATGCTCAATTGCTCAAACGACCACGTCCAGTCTTTGCAAATATAGCCTTCGGCTTCTTCCATCGCCTTCCCCATGCTATAACTGTGAATGCCAAAGTCTTATGGACACATTTCCCAGGCAAGATGCATCACATCATCGTCAATGTATGGGCGCAAATCCCACATGAGGCAGTATCCTTCAAGCTCTGATGGCAGCGTTTTTAGGGATAATGCACCAACAATATTTTCCTGTAGAGAAATGTAGTCTTCACTGATCAAGAGGGTGAAAGAAACAGAATTGGGATGCCATGGCCCGCAAAATGTAAAGTGGAAGAGTAAGTGAACATTCTGACACACCGACACAATTTACCTGCATCGCATAGTCAAGCTCCAACATGTTGTGAACAATGATCATCACAGTAACAAGAAATACATCACTGTCCAATTGATCTGCACTTTTATCCTCCTGCAGTAGATGTAACATGTTACCCGGTTTCCACCTTACTTCATCATTGTAAACAGCAAGATATTCTCTGTTGAAAAGAACACTATGTAAATGATTAGTAAAAGGAAATGTTTGAACAGAAACTTCTACCCCAATGATGCACGAATCAATAGTCAGCTTGCTGTCAATGGTATGACTGTCTGAAACTTTCAGAGCACTTATATTGGCGGTTAGGGTGATGGCATAGACATCCTCGACTAGACATTCAAGCTCTTCAAGCAAAGTCTTAACTAGCAGAAAATAAAAAGAACAGCAGGTCAGTTAGAGCCAAGAGTTTCACAAACATGATAAGAAGGAAATATATAAACCCAAAGCTCCAGTTAATCGATGATGGCAATTAATGGCAGTTTGTAGAGTTTACAAGATTGCAGTGAGGTCATGCTTTACTATTACTTGCTTGTGAATACTGAATAGATTAAAGATTAACAAAACTCATATAAGGTATGAAGAGTGATCAAGTACCTTTGTTTATGTGATCCTTAAGTCCATCTTCACACGAGTGTACTGGTACAAGGAAAAAAAAATCAATGCCAAACTGATTAAAGGGTATGAAGGTATCATTAAAAATGAATGATTATCTTACTGTCCGAATCTTGCATATTCAGTAATGCCTCAGTTCGAAAAACAAATGCACAGTACGATAAAGAAGTCATATCAACCATTAGCATGCAGGAATAAGAAAATATTTTTCAAACTCGCACTGATTTATGTTTGAGATATTTTGGCAGTGAAGCCTGCAGCCAGCTTCCAGATACGACCTCATTCTGCCAGAGCTGTTAGATTTAACTATCTGACTCATGACATCTGATCCGTTAGGAATCTGTGGGCTTCGAAAATACCCTGCAATAGATAATTCAGTGCTCTGTTACAGTACAAAATACCCATCGCAATGTTACAGAGTAAATGCATAAAACTGAATCATATAAACTGAACCTTCATGGGTTATCGGTTGTGCCCCCACAAAAGGGGAAGGAAAGCATATCAGAGTTACTAACCAAGATCCTGACGGAATCTCACAAGCAATCGCTCCCCAGATTTAGCTAGCTCCTCGAACCGAGCCACTCTGTGTGACATATTGAAGAGCCAATACAGTGCAGGTTAATGGAAATTTCAGTCCCAAAAAGAAAAGGATTCAGACCACAAAGAAATGATGACATACTTGCTCATGAACTCCATGAAGACACCACGGCAAGTGTTCTCATCCTCGCCAACCGCGATGGGCCGCGGGGGTCGCACTGGCATGTCGAGCATATCTGAAGCCTCTGCCATGCCTACAAACTTCCACGGAGCTGCTGAACTGGGATTCTGCCCTGCTGCCTGTCCTGCTGCCTAAGCTGCCTTGTTGACTAGTGCTTCATCGACCAGTATCCCCCCTGCCACTCGAACCCTGAGTGTCGGGAACAGCCAAAATACTGTCCTACTCTTTCTGCTCTTTTTTTTTTGAAACAAACTCTTTCTGTCCAAAATACCAGTTCCTCTTCTTCTTGGGCTGCTGAACGGCCTGCTCTTTGCCCTATCCCTGACTTAGACTCACGACCCATCTGCGACAAATGCTGGGTGAGAGCTACGTACTCCACCCGTCCCAAATTATAAGTCGTTTTGATTTTTTAATTTATATATTTGCTATGCACCTAGATATATATTATGTCTAGGTGTATAGTAAAAGGTACTCCCTCCGTTCCAAATTGTAAGTCATTCTAAGAATCTTGGAGAGTCAAAGTATCTCAAGTGTGACCAAATTTATATGATAATATAATAACATTTATGATGTCAACTAAGTATCATTAGATTCTTTATCAATTATATTTTCATAGTATATCTATTTGATGTCATAAATCTTCATATTTTTCTCTATAATTTTGATCAAACTTGAGATGCTTTGACTCTCCAGAATGACTTACAATTTGGGACGGAGGGAGTATGAATCTAGAAAACCCAAAACGAGAAATATAACTAGAGACAAGAATACGTCCTAAAGCAAAGCAAAAGGTCGATATGGGACTGGGTTCAACTTGAACTCCATGAATGTGAATTGAATTTCCACTAAATTGAAACTGACGGCATAAGTGTTGCTCAAATTTGAAGGAATCATGCATGAATTCAAACTGAAATGAGCACTAGGCATGGAAATGGTACGAAATTGATGAAACAGAAGCACATTCGCGTCCAACTTGAAAATGGCATGGAGCGGAAACAAATTTCACCAAATACGACTCGGATCTGAACAAATCCGCAAGAAATCGAGTGAATCCGAGGCACGTGCTCACCACTGCACGGGATTGGAAAGGGGAAGCAGTGAGAGGGTCGTAGGCGACGGTGAGGACGACGGCCGGCGGACACGGGCGGCGGAACCGTAGCTCTAGGGTTCGCTGGGGCGCCGCTTTCGTTAGCGAGGCGGTGCGGTGGGGCGGCGGCGCGGTTGCGTGTAGGGGCGGCGCTGAGCTGACTGCGGAGAAGCGGCGACGCACGGCGGTGTGGGCGGGAGGAAGGGCGGGAACCGGATCCTCTGACCCCGACCCCGCCGGCTTCGTCCGCCCCCAATCCGCCGTTCGATCGCAGGATCCAGCGATTCTGCTACACGCTTGCTCCGGACTGCTTGCTTTGTCTCCGATTCATGCGGCCCAGTTTGGCCCAACACCACGGGGTAGCCGCGTGGGCACCAGAAACACACAGGAAGCTGAGTGTTTTTTCTTTCATTCATTCTTTTTCGAAATTCCTTTTATTTTTCGTCTGTTCGCGGTCGCTCAAAACAATGAGCAAAAGTTTAAAAAATAAGAGTCAGTTTAGTTATCTTGCTAGGTTTGTTAGACTCGGTTCATCCAGCGAGATACTAAGGTTCTGTTTGAACTAGTGAGAAGCTATAAGTTTAAATAAACAGCAAATTTCTAATGTAGTTCTGTTTGCACTTCCTAATAGCTTCGCAACGTGAGAAGCTATAAGTTTAAACAAATAGCAAATTTCTAATGCAGCTTTTGGAAAGCTCAAAACTTAGAAAATCTAAGTTTATATAAAAAGTTGGAAAGCTCAATTTTATATTTTTTTTAGCTTTCTGAGCTTAGAAAACTAAATACATTTTCTAATTAGTGTTGACTTTTTTTAAAAAATTCAACAATAATTTTTCAGAAAAGTAAAAAAAATACAGCTCAAAGTAAGTCTTGACGCTGCTCATGGTCGGCGGGAATTTTTTTATTTTTAACTTTTTTAATTATAATTTTAAAAATAACCTCAGCGGAAGTTTATTTGCGATGGGTAACCTTTTGCCCGCGCCAGACCGCTAGGCACGGCAGGACGCCTCTGCCGCGCCACATGCACTAGCGCGGCGGACCCCTGCCACGCTGGCGCGGCACGACGCCGGGTCAGGTAGGCGCTGACGTGGGCAAGTGCTCGACGCGCCAGCCTGCCTGGCGTGGCAGCATCCCTCCTACACACGCGCGCCGGCTCCTTCCTTTCTCCCTCCCTCCTTTCTTCTTCCTCCAGAACACCCGCGCCCGCCCAAGCTTGTTGCTGCCGCCGGCCGCCGTCCCACCCCCAAATTCACCCAAAATCCGACAATTTCGGTGGGAGAAAGTTGAGGAAATTGATCCCTGCGTCGTGTGGAAGGTATCCCCCTACTTTTTCCCATGTTTTACCGTTGCATTTGGTAGATCAGAGGATGTTTAGGTGACTTAGGGTTAGGTTGATGATTTCCATTTTGAATGAAATGCAATGTTGTTATGTGTTAGATGATGCGTAGTTCAAACGCAATAGTCTCTGCCCGCGATATTGATGTGTAGAACTTGTTGAATGCTTCGATTTAGGTATATATTCATCCAATTGTGTAGTATACATGACATGTGTATTTTTTTGTTTGCAATATGTCCAATATGTGGAATGTGTCCAGTTGATATATTGAATATGTGCAATGTGTAGTGTACATGACATGGTGAAATGTTTGTATTTTGTAGATGGATCGTTTAGTTCGATTTTTTGATGGTGGTATTGTGAAACAAAATGGGGAGTTAGAGAATATGAATGAGTCACTTGAATTCTTCGAGAGTCCTCCAAGTTTTACTGATTTAGTTGACCATGCAATGAGGAAGTATGGATGTAGAGTGGATGAGATGAGTTTGAGAGGTCATTTTGATTGTGGGAAAGCTAGAGCTCATTATGTTCTCATGAACTTGGCATCTGATTCAAATTGGAAGCACTATAAGGATGTAGTTCACGAAGCAAATGTTGCATGTTTGGAGGTTATAGTTGAAATTGTTCGTATGCCTGGCCCAAATGTTGTCTTGAGGGAGAAAGTGGCGGTAGTGCATCGTAATGGTACCCAGGAGTCAGAAATTTTGCAACACGTGTTAGGTAAAACGGAATCTGCTTTTGACTTGGCCATTGCCAATGATGATTTTCCCAATAATACTTTTGAGAGGGATGAAGCAAATATAGATGATGCTAATGTGTCTATGGGTTCCGAAGATAGTGAATTCGAGAAAGATGGGGTAGTAGGTGTCGAGGCAGAGGAGGAGTCACTATCTCAGAATGGTGGGCATGAAAATGAGGACGAGGAGTTAGAATATAAAGAGGATGGACCGCAGTTCGACACCGCAACCGTGCATGATGTAGAAAGTATTGGTCGTATGGACGAATGTTTTTCTTACACCCAGAATGAGTTGCGGTTGTTGAAAGAACGTGATGCCGAACTGCCATCCGTTCCCAATGATAAGGACATCAGTATAGTCCACAAAGCCATATGTGAATCTAGTATGGTTAATTCCGAAGGGATACCCTTTAGTGAGAGTCCATTGATTAAGAAGGGAATGAAGTTTAAAAATCTTGAGGAGCTGAAGTTTTTCTTGACTGACTACGCAGTGAGGTTACATAGACCTTTTAGCGTAGTTCACTCCGACAAGAACTTAAGGTACAATGTGATGTGCAAGAAAGGATGCCAATGGTGTGTATGATCTCGGCTAATATCAAGCACCGGACAATGGAGGATTTCAAATGTTGTGCAACCGCATACTTGTCATTCGTCACAGCCAAAGCGAGTGCACGTCCAGTGCACAGCAAAGTACCTTGGGTGATGTATCCTAGGCATTATCCGTAAAGACAGCGAGACATCGGTGCCATCCCTCGTGGAGTTCATCTTCACCTTTAGTGGATACCGTGTCAAGTATTCAAAGATTTGGCGGGTGAAGCAACACGCCGTTGCCCTGCTTTGGAGGGACTGGAAGGAGTCGTATGGCATGGTTCCTAGGGTATTCACAGCTATGGCCTACTATGATCCTGGGGTTAATGGTTTATTGACTCATGTGGCATGATGCATCCTGACAATGGAGTTTCGAAGCACATGCTCCAAAGGGTATTTTGGTGCTTCCCTCAATGTAGTGAGGCATTTCAACATTGTCGTCCTGTGATACTTGTGGACGGTACATTCTTGACTGGAAAGTATAAGGGTACACTATTGATAGCAGTTGGTGTAGGTCCAGAACAGTAGCTTGTGCCTCTTGCTTTTGCCTTGGCCGAGAGTGAGAACAATGAGAGTTGGTCATGGTTTATGAAACTTGTTCGGCGACATGTACTCGGACCTTCACGGTAAGTGTGTATGATATCGGATAGGCACCATGGGCTCCTAAATTGTGCGAAGGACCACATGGATGGTTTTCCACTGCTTGTGCATAGGTGGTGCATGAGGCACTTTGCTGCTAACATGTCGCGTCGGCAGAAGACCGACCGCGTGATTGGAAAATTGAAGACTTTATGCTAGGTACATACGGAGATAGAATTTAGTGAGAAATTAGAAGATCTAGTGAAGGACTTGAACAATGACATAAAAGAATGGTTGAAGGGTGAAATGGAGGATAAGGATAAATGGGCGCAGGCTTTCGATGAGGGAGGAATGCGTTGGGGGATTATGACCACGAACTACTCGGAATCACTAAACGTTGTTTTCAAAGGCATCCAAAGTAGGCCCGCGTGTGGAATTATTGAATATTCATTCGAAAAATGCAACGCCTACTTTGTGGATCGATGGCAAAAGGCATGTGCAATGTTGGATGAAGGCCATAGGATTGGGAAGGTTGCAGATAAATTTTTATCACAGGCTGAGCTTAGATCCGTGCACCACTTAGCAAAACCGTACGGGCCAAAAAGGATGGTGTATTCTATAAGAAGTTGCAGTACTACTAACGTTGGGGATGAGAGCCATGTAGGCCGACACTACAGAGTGGATTTGAACAAAGTTTCGTGTACCTGCAATGTTCCTCAATTGTTGCACCTTCCATGTTTACACTTCATTACAGCTTGCAAGGCAAGAGGTCTTAACTATGAAAGTCCCTTGTACATGTCACCGTTGTACTCTAGGGAGCACACCGTCAGAATATGGGAATCTAGCTTTCAACCTTACCTTGATCCATCACAATGGCCGGCATATGAAGAGGTAGGGTACGTGCCCAACCCCAATTTGATGAGAAATAAAGTAGGAAGGAGGCAGGAGAAGCGTTTGAGAGGCGACATGGACGTGTGGCAAGGGAGGCTTTCTACAGATTATGGCACTGATGATTTTGATGTGGACAAGTCAGAAAATCGTTGCTCGAAGTGCCACAAGATCATTAAGAATTGCATATGCTGCAATAGAAATTCTAAGGCCACGAAATCTAGGGCAAACAGTAATATACCGCATTCTTCCAACATGAGGGTAGGCGCGTTGGTCGTATTTTGCATGGTTATCATTATATCATTTATTGATAGTAAATTTTCATTGTTACTATACTTATTATACAATGAACCTTTTTACTAACGAATATTGTTTGTTGTTTTTTTGGATGGCGGCCCCAGCGTACCTGCTTCTTGAGGCCACGTATGACTTGCAGCACCGCGCCTACCAGCTCGCCGACTTGCACGAGGTACTACATCAGTTCTGCAGTTATGACGAAAGATAATAGATTCTTGTCGATTAAACAATATTTGGACTTGTCAAACGATGGTCAATTAACCAATAGTTGGTTGATAAATAAGTTGTCCCCAGAGCCTCCTGTTGTTAGAAAATTAGAAAACATATTGGCAATGTAAGCATGCACATTACTAGTTTGTACCATTTCAATATGCCCCAATGTAAAACTTATGCTGATGAATGTGTACCTTAGGATGAGAATTGCAAGATTTTTGTATGAACTGTTCTTATTGATGCTTGCTAATTTATCGCAATAGTGCTTAACATGCGTTTTCACTTGCATTTTTAAAATATGACTAATCGTTATGAAATTCTTATAAATTGATGCTAAGACTGTCCCTTTGCTTGTGTAATTCTTAGCTGACATTAAGTTTGAACTTGAAAACGGTGATGACAAACACCATTCCAGTTTGTTGTGTACAATGTGCACAATTTTAATACTGAAAATGCCATTTATATCATATTTGTGTTACTTAGCACTTTAGCAGTCCTTTATTCGTATAGTTGATGAGCTTATGTAGTTTGGATTCTAGTTTTCATCTCAAATGCATCACTTTTTCCATCTATGTCTATTTGCTTGTTGGTAAGTAATAATCTTATATCCAATTATTTGGTTGTTTTGCAGGATTTGAAGCCACTAAAGGCGAGAGTGCACTCATCATTTAGGTGGGATGAGCGGTACGCGCAGTACCTATAGAGAGCAGGATTCCTGGACATTACGGTTTAGATTGTTGCGGGTGTCCCTCCAATAGACGAACCGTTGTTGACCGCTATGGTTGACAGGTAGCGTCCGAAGACTCACACCTTCCACCTCCCGTTTGAAGAGATGACCATCACGATGCAGGACATCGCCATGATACTCGATCTTCCACTAGAGGGGCATCTAGTGATGGGAATCATACATAATGAGAATTGGCGTGACATGGTAGCAATGCATATTGGGATTAGGCCGCCAGAGCCAGAGGACGGAGACAACTCCAAGAAGACCTCTGGTGTGAGCTCCGCATGGTTGAGGGAGCACTTCAACATGGTCAGGATTGGGACAATATAGCCCTGTACAGTTGGGGCTTAGCGGTTCTCGCCTGGCTGTACAGGTAGCTATGTGAGGCTTGCAGGCGCACTGTGAGGGATTCAAATGTTGGAGGGTGCACCTATATGCTGCAGATCTGAATTTGGGAGCGATAGGACCGGTTGACAATTGAATCCAAATTTTCCCATTATTCATGATTCCTTCCATATTTGATCAATTCTCGATACCATTTTGCTATTAAACTCACGAGTTCTTTTTTTTATTCCTTAGAATTTTTTTTCTCTTTCTGGTGGTATCAAACTGCCACAATTTTTTTTCTCTTGTTCCGACCAAAAAAGTACAATTGGTTCGATTGTAGGGGTGATTATTTACTTCACGGGCGAGGTTCCTGGACCTTTTGAGTAAGACTGAAGAGGATATTATGTGAATTGAAAGTTTTCGTATGGAAGATGGAAAACTTATATGTGTGGTCGATCTTTTAGCTCCTTATCGACGTGGAGGAAAAATCAGACTATGTGGGGGAGAACCCAAAGGAAAAGGATAGGTGCAGAGACTCAATGGAAGCTGTTTTTTTGATTCCGTCGAAAATCGATTTTACGGTATTTTATTATATGTTATATGTATTTATTTATATAATAATAAAATATCTCTATTTTATGCTAGTGGTAAGAGAGAATATGAATGATTTTCTTATTTTTCTTGATTTTATCAAGATTTTGAACCTCAACATAAATAAACTTCTATATCTCGATATATATAAAAGAAAATCTCTCAGGCTCGAACTGATAACTTCCACCATGTTAAGGTGACCACGATTGATCCTCAAAGGTAATGAATGGAAAAAATAGTATATAATAAAATTGACGGGAGGAGGACGGATCGTTCACATTTGATTTGATGGTCAGAGGCTAATTGACCCATTACAAAATTGGAAATTTCAAATTTAATCTATTTTCTAATCTATTGTATTCTTTTTCGAGAATGCCGCCACTCGGACTGGAACCGAGAATAGCGAGTTTTCTAATCTATTATATTCTTTTTCGTTGTGCATGGGCTATTAGGCAAAGAGTTTATAGGAGAGTTTAGAGTTTATAGGAGACTATGTAAGAGTGAATACCTCCTCATCTACCGCGAAATAGCCCTTGTATGGAACGAAATAGCTAACATACTATCAAAATGCAAACATTGACCGCAACCACGCACGCACACTCAATGCAAATAACATATTACATGTTTTGTCAACAAATAATCATAATTATCACAATAAACATAGTTCTCTCACAAATAAAAATATTTTTTCACAAATAATGGTAGTTCTCACGATAAATATAAACATAGTTGTCTCATAAATAAACATAGTTTTGACAACTAAAGAGAAACATGATCCAGCTAAATCAACACGTTCATCTAGTCTGACTCACTTTCACATAGTAACTTATCATCATCATCATCCCCGGCAATAACAACTCCCTTTTCTTTCTTATCCAGATTAACCTTACCAACAGGTAAATCGGCAACAAGAGCCTTCATCGTCTCTATTTGTGCCTCTTCCGCTTTTTCTTGTAACTCTTCTATTTCAATCCTTCTCTTTCTTGCCCTAACCTGCTGCAAATATTTTTCCCATGAACCCTTAGGTTATTTTGCATTCGGATCAACCACAAAATCTAAGCGATCTCTCTCCTCCCTCAACCTTTGTTTCTCCAACTCCCTCTCCTCCTGCAACTTTCTCCTATTTTCTCTCTTCTCATTTTCAGTTAGAGGTCGTGGATACTTGGTTCTGTTCTGCCTCCAATACTTAATAATAGTTTCCCTCGCATAAAATCCTTCAGGATCCACTCCAGTCTCATGAACCATATCTTGGTATATTTTCCCCCAAAGCAAGTCGTCATCAAGTATAGGCACATCATAATCCTTTCTAATCTTTTCTATCAGTTCTTGTTTTTTCTTGACTTACATGGTTTCGATGTACTACCCAACTTTAACAATAAATCACAACGATCAGAAAAATCTTCCCAATTACATATCCTTCCCTCCTGTAACAAGATTTTCATATTCTTACAAATTTGAAACAAGATCCAACCTTAATAACACAAAAGAGACGAGTAGTTACTCACCCAGTAGTCGCCATATGCATTGCCACAAAACAAACCATATCCAAGCTCAGAAGGCACCACACCTTTTGTTGCCAATATACCACACTTGCATCAACAACTAGGAGAGGACACACATAGCCTTGGTGCCTTTCCACTCTCGAACTCCCGCACTTGCTACTCTGTTGGCCACATCGCCTTTAGGCCGTAGATATACTCATTGAAATCACACAACGACCACCCATCCTGCATAAAATCGGTGACAAGATTAAAAGTGACCATAAATCAATAAAACTATCACTGCTAGCTACACGTCATACTAACATTCTTATAATAAACTTACATGAGTCTTTAGCACGCATCGAAAGAATGGAATGAACTTAGGTGGAACCCCTAAGTTAGGACACATAAGCTTAGTAGGAACTCCACACTTGCACATGGGAGGATCCCTCACACACCTACAAGCATCCTCCTACTTCTCTTCCTCGGTCATTCAGGTGGGTTTGGTGGAGGAGGAACCCAACGCCTAAAGTGATGGTATAGTTTAAGCTCTGTGCTATGGTATGGGAATAGGCGGATCCTAGGATCATATTTGTCAGATCCATCTATCCACTGAAATAAATCACAAGGCGTGGCAGTCATTGGATCAAAAGTCCACTTGCACACATAGAAAGCTCTTCCAGTTGTTTTTGGATGCCTGGATTGTTTCACCTCTGCTTGCACTCCACATCTACAAAGAGGTACCGGAAGGGCAGGAGGTACAGGAGCACCAGCATTGGACTTGTCCACGTAACGCACATACCACCTACACCGCTTGTATTCACAACCGAACGACGTCATCTCACCTACACAGCAAGTGCCAGTAAATTAATATACAAATAAACTTTAAAAACGTAATCCATCTACTTCACCATACAAACTATATACATCAATTCGACAAAATACAAACACTCCATATACAAAATACAAACACTTAACCATATCAACTATAGCAACTATATTAAGGAACAAAAATATGAGACAAATTAATTGAACATATTGCAAAAAAACATCATGTACACCATGCCATGTACACTACACAAGTGCATACCAACTTATACAATCCCACCATCAAACATACAAATTAAACAATCCATCTGCAAAATACAAACACTTCACCATATAAACTATATTATAAACTAAACGTATTGGACATATTAATTGGACATATTGCAAACAAAAAAATACACATGTCATGTATACTACACAATTGGATGAATATATACCTAAATCGAAGCATTCAACAAGTTCTACACGTCAATATCGCGGGTAGAGACTCTATTGCGTCTGAACTACGCATCATCTAACACATAACAACATTGCATTTCATTCAAAATTGAAATCATCAACCTAACCTTATGTCACCTAAACATTCTCCGATCTACCAAATGCAACGCTAAACCAAGGGAAAAAGTAGGGGGATGCCTTCCACACAAAGCGTTGACCAATCCTCAACTTTCCCCCACCGAAATCGCTGGATTTTGGATGGATTTGGGGGTGGGGCGGCGGCCGACGGCGTGCACAAGCTCGGGCACGGGTGTTCTGGAGGAAGAAAAAAGGAGGGAGGGAGGGAGGAAGGGGCCGGCGCGAGTGTGTAGGAGGGGCGCTGCCGCGCCAGGCGGGTTGGCGCCACGTCAATGCCTACGTGGCTCGGCGCCGCGCCGCGCCAGTGCATGTGGCGTGGTAGAGGCTTCCTGCTGCGCCTGGCGGTCTGGTGCGGGCAAAAGGGTCACCCACCGCAAATAAACTTCCACTAAGATTATTTTTGAAATTACATTTAAAGAAGGTTAAAAATAAAAAAATTTGGTCGGCGGTCTCTCCATCGCTTTGCAATGCCAGGCGCGGACCCCCCTCTACGACACGCGGCACGCCACAAGCCGGGGACCCGGTCCCGCCCCCGCGCCTTTGTGGCTGAGGCTGACAGGCTGAAGTCTGAACCGACGTGGCGAAGTTAGACTAGGACCATTTTTTTTTTTGAGACTAGGACCAGGTTGGGCGGAGTCAACCAAGCGGAACGAAAGCGACGACCAAGAATCCCCATCCAAGCCAACGGGCAACGAGGTAGCTCCCCGCAGCCAAATCGATTCCCGACGATGGCCGCGCCCGCGCCAGCGCCAGCGCCGTGGCCCGTGTCGCAGGACCTCGCCGCGCTCGCCGGCCGCGCCCGCTCCCTGTCCCGGGGCGACGCCGGCCTTGCGGGCCTCGCCGCGGCGCTCCTCCGGATCCAGCCCGTCGCCCGGGAGCTGGAGCGCCGGGCGTGGCCCCCGCCCGCCAGGGCCGAGGCCCCCGCGCTGCACGCCTGGCTCGCCGAGCTCGGGGCCGCCGTGGCCGAAGCCGAGGACCTCCTGGACGAGCTCCACCGCCGGCGCCTGGCCGGCTCCGCGATCTCCAACTGCGTCGGTGCCGCGTTCCGTGGCCCCGCCCGGAAGCTGCGGCGCCTGGCCCAGAGGCTCGACTGCGCCCGCGACGACTCGGAGCGGCTGCGGCTTGGAAGCGCAGCGGGGTGCGGGGTGCGGTCGCCGAACCGCGTGACGGGCTCGGTGCTCGCGGAGCGGAGGGTCTTTGGGCGTGACAAAGAGTGCGACGACATAGTCGGCAGGCTCATCGGTGACTGCGTCGAAATTTTTCCTTCAGTAACGCCAGTTGTTGCAGTGGTTGGCCATGGAGGCATGGGAAAGACCGTGCTTGCTCAGTGCGTGTACAATGATGCGAGGGTTCAAGGGTATTTTGATCTTAGAGTTTGGATCTGCGTCTGGGATAGGTTGGATGAAGCTGAGCTCACCAGGGAGATATTGCAGTCCATTGGTGGTGTAGATGATACACCCTATGACGAGAGTTTGGAAACATTGCAGGAGAAGCTTGGGGAAGTGGTTGCGTCGAAGAAGTTCTTCCTAGTTCTTGATGATGTTTGGAATGATGAGGGGAAGACCGAGCTGGAGAATAGGTCTGTGTGGAACAAAGTGTTGGCACCTATTAGCTCTGCCGCAATCGGGAGCAAGATCTTGGTGACCACTCGGATGAAGCTAGTAGCAGAGGTTCTGAATGCATCATATGTGGTCACGCTTGACGGATTAAAAATTGTGGATTGTTTGTTGTTGTTGAAGGAAACTGTGTTGGGTAGTGAAACCATGGAGATTCCTCAAGATCTACTAGAGTTTGGGAGAGCCATTGCTGCAAAGGTGAAGGGTTCACCTTTAGCCACCAAAGTTATTGGGGAAATGCTAAGGAACACCAGGAGCACACAGAAATGGAGAGCACTGATGGACACAGAAATTTGTGATAATATTATTATCTCCTCCCTCCAACTCAGTTATCAACACTTGCCAGGTCATCTCCAGCGCTGCTTTGCATACTGCAGCATTTTTCCAACGACTTGGAGGTTTAATCGATATAAGTTGGTCAAAATGTGGATAGCTCTCGGTTTCGTTCAAACACCATCAGAAGGGAAAAGGCTGGAAGATTTAGGGTACAAATACTTTGATGATCTCTTATCACGGTCCTTCTTTGGGTCTGCAAATAAAGATCAGCAAACATATTACTTCCTGGATGACCTAATGCACATTTTGGCGCATCATTTTTCTGCTCAAGATTGCATGAAAATTAATGAGGACATCCCTGTTGTGATTCCACCAACAGTTCGTCACCTATCTGTCTCAACTGATTATTTACCACAGCTGAAGAGCAAATACAGGTTGGGAAGGCTGCGGACATTATTAGTTCTTGGAAGCTCGTCGTTATCCTCGAGTCATTTCCCTGGTAAACTTCTGGCCAAATTTAAGAACTTGCGAGTCTTGGATCTAAGTGAATCTGATATTGCAGAATTACCAGATTCCATTAGTCAGTTGGTTCATCTCCATTACCTAGCTTTGTGCAGTATAATTAACAAACTTCCCAAGAGTATATACAGGCTTCAATATCTTGAGGTTCTAACCGTATTGTTTTTCCATGATAACCATCCTGGAGGTGCTGACAAATTTGTTACTGTGAAACATATCAAAACATGCTATGAACATAAGGCCAATAGATTGGTGTGTAATGCTATGCATAAAAATTGAACTCTGTTCTTCTTAGGTGGCAGTGTTATGGGCAAAGCATCAACCTGCGAGGTTGATTTAATAACATGACCAGCTGCCTGGTGTGCTTTCAGAATAAAACTTTACAAATGATCCCAGGAGCAGACATGAAGTGCAATGTTTTTTTTTCCCGAGGGAAGAGCAATTTGATACCTTCAAGCTCTTGAATTCATTTGGTGTCAGAATAACTCCAATTTGGTGGATCAAGAATCTGGTTGTTCACATCCTTCGGAACTTTGAACTGTTCCCTATTAGTTTGTTTGCTGATCTCCAGGATGGCACTTGGCAGCCTTTGAAGCCCCCAATGGCTGGAGTATCTGCCAGTTCTCCCTAATTTTTGTATCCTTACAAGCTGTGTATAGTTCCTTTACTTTTCTTTGCTTTTGATTTCTCATTTTGTAAGGTATTTCATTTTTGTTTCTGTTGTTCCTTTTCATACAAGAAAAGAATTAAAGATATGGTACTCTGGGACTACATTAGGGATGCAGTTTTGCTCTGATGGACTGTGGGTTCCATTTTATGTTTTTGTGCATTTTCAGTTTTCCGTAGACCATACCGGATAGCAATCTCCTTAAACGTGAGGAGCGTGATAGCAAGCTTCATTTATAAATGATGAACTACAAAGGGCGCATGAGCCCTCACTAAATGCAACTTAGGTTCTTTTTTCTTTCTTTTTCCCCCCTTTTTTTGGTAATCATCTGCAACAAACCTCACATGAGGCTTGGAAGTAGACGCACTGAATAATAGTTGGGTCCTTTTATGAGCTTGTCAGGGTGAGTGGAATTAGGGATAGATGCCCATTTCGCCCTTTTCAGTGTTAGTAGTTAGTCGGGAGTCTGTACAATTATTTCTGTTTTTGCAAAGCAGATCAGAAGAGTGTTTTCTGCAATGAAATAGCAATCCCTCTTGTTGTTTGTTGTAACTTGTAAACGTACAAGTTTGATTGGCTGAGGATAATATTGTTCACAACTCAATAAATTGCACCAAATGGCACTTTACATATCTGACAGTCTCATGGTGACAAACACTAACTTTACAGAAACATAAATGGAACAAACTCTAAGCCAATGTGGGCACACAGACACAATAAATACATTATAGTACAAATTTTGAAACACTAATTCAAGCTGAGAACAAGCTGTTGGCGACTATGCTTCATCTGGTCTCCTGTCATGCATAATAGGATTTTGGATATAAATTGTCAGCATCACTGTGATGGAAATGAACTTCTCTATCTGAAAATTTTGCAATGTAAGGTGCATACTGTTAGCATAACATCAGAAGGCATAAGAAAGATGACATTCTCAATACATATAACTCTAGAAGGCACAATCCTACTTTTTTATGGATTACAAATATTATTTCATAAGAAAGATGACCTTGTCAATCTATGATGAAACAAACAACTAAAACTTCATAATGGCACACCATATACCTGTTGGTTTGCATAAAAGGCTTCTAATCAGCGGATTTGTTTTATGGGAATACTAGCTATTTTATCCCATTCTGGTCCATCCTTGACTTGCAGTCGGTTCATCAAAGTTGGTTTGCACCCAATCAGATGAAGAACTTGCAGCGAAGATGGGAAGCGACTTGGCAGCGACTCCAACTCAGCACAATTCATAATGCTCAGTTTTCTAAGAGAATTGTTGTTGAAGTTGGTAGGGAAAGATTCCACAGTGACCTTGGAGCAATTTTCGATCAATATACTTTCTAGTGCCACAAAACTTGGCAGTGAGTGTAGAGAGGAAAATTCAGGACACTGCTGAATGTGTAGCTCATGAAATTTTGTTAAGCAGTCTGAACTTTCCATCTGTGGAAGACATGTGATGTTGTTGCAGTTTGATATCTCCAGCCAGGTAAGTGCTTGTAAACCCCTCAAACAAGTGTCCAACTGCTCATCATTAATGTTTGAATGAGATATTTGCAGCCTCTTCAAGGAAGTCAGCACCTGAAGCTCTTCAAACTTTACATCCTCACAGTTCCTCAGAGTCAAAATAGCAACTGCTTCCACTTGTTGCTGGTGCATTAATCCATTTGTGAGGACGGTGGCAGAGCACGTATCTAATGCAAACTTGCTTGCTTTTGATAACGAGGAGGAGGATGATAGTTTCAGTTGTGAAACAAAACCGGTATTTTTTACCAAGACCTTCCTAACGGATAGAGGAAGATGAGGCACCTTAATCAACTCAGGACAGTTCAAAAGCCTCAGTTTACGGAGTTTAGGGAACACTTCAATGTTCCTTTCTTCTTGTGTCCACTCCACCCACTGTGGCATATCATCAAATTCAAGTTCCTCCAAAGATGGAAATGCAGTTAATTTGGTTCCATAGGAATCGCAGCTGATTTTTTTCACTGAACACATCTCTTTCAAATGCAGAACCTTGAGGCATGGAAGCTGCCCGAGAGGAGGCAAGGCCTCCCACTTTCTGCAGTTGATCAAATGCAGATATTTAATGTATAGGTCACTCGCTCTCAAGCTTTCGCTCAACCAGTTTGGTGATCTGTTACCATGATATCTTCTAATGATAAGCTTTTTAACATACTGGTGCGGTTCAAGACCGTCCAAGACTTTAGCCTCAACAGAAGGCACACTCTTACCAGTCGAGTTCCATTCTAACTCCAGGACCTTAACATTCTCCTTCTTGTTTAATCCAGCTTGGTAGGCTTCTTCCTGATCCTTTACAACATCAAGGTTCTTGATATGAAGCTCTTTGCGAAGACCACTCATACCATTCAAGTCTCCTAAAGTATGCCCCTTTTCATTTTTCACATGGAACTTAATTGATCCCTGCAGGTGAACCAGTTTCCCAATACCAGTGATTTTTGATGTATCCATATCCAAATGTCGCAGACGTTTCAGGTTTACTATGTTTTGGGGGACCTCAAGGCCAGATCCCTTAGGACTACTAAAGGTTTGAAGACGATAGAGCTTTGTCACTGCTTGTGGAAGCCTGGTGATTGATTTACAAAGGGCCAGGTATCTGAGGTATTTAAGATTCCCAATTCGCTCTGAAAGACGAACGATATTACAGCCTTCCAAGCCAAGAACTCGAAGACTTCTCAGCTCTGTGAAAAGATCACCTGGCAGTTGATCCAACGAAGAGGAAGGGCCCTTGAGAATCAGCAATGTGTGTAATCTTTTGAGCTCACATCGGCTTTTGAGCTCACATCGGCTTTTGAGCTGTGCCATGGTATCACTGGACACCGAGAAGTGCCGGACTGTCTTTGGGATCTCTTGCTTTGCATCTTCAATTCTCACGCAATCAAAGCGAGAAACATTTTCGGCCAAATCATGCATCAGGTCATGGATGTAATAGTACCTCCGACGCCCTACCTTTTGCCTATGGAAAAAGGACCTGTCCACAAGCTGATCAAAGTAATCGCTCCCCACATCCTCCAATTGGATGAAATCAAGGGCCATCCATATCTTCACCAGCTTATCACGCTTGAACCTCCACTTCTTTGGGAATAAGCTACAGATTGCAAAGCATGGTTGCAGGTGTTCTGGTAAATTGTGGTAACACAACTCCAATGTTTTGAAAATATTGTCAAAGCTATCCATATCGAGCACCCTTTTCCAGTGGGTGACCCTGCGGCTGCCTTCCAGCATCTGTCCAACGGCCTTGGCTACCATTGGTGACCCCTTGAGCTTTTCAGCAATTTTTCTCCCGATGTCTTGCAGTTCTTGAGGCTGCTTATTAATGTCTTCCTCGCCAAAGGCACACCTCTTGAACAGAGACCAGATGGCATCCGCCGGCAAGTCATCCAACCAGACCTCCTTGCTTGCGTACAGCAAATCTGCCATGATTTTTTGGCGAGTGGTGATCACAATCTTGCTCCCCGTCGTCTTCCCATTGCCGATGGGTGCCAGCACCTTGGACCACATTTCTCGGTAGGCATGCCCGTTTATGTCCTCCCTGTTCCAATTCCAGACGTCGTCGATCACCAGCAGAAATCTGCGCGACGAGACTTCCTCCTGGAGTTTCACCTGTAACCAGTTGAAGTTCTTCATGCCGTTCGGCACATCGACATTGACAGAATGCAGGAGTTGCTTGGCGAGCTCAAACTCGTTGTCCGTAGCAGCGGGCTGGATCCAGATCTTGAGGTCGAAGGCAGAGTCCACTTCCTGATCCTCGAACAGGAGCTGCGCCAGCGTGGTCTTCCCCATCCCGCCATGGCCCATGATCGCGGCGACCGGGACAGACCTGGCGTCGCCGCCGTCGGGCGTGCCGACGAGCCACGACACCATGTCCTGCAGCTCCCTGTCGCGCCCGAACACCACGTGCTCGCGGTCGCGCACGGAGCCCGTGGCTCCGCCGTGGAGCCCTTGGTGGTGGCCGCTCAGGTCACCGGAGCCCAACCCCGACCCATGGGCCGCCGCCGCCTGCATCAGCGCCGGGGAGTTAGCTTGGACGGCTTGCAGCTTCTCGACGACGTCCTTGAGCCTGTTGACGCGCTCGTCGGCGCCCAAGATCCGCTTGCCGAACCTGGCGACGGGGGATTCGGGCTGCGGGGCCGAGTCGTCGAAGTCGTCGAGGACGTCTCTGGCCTCGTACACGGCGTCGATGAGCTGCTGAAGCCACGCGCGGAGGTCCCGGCTTTTGTCCGGCGAGCCCCGCGCCTGGACGGCGCCCGCCACGGCGCGCAGCTGGGCCATCAAGTCTTTCATCCGCTCGAGAGCCTTGGGGACGCCGTCGCCCTGCCACCTGATCCTGTCGGAGGCGCAGGATTTTGCCTTGTCCATGACGATCTTGATGATCGGGCACACCAGCCAGCCTACCACCGCCTCCACCATTCTCGCCGGACGGAGATCGAGGCTGCGCGCTGTTGGTGGATGGCCAAGGAGACTGGAGACTGAGGAGTGGAGTCAACGGCTGTGGCCTGTGGGGAGCTGGCCGCGGCCGTGCGTGCTGGGCTCACCCGGCTGGAGGGGACGAGGGGTTTTTGGGTGGTTTTGACGGGGCAATTTCCGTGCGATTTCGGCTGTTTTGGGAGTATCCTTCCGGCAACGCAGAGAGCTTTGCATTGACCGACTCGGCGACGCGGATGGGCTTGGAAGTCTTCCACATGAACACGGTTGGGTCGCGTCACTTCCGTGTGGCCGTGTGGGCACTGCAATGAAGTGGCCAATGACTACAGGACAGGAAATTTGCAAGATTGGAAGCAGGAAATGTCAGTCTCTGCGAGGATGGAACTTCTATTTATAGCGGGCACATGTTTAGCGTCTTCAGTTGCATCTATGCAGGCTGGCGATGATTATAGCTACAGTGCTTGCTTGATTCATTTGTTACGGTTGGAACGAATATCAAAACCCATCGGTGTCCTCTACTTTAACGTCTACTATAGAAGATTTTAGTTAATTTAATGTTATTCTTTTTACCTTTAACTATAAATATATAAAATTTTATATAGATTGACAATACAATACAATTGGTATTATTATATTTGGGTTAACAAATAGTTTCATAGTATATGACACATTCAGTTATATTTTTATAGATATTACTAGTCAAAGTGTGATCGTGAGATCATGCCATTTGTTAAATATATCTTAGCCCATATATTGTAGCCCACGTGGCTATCTCACTGCGTATGCGCACCTCAAGCCACCCTAATGCCATCTTTCCCATAAATCATTTCAAGGCAATAAATCATGGCGCAATCCATTTTTTTCACAGCAACAGCACGACCGTTGCGTGTGTCGATCGTCCCCTGCTTGTCGCACCCGCACGTTAAATTACTATCCTCACTAGGGATGAAAACAGTTGGGATAGATCCCGAACTGACCACTTCCATTTTCTACATTATGATTTCATTTTCGACCGTTCCCATTTTTAGCAAAATATAAAAGTTGTCAGATTCAACTAATCTTAATGTCATTCTTCACCATTTTTGTAGTAGTTTATTTTCATAAATGTGGAAAAAATCCCGACCGCCCCGCTTTTGTTTTCTACATTATGATTTCGTTTTCGACCGTTTTCATGCCTAGTCCTCAGCACTAGTTTCATGGTCTGTCGTGCTGCCACTTTGTTGCCCCCGCTTCTAGCTCGTCATTCAGTGCAGCCGTCGCCATGAGCTTGTTGCTCACATCATCCTCGCTTGTTGTGGCTTCTTCATTTGCCTCGGCCTGTTGGCTCCCTCCTATGGATCTTCATGCAATTTCATCGTACTGAGGAGACACCTTTAGAGGATCGCTCATGATAGACGCATACTGTGGACAATCTTGTTTAGGGGGTCTTTGGATTGGATTCTGGTTATAGATTCCACTAAAAAAAATCAGAATTCCATCCAAACGGAGGAGATTCTAGCTCATATGCACATAGATTCCTATAATACGAGAATCCACCTGAACCTAGGTATTTGGGGATATTGGATGGAGAAGGATGGGAAATGACAATCGTATCCTCACCATCTTGTCTCCTCCACCAGTAAGAATTAACCGATAAAGATGCTGAAAAATAACCGGCTAAAACATGACTATATATACCCAAAAATTCAATGTCTCAACAATGTGCTCCAACACCCTGTGTCTAGATCAAGGTTTGCAATCCTAGGGTGACAAAGTAAACAATTCAAGTTCATCTAGTAAAGTAAATTGCTTTAAAGTAATTGTACAAGATAAATAAGGTTAAGTAGACAAACCGCAGCAGAGACACCGATTTTTTCCCGCGATCTCAGTGACTTGCCGGTGACCCCTAATCCACATTAAGGTGGATTGAATGTTCCAACCGCTCTTCTATCAAGGCTCCGCTTGATCTTGAGCTGGCTTGGATCAAAAAACCGCTCCACACCTCGATTCTACTAGAGTTGTTCTTCACCAGTCCGGTGTGGCAAGCACAATACCTCTCACAAAGCACACCAAGTCTTCTCACAAGCTTCTCGCGAGAAGATCACGGGATCACAGCACCACCACAAGGTCTATGTGTCGGCAAACACCAAGAGTAACAAGTCAGACACACTTAGACTCTGCACCAAGTGCCTAAAGCTCAATATTTTATGCAAATGCACTTGAATCTTGCCTCTCAGACTCTCTTATGTGCAACACATGCACAAACTCATGGGGAGGACTTGCACAAGCTCAAGATTATTGCTCAAATGGATGCCTAGGACTTACCAAACACGTAGGAAATCGGGTATATAGGTCACCCCTCCAAGACTAGCCGTTACATCCAAATCCCGTCAAAACAGAGTTTTCATGGACTGTCCGCCCTTACAGGACTGAATTGTCTACCATTCAACCCAATGGCTATATTCTCAATAAATGCACCTCGGAGTCGACGGTTACGTCTACAGCGGACAATCCGTGGACCGGACGGTCTGCTAGTCATTTTCTATTGCAACCATAGAACCAATATGTTTCTGTCCAACCTCAAAATCAATCTCGACAGCTGGTCCACCCTTCTATGTCAGATCGTCCGCAGGTCATTTTTAGCACAAACGAGGCTTGGTAAAATGACCATCACTTTTAGCTCTGATGTCCAAATTATGTGATCTTGAACTATATGGAAAGCTCGTTTAGAGAACTACACATCCCAACTAAGTGGTGGACCAAAAATGCATTGGGTCACAATAGACTCCGTCCATTTGATCTCATCAATACACTTGATGTCAGCCAACACATGATTTCTATCTTTTAACTCCTCACCACATCATTTGACTCTCACCAACACATGATGATCCTTCAATTCCTTTTC
Source organism: Setaria viridis (assembly GCF_005286985.2). Classification (NCBI taxonomy): domain Eukaryota; kingdom Viridiplantae; phylum Streptophyta; class Magnoliopsida; order Poales; family Poaceae; genus Setaria; species Setaria viridis. Next base: position 19,528,841 of record NC_048265.2, read on the forward strand.
ACTTCTTCAAATAATACGATGTACTTCACCGTGTGAAATATATCATTTGCTTTCACTTCTTATCTTTTTTGCATTCTTCATAAGATTGATGCGGATCACTCATAGCTTCATATGACTCTCATGGTCCATCAACTCCAAGCCTTTACTTGCCCTTCACCACTTCCTTGGTCCTTCGGCGCCAAGCCCCTTGCTTGCTCTTCACCTTTACATGGTCCATCGTAGCCGAGTCTTGCTTGCCCTTCACCATCATGCCATACTAAAGACACTTTGTACTCCATATCTTCAATGATTTTTCCATTCAATACCATTTCATTGTAGATCACAAACTCATCGTGCTCATACTTTTGATCTCTATTAACACACCAATGCATGATGTTCATATTTTTCACACCCTCTCAACAAGTATACATCAACACATAATGTCTTGTTGTCATCAATCACAACCTCAAATTGTTGATCCTCAACCAACGAGATATCAACCCTTATCTTGATGCCGGAACTCAACCTAACATATCACTCATGGAAATAGTTAGTCCCGCACATCCGGTTGTCAATAATCACCAAAACTCACCATAGGACAATGCTGAGGGGCCTAAATCCTTCAATCTCCCCCTTTTGGTGATTGATGACAGCCCGATCACGTAAAGAGAGATAATTAATAGTTGCATCTAATATATGCCAACATTTACATGAGTCATATACTAGAGGTTTGGTTTCAACTAATGAAACACCAATCATAAAGTGAGCTCCCCCTTGATATGTGCCTATAGATATATGAAAGTGAAACAATCATATGCACATTTGAGATGAAACTCCAAGTAAAGTTCACTCTATGCTTGGAACCTTACCTCAAGATTCCAAGAGTTTCTCTCCATATACATATCTCTCCCCCTTTGGCATCAAGCACTAAAAGAAAAAATGTAACAAGTATACAAGACTACACAAGTCATATATATATATATATATATATATATATATATATATATATTCACATAGTACATGTCACAAGTAAAGACCCAATTTAAGTTGTGACAAGAACAAAATGGATCAATACTTGTAAGATGACATAATATAGCATGAACTCCCCCTAAGCATATGCATACATATGTGGAAAATGAGAAACCTATGAACATATCCTATTTCAAAGGCATAAAGAGTTCATCCTATATGAAACCGAGGGATGCAATTTAAAGAAAATGAAGCAACAATATTAAAGCATACCTTCAGAATCACTTTCTATCCATCATGAGACCAACCCAATTAGGACTCAGTAAAATGTTAGTGTCAAGATCTCAAAATATATGAAAAATTCTCTCCTCAAGATGAGCATACAACCATACATAGATATTCAAGCCAAACATATGCACATATTATGTTCAAAGTAATGGTGAAGAATTTATCCTATATTTTAGATTTCTATCAAAGGAAGCAATTTAATGATGTACGTCAAGGATAATAAATGCACACCTTTTGATATTTTCACCTTTCCACCAAATGAGAATAGATAATATGAACTTAATTAAACCATTAGTCTCACAAGATATAGAATAAGCTCCCCCTTAAAATGTGCATCCAAGAATATACAAGATATACATATGCACTTTTACAAATAAAGGTCAAGTCGGGAGTTTACACTATATCTTGGGTTCAAGGAAGCAACAATAGTACAAGTATGAACATTAAGCACGAGAGGTGAAAACATGCAGCCATGAACAAAAATGAGGCAAACATATACTATGGAGCTCACAATGAACTATATTGCATAGTAGGACCAATAAACATGGGTGTTAGATAGCAATGAAGCACAACTCATGAACTCACTTCTTTATTTACCTTCTCAATTATCATGGATGGAATCACCAAAAATGACTTGATCCTTCAAATATAGTATGAAGTTGAGCTCATAGGTGATCAATATGATTCATTATTGTAGCCAGTTTGGAAGAAGATGAAGGAAGCTAAGATATCCAAGCCGAAGATCATATAACATAACTAAATATTTGAATGAAGCAAGTGAAATGATCACTGGGATATGAGATGAAAGAGAAGTGCTCTTCTTATGCTGAAAAAATTGAGTGACTTATCAAGTCAATCATCCAAAATGATAATCTTAGTCATCTCCATGCCCCTGAAGTTTTCTTCAAGAACCATATGCTCAAAACTGTTTTCAACACCTTCTCTTGCATAGAATTCCAGTCACTAGACATTCCAACATGTTTCAAATATTTCTCCAGCCTCCAGAATGATGTATCATATCGTGCTGGTAAGGAATTGTCACCTGCTGATTCGATGTTTCTTCATATTCTCGCACACATAATTTCACTGGACCTTGGTGAGAAACACATCAGCTGCAGATCCAGGATACCTGAAGCAGCTGCCCAGCTACAAGGTAGAAATTGGCAAGTACTTCAACATCTGGAATAAGTACCGGACTCTCTTCAAGACCTTGTTCCTGAAGTATGGCTGGCTGTTGCATAGATGAATTGATACTTCGTAAATGGATGTGTACAATAGTTTAGGATGAAATGTGTCTTGTAAATCTTCATATATATATATATATATATTTCTATATATCAAGGGATTGTTCCTGAGATCTGTATTCTTTTCTTCCCATGTGTTAATCGAAATAATTCATTTTCTATCTGCTGTCATGTTGTGGACAGATTAGTAACATGCCACATGTGTGCACTTGGCATTTTGCTGATGTGGAATATCTTTTTTTTTTGAAAGATTGATGTGGAATATGTGTATCCACGGGGAAACCACAAGTTATCACCTATCCCAGAACATTTCGTGTCTCAAACCTGTGTTGTTGGGTTGATTTCAAGTTTCAACATTGATATTCGGCACCATCCTTTTTGCTTTTTTAATTTTTTCCAAGTCTTTAATGCTTTTTTAACTTCTAGATTCTAAATGGTCTGAAGTAGCATGCTATCCCAAAAAACTGAACTCAACCAAGGCTACAGCTTAACTGAATAAGGTATATTATCTCCTCTCTTTCTCAATGCTCTTATTTTTAATTGCAAGTTTCTTCACCCATTTTTCCTTATTCTAAGTGTAGGGCTTAATATCACCTGTGGTTGGTCCTTTAAGATAAGACATATGGTTATATATACACTACCAGAAGATCTCCTGCATGTGCCATTTACAATTCAGGACAGTGCCTGGCCATCACATGCCCCCATCTCTATTGGCAGGTCTGTACTTCTTCTTTAATGCTTTCTCCAGTGTACACTACAGGTCTATATATACCTCAGAGCCAAAATTTTCTGTTCAGCAATCTCTTTGCTGTGTACCATATGGAAACTTGTATCTGTAGGATTTGAGAGTGAGCCAGGAAGAGGAAGAGAGGGTCTAAGAGCAGTGGGAATGGGAACATGGAGGAAAGCCTAGCCTGTTTGTTTCCTCCTCCAGCAACAGAGGTGGAAGCTTGGTTTGGTGTTTCCCGATGCCTCCCATTCCTATTGTTCTTAAGCACTTCCTCCTTTTCCTTTTGGCTTGTTGTGTAATTGTTTATTAAGTATATGTACCTATTTGGATGATTTGAACTTGAGGGTGAGCATGGAAGAGGAAGAAAAGAGTGTCAATTGGCATGGGAACATAGAGGAAGGCATATGAGGTGAAAATATATTCTGGGTCTTCCTGATGCCTCCCATGCCTATTGTTCTTAGGTGCTCCTTCCTCTTCCTTTTGGATCATACAACAGAGAGGATGAGTGGTGTGTTTTTGTTCCTCATTTGGCACTTTTTTCCTTTATGCTTGTTTTGGTGTGCCTCGGTAGATGCATAATTAATGATGATGGCTTTGCTTACTCGAATGCTTTCAATTTCAAATTCTTTGGCATGTTTAGTTACAGATAAGTTAAAGCTTATGGTTTATCTAGATATCCAATAGTTCTTCAAGTTTCAAGACTCCACTAGCACAATTATACAACTGCTTAGCAGTGACTGTTCTGAACACAAACACATCTCACACCACCATTTATCAGCTAGCACATGGAGTAAGAAATTGGATAGCACACCCCTGAACTTGTTTCTTTGGCATGCCTCAATGCCTCAATGCATGGCGTAAGATGATAGCTTGTTTACCGGAATGTTTGATTCTTTGGCTTGCCTAGTCCACGTATAATTTAAGGTGATGGCGTAGCTAGCAATCCCACTGGTCTAAGTTTTAGATTCCACTAGCATAATTATAAAACTGATTTACTAATGATTGTTTTGGATATGAAAACGTATCACACTAGTAAGAATTGTCAGGTATCTTGAAAATTGGCTGCATACTCCAACTTCAGGAGATACACAAAAATGTTGTTTCATGGAACATGTGGGCGGCATGTATTTACTAGCTATTTTCACTACTTCTACATTGACCAATGACTGCAAAGAAAGTAGACAGAAAACGAAGACGATGACATACATAATATGATCATTGTACTCTGGCTTTGTACACCATCAACAGCACAAATGATAATTAGCATATATCATGCCAAATTTCAATCAAATGAGCTATACAAAGGTAATAAATGCATACAACATAACATCCAAGTCGGAAAACATTAACAGGTAGAAGATTTCTGACTGAATGCATCCTGTCTTATACCTTTTTTTAAAAAAATTTATCCTATCTTATACTGATGCTTCCAACGGACAAGCATTGCTAAGGTAAATGCATTGTTGTGCCGGGCTCTACGGTGAATGTCTTTCATGCTCGGATGCATGGCCACTTGACCAGGCAATATAATGTTGACGTGCTTTGGTCTTCCAATTTTCAAGGGATTTTGGCTCATTTTGTTTTTTACCATTTGCGAAAATCTGTAAGCAGGAGTGCACCTTGCAAAAGTATAAATTGGAGGAAAATATAACTGATGTCTTAATTTCCAGTGTACAGAATGTGATCCTTTGATTTCTTGAATTTGACACATCGTGTGTCTGAACAACTCTTGGTTTTCGCCTTGCATAGCCAAGGCATACTTTTCTTTTGCAAAAAATCAGGACGCCCATTTAAATAAAACCATGAAAATAGAAGTTATTTTTTGTTGAACCATACATGCTCTCTCTCTCTATTGATGAATCCAACTATCCAAGTAAATGCACAATTAAAGGCTTCATTTCTCTCCATTTACCTTTTTCTGTGAGTTCATGGCTCATGATGTCTGCCTTTCAGACTGTTGACGCTCGTTATTGACACACTTTTCGTGCCATTTAAGTAGTGTTTCCATACATATTCTTATACTAACCCGGCACTTAGTATCTGAAATAACCCTGTTTTCATATATGCAATGTATTTTGGAGCACATTGTGTTTTTTGCAGGAAATTGGACTAAATGGAGCATAATTGGATAAAGTCTAAAACAATCGACGAACCAAAGAAAGACAAAGGCCGATGGGCCCAAAAAGGGCCTAGGCCGATCAGCCTAGGGTCTTCTGAGCTCCTTTGATGCTCATTTTTAGCAAACACTCCTCCAAGATTACTTAAAAGCTAAGTTTGCAAAGATATGACAAGATGAGTTCGTGGTCAAGCTAAGGAAAACTTAAGATTAGAAGGTTAGAAGGCCCGCAAAAGCAGTAGATCTTGCATAGAGCATATCTTCCTCGTCCGGACTCTAATTGAGGCGAATTTGGTGTCTAAATTGCATGGCTTGAAAAGATCTACAATTTTTGTATAGAAAGTTTTGGTATTTGAGGCTGGTAAGGTGGCGAACTTGGCTAGGCTGATCGGCCTGGCCCATTTCTAGTCCTGATCGGCGTGCCCTTAGCCCTACAACACCTCCAAACTATAAATACTCCGATATTTCATCAAGCATGGAGATCCATCCACCAGAACTCGACAAAACCTAGGGCATTCACCAGAGGGAGCTGATGGCCGCCGCAAGCCTTCGAAGTTGTCTAGGAGATGGCTTAGGTTAGACCTTAGCCGCCATGGTCGTCCCTGCATAGCGAAACCATGGTGGAGTTCTGGAAACGAGCCTTGTGATCATTAAGGCTTATGTACACACGATGGTGATATCAATCTAATCTTGTGTTTACTTTGATCTACTATGATGCATGCTTATTCTCATATGTTTAGCTAGCATATGTTCATAGTAGGAATAGATGTAACCGTGGTGATTAGTCTATGTCTTGCGGATACATCTTAGTAGTGCGTAGGAAGTCGGTGTGATTACCTTTGCGTGGTGACCGCGTGTGGAAGGGAAAAGGCCGAACGATTGCGTAATGTTGAGTAGCATCGATGGCGAGTATTATGAGAGTCGTTTGAGGTAAAGCTTTGGGAAACCGAAGGCGTTAACACGCACCTTGCAGTGGTGACCACAAGAAAGTAGGCCGCTTGCGAGCCGTCTTTCTAAGAGATGACTCTTTATCAAGGTGCTACATAGATTAGTTACCACTTTGGCTGGAACTATAACAAGAAGACAACAGGCTCATGTTACCTTTGGTTGTGTTACCTCATATATATGGATGTAATCTGTTTACCCTGTCTATAATACTTATCTCACGATTGGGTTTACCTTTATACGCAATTCATGCTTCATGATAGGATTAGATTTGTTTAGATAGATAGAGAATCCTAGTCAGTTCACTACCGATCCATGGATTGATAAACCTTGGATGGAATACTCTAATGGAAAAGCTACGATAATCCGTGCGCTTGCGGTTCACAACTTGGCGTGTTAACTACCATCAACACAAACACAACTAGAGAAATGACCTTTTGTCCCATGCCTTTGTACCGGTCACTTTTTGACCCAGTACTAATGCTAACACTAATACTAAATTTGGAGGTCCCCGAAAAACCTTTAATACCGGATTATAACACCATCCGGTACTAAAAGGTCCCTTTTAATACCGGGTGGTGTTATGACCCGGTACTAAAGGTCCTCGTGGCTTTAGTACCGGGTCGTAATACCACCCGGTACTAAAATGTCACTTTTAGTACCGGGTGGTATTAGGACCCGGTACTAAAAGTCTCTTCATGGGTTATTTTAAAAGAAAAATATATCCAACTCCATCACATGTGTTGTGTAGGTGAGATGGTAAGGAAGCCTCGCGCGAGGTTAGAGGTCGTAGGTTCGAATCCCATGGGCTGCGCATGGACATATTATGTGTGAAACTTGCGTGACTTGTGATGCGCGTGTGTGTGGGGCCTCCTGGGTGTTCGTCAAAACATGCACATGCTCTAAACTGACAGTACAGTACAAGGCCCCAGAAGATAACATGGGCTCCACTATCAGTGAAATAAAATGCAGAATGAGATGCAGGTCTATATATACACCTTAAAGCCAATGGGCTTTGTTGAGCAGTCCAATGTTCTTACTTGAGAGAGCTGCAGGACTTGTAGAGTACTAGAGTGGGCTAGGAAGAGGAAGAAAGAGAGAGCTCAAGAGCAGTGGGAATGGGAATGGGAACATGGAGGAAACCCTACCCTGCTTGTTTTCTCCTCCAGAAATAGAGTGAAAGCTTTGATTTGGTGTTTCCCGGTGCGTCCCATTCCTATCGTTCTTAAGCGCTCCTTCCTCTTCCTTTTTGCCCTCAGCGCGATATATTCATTAGATGTTCCGAGCTTGAAGGTGAGCATAGAAGAGGAATAAGAGGGCCTAAGAGCAGTGGGGATGGAAGCATGGAGGAAGGCCTAGATTTCATTTTAAGCCTTCCTGATGCCTCCCGTTCCTATCGTTCTTAGGAGCTTATTCCTCTTCCTTTTAGCGCACTATACAGATGATAAACGGTGAGCTTTTAGTTGGCCATTTTCGGCTGCTTTGTTTCTTTGGCATGCCTCAATGCATGCATAGCTTAAGATGATAGCTTGTTTACTGGAATGTTTGATTCTTGGCATGGCCGCGTGCCTAGTCCATGCAAAGTTTAAGGTGATGGCTTGGCTAGCTATCCAACTGGTATAAGTTTTAGATACCACTAGTGATTGTTTTGGACATGTAAACACATCACACTAATAAGACTTGTTAGGTAGCATATGAAAACTAGCTGCATACTCAAACTTTAGGAGACACAAAAAAATGTTGTCCCATGGAACATGCGGGCGGCATGTATTTTCCAGTTGCCAGTAACTTTTTCTGCTATGACGACCAATGACTATAAAGAAAGCAGACAGAAAACAAAGATATAATACGAACATTGTATTCTGGCTCTGTACACCATCAACAGCATAAACAATAATTAGCAACTATATCATGAAAAATTTGAACCAAATGAGCTATAGAAAGAGAATACGTGCATACATCAGAGCATCCAAATGGGCAGATATTGATACGCAGAAGATTTCTTACAGTGAATGCATCATGTCATACTGATGCCTTCAGCAGACTGAAGCATTGCTAAGGTAAATGCATTCCTGAGACTGTCTCTACAATGAGTGTCTTTCGTGCTCAAAACCAGGAGATTTAGACGTGCTTTGATCTTCAAAGTTTCAAGGAATTTTAGTTCAATTTTTCATATAGTTTTACCATTTGTGAAAATCTGTAAGGAGAGCTCCTTGCAAAATGTATAAAAAGGAGGAAAATAAAACTGATATCTTAAGTTTGTATAGAACATGGTCCTCTCATTTCTTGAATTTGACACATTAGAGAGTTGTTATGTGCATGAACAATTCTTTGTTTTTGCCTTGCATGCCCAGAACTACTTTCCTTTACAGAACAAGCAGGATGCCCTTTGAAAAACATGAAAATAGAACCCAGAAGTTATTTTTTTAGAGCCTCCTTGCTCTCTGTATTAATGAATCTACGTAAATGCACACTTGGAGGCTTCTATTTCTCCCCATTTTCCCTTTTTGAGAGTTCATAGCTCAGGTCAATCAGTTAACATGCATGTCTGCCTTTCAACAAAGGACACAACAGGATGCAACAGGCCTTAATACAGAAGCTTCATACTCTGCAAAAATCTTTTGTTTTAATTTCTTTATGTAGTATTTTTCTTGCTCTGTTCCTTTTCTTTTCCTTCTATCTTTTGGTACCTATTCATTCAGAAGCACTTATTAGCTATTGCATGATTGATATATTCAGGTAGGGACCTCCTCTCCCAACTTCCTAAAAGAAAAAGATATCCCACATTCAGACTGCTATTGTTTACATAGCCCCACTGTCATCTACTGCTATGTCCAATGTCCTATAGTGCACTTGCCTATTTAATGCTTTCATTGTTCATATGGCCAGGTACATCAAAGGTCGCCTTATATATGCACTCCTGATGTATGAATAGTTCCACAGTTAGAGCTTCTGTCTTTGACAATTTGTGAGCAGGGAAGAGGACGAAAGAAAAGTCCTAAGAGCAGTAGGAATGGGAACATGAAGGAATGAGAATGCTCTAATTTCTCCTCTAGCATTAGAGGAAATTTGCATTCTTGCATTCCTGATGCCTCTCATTCCTATGGTTCTTAGGTGCTCCTTCCTCTTCATTTTGCTCGTGTTATTGATTTGGTTATAGATTCCAAAGCACGAGTTTAGATTAATTGGCGAGCCGGGAAGAGGAAGAAAAGAGTGTGTAAGAGCAGTGGGAATGAAAACATCAAGGAAGGACTATCTCACTGGTTTCATCATAGGAAGGTGGAAACTTGGTGCGGTGTTTCCTGATGCCTCTCATTCCTACTGTTCTTACGTGCTCCTTCCTTTTCCTTTTGGCTTGTGTGATTGTCTTTGCAGAATCCTTTGAATCTATTGCTAAGTTCCGGTTATGTGAAAAAAAAGGATGTTGCAAATAAATGTGTGCAGCTCTGCTGTTATATGGAGCATTTGGAAACTCAGGAACAACTTTTGTTTTCAGAATGGCAGGCGGGTGGGATTTGCAGCACCTGTTCCCCACCCGGCATCTGCAGGGCTTCAGACAGGGATGATCTATCTGACTGGTACCTAATGGATGATATGGTGCTCATGTTGAGAATTGTGCTGGAGCCCTGGGCAAACTGACAGACGCTACTACCCCCTCTGTGCAATGTTTAACTGCAAGCAGTCCATGAGCGTGTGTTAAAGCCTCGCTGGAGTCTGTTTTTCTGTCTAGAGTAGCCTTGATGACCTGCGTGTCATGAGTACTTTGGCAAGCTTGGCTTGCTCAAACTATGGTGAACCTGTTGGTCCTGAATGCACTGCTAATGAACCAGGGCTTTCCCTGAAACTCTAAAAAATCTGTCTACATGCATGATCAGGAAATGTCAGTGGGCGTTGGTCATCCAAGTTAAATGGATTGTGATTTGTATGTTCATAGCTTATTAGTTTCTGCCAGTTGAACCGTTTGTAGCAAAAATTTTCTGTTCTGAAGAAAGAGCAGGGATCTTTGTGGATGGGACTAATTGGACTGAATTAAAATCGATGTAGTATGTTTATTGATACAAAGCTTAAACCTTTCATTCCTTTGTTGAAAGTTTGAGCAATTCTCTGTTTTTCATGCTGCCTATTCAAGGATCCAACTAAATCGATTTAGCTCTGCCAGATGATGCCCACATCGGCTTCTTGCATGTGCTTTTCATTGATGTTGTAGGTTCCATGGGCCCACAATCATCGACCGACATAGGTCACATGGTCCCAGTGTCGCTGTTATAACCCGTGGACGTCCTGTAGTGCACCATGCACCTGATGCTTCCATCCTTCACAGCAGAGGTCTATATATGCACACACTCTTGAGGCATGAGTAGCTCTAGGGTAATAGCTCTCCCCATGAGAATTTGTAAGCAGGGAAGAGGAAGAAAGAGAGATCCTAAGAGCGGTAGGAGTGGGAACGTGAAGGAACGTGTATGCTCTAATTTCTCCTCCAGCATTAGAGGCTGATATTTGCATTGATGTGTTCCTGATGCCTCCCATTCCAATGGTTCTTAGACCCTCCTTCCTCTTCCTTTTGCCAGCTTCATTGGTCATGTGATAAAAAAAACACACAGCATTCTAGTGTATTCAAGTGAGGAGGTCCTGATGGCGAGCCAGGAAGAGGAAGAAAAAGAGTGATGAGAGCAGTGGGAATGAGAACATCTGAGGAAAGAGTAGCTCGCTGGTTTCCTCCAGTGAAGTTGGAAATTTAGTGCGGTGTTTTTCCAGATGCCTTGGAAGGTGGCCACGGAGGTGCTTGGAGTGACCAAGGGGGTAGAGGCGTAGATAAATATACTTGGTGGTGGAATGAGGAAGTCCAAAGGACTATTAAGGAGAAGAAAGAATGTTACAGGCGCTTGTTCCATGATAGGAGTGTGGACAACATACAGAAGTACAAGGAGGCAAAGAAGATTGCAAAGCGGGGACGTATGAGTATCTTTACCAACGATTAGGTACGAAGGAAGGAGAAAAGAACATCTATAGGATAGCTAAGGTTCGTGAGAGACGGACGAGGGACTTCAACCAAGTTAAGTGCATTAAGGATGAAATGGAGAACATCTTGGTAAAGGAGGATGAGATCAAACATAGATGCCAAGAGTATTTTGAAAAATTGTTCAATGGTGACAATGAGAACACAACCTTGCAGTTGGATGACTCTTTTGATGACACCAACATGCACTTTGTGCGGAAGATCCAAGAATTTCAGGTCAGAGAGGCGTTGAAAAGTATGAAAAGTGGTAAGGTGATGGGCTCGGATGGTATCCCAATTCAGGTGTGGAGATGCCTCGAAGATATAGCCATAGTATGGCTAACCAAGTTGTTCAACCATATTTTTTGGTCAAACAAGATACCAGAAGAGTGGAGGAATATACAAGAATAAGGGAGATATTCAAAGTTGTACTAATTACCGAGGAATTAAGTTGATGAGTTATACTATGAAGCTATGGGAGAGAGTTATCGAACATCATTTGAGAACGATAACACGGGTCTCTATGAACCAATTTGGTTTCATGTCTGGAAGGTCAACCATGGAAGCTATTTTCTTAATAAGACAAGTTATGGAGTGGTATAGGGAGAAGAATAAGGACCTACATATGGTTTTCATTAACTTGGAGAAGGCGTATGACAAAATACCAAGGAATGTTATGTGGTGGGATTTGGACAAACATAAAGTCCCAACAAAGTACATTGGACTTATTAAGGACATGTACAACAATGTTGTAACTAGAGTCCGAACAAGTGATGACGACACAGATGACTTTCCGATTAGAATAGGACTGCATCAAGGGTCTGCTTTGAGCCCTTATCTATTTGCCTTGATGATGGATGAGGTAACAAGGGGCATTTAAGGGGATATCCCTTGGTGTATGCTCTTCGCGGATGATGTAGTGTTAGTTGATAAAATTCGAGTAGGAGTAAATAGGAAACTGGAGTTGTGGACCTAGAGTCAAAAGGTTTTAGACTCAACAGAACTAAAACTGAATATATGAGATGTGACTTTGGCATGACTACATATGAGGAGGGAGATATCAGTTTGGAAAGCCAAGTAGTGCCCAGGAAGGATACATTTCGATATTTGGGATCAATGCTACAACGAGATGGGGACAATGATGAGAATGCTAGTTATAGAATAAAAGCGGGATGGATGAAGTGGCGCCAAGTATCAGGAATTTTATATGACAAGAGGGTACAATTGAAGCTAAAAGGCAAGTTTTATAGGACGGTGATTAGACCCGTAATGTTGTATGATGCAGAATGTTGGCCTACTAAAAGACAACAGGTCCAGCAGATAAGTGTTGCGGAAATGCGTATGTTGCGTTGGATTTGTGATCATACGAGAAGGGATCGAGTCCGGAACGAGGATATACGTGATAGGTTAGAGGTAGCACCAATTGAAGAAAAGCTTATCCAACATCGGCTGAGATGGTTTGGACATGTCCAACGAAGGCCTTCGGAGGCACCGGTGCGTAGTGGAACCCTAAGGCGTGACAGTAATGTGAAGAGAGGTAGAGGAAGACCAAAATTAATATAGCAAGAGGCATTAAAAAGAGATTTGAAGGGATAGACTATATCCAAAGATTTAGTGCTGGATAGGAGTGCTTGGAAAACAGCTATTCATGTGCCCAAACCCTGATTTGTGGCTCTTATTGGGTTTAACTTTAACCTACCCCAACTGACTTGGGACTGAAAGGCTATGTTGTTGTTGTGTTTTTCCGGATGCCTCTCGTTCCTATTGTTCTCGTGCACTCCTTCCTTTTCCTATTGGCTTGTCTGATTATCTTAGCTGAGAAAACTAGAGAGATACATACATAAACACCATTTGAGAGAACATCTAGTGCTCTCGTCCCTTCACGTACTCTCATTCCCGCACACTGCAAAAGGTGTAGAAATGCTCATGAATAATTCTGAGAAAGTTATGTTAGGTAGTTGATCTTATGATTAAAAATATATAAATTCAAAAGTTCAACCTCAAATAAAATTTGTTTTAGGAGAAATAAAAAAGACAAATGTTAGTGTACAGTAGCACTTCTATTTTTCTCCTTTGCTATTTTCAGGTTTTGTTTTTGTAGACTTTGGTACTTCTTTTTGTAAAAAAAAAAGTATTTAGGGTTGAGTTTTTTCAGGGCATTTAGATCGAATTTAGAATGTTGTGCAATTTTTTCTAAAATTCTCATGACCATTTTCACCGCTTTTGAACTATGGGATCGTGAGAGTGTGTGAAGGGGCAAGAGCATTAGATGTGTTCTCTCACATATTAGCTCACACAATTGGATTGGATAGCGAGATCTTGAAGTTGAGACGGGAAGAGTCAGTAAAGAGCTTCCGTGCCATGGAAATGTAAGGAAGCATGGCAATGGCATGCCTCAATTTTTGCATAGTTTAAGGTGATGGGTGTGCTAAGTGCTAACTGGAATGATGTTGTGGACAACTTCTTTGACAAGAAGTTCCACCGAAGGAACAAAGGGCCAGCTAATCCTGGTTCAGCAGATCAGTTAGAATTAGATAAGGATTAGACTCCTAGTTGGTTAAGAATTGTAACAGAATTAGATTGATATAGAGTCCTAGTTAGATTAGAGTTGAGTCCTAGTCAGTTAAGGATTGTTGGCTGGCCCAATATATAAGGGCTCTAGGCGCCATAGGTTAGCATCAAGCAGAACTAAACTCAGAGCCTCCCAGGGAGGGCGAGTAGGTACCTGTCGATCTGCTATTGTACTCCTTGCCCAATAAACTAGCCATATCATCTTTGGTATCAGTTGGGACCTTCCTTGGTTTCTACCTGCCGCCAATTGCAGATCCACTACACCCCATATTCCCCTGCGCGCCACCAACCCCATCGCTCCCACGCAACCATGGGCAATTCCTTCATCACCCAGGCTATCTTTGATGACGCCGTCGCCAAGATGATCACCAAGATGAATGAGATTAGCATGAAGCTTGACAGAGAATTGGGATCTGTCCGCCGGGAACAAGGGCGTCTCGCCTCCTCCATCACCAATGTCCAGAATCAGGTTCTGGAGAAGAACGGACGCTTCGACGCTACTGGTTCCTCCTCCGGGGGCGACGGGAAGTATGGCCCGCCACCACCGCTCGTGCATAAGCTCCGCTTCCTCAAGTACGACGGCTCCGACGACCCCCTGGGCTGGCTGCATAAGTGCAAGCAATTCTTTCGCTCCCAGAGCACGTCGGAAAATCAGAAGGTCTGGATGGCGACGTTCTATTTGGAGGGCGCCGCGGGACAGTGGTGCTATCGCTTGGAAAAGAATCGCGGCGTCCCTGCTTGGCTGGCTTTTGTCGAGGGCATCAACAAGAGGTTTGGACCGCCGGTACGTAGCAACCCCCTCGGCGAGCTGGGCCATCTTCGCCGCACGGGCTCCATTGACAACTACCAGGAGCAGTTCCTTAAACTCCTGGCGTGCTGCGAGGGCGTCACCGAACAGCAGCAGATCGCCATCTTCTCCGTCGGCCTCCTGCAACCCATGAGCATCGATGTGGAGATGAACAAGCCCGAGACGTTGGAGGACGCCATGGCGCTGGCACGTGCCTTCGAGCGCCGCAACCAGGTGGTCGACGAGGGTGCTCACTCCCTGGTGCGCGCGTCGCGCCCCTCCTCCCGCACTGGTTCATTCTCCTCAGCCCCGGCCAAGCCTCCTGCTACACCGCCAGCCTCTTCTATGGCGTCTTCAACACCAAGCACTCCTGTCAAGCCTGCGGCGCCACCGGGCACCCGTTTCACGCGCCTCTCTCCGGAGGAGATGGCGCAGCGGCACCTCGAGGGGCTATGTTCAACTGTCCAAACAAGTTTTCAAGGGAACATGCCAAGCAGTGCTCGATGAAGGGCATCTACTGGATGGAGCTGGATAACGATGCCGCCGCTTCAGACGGCTTAGGGGAAGACGAGCCGTCCATCTCCCTCAACGCCATTACAGGCATCCAGACGAGCTCGACCTTGCAGCTTGCCACCGTTGTCCAGGCCGTGGGCCTCACGGCCTTGGTGGATTCGGAGTCCACCCACTCGTTCATCACCGCGGACACTGCCTCTCGGCTTGGGCTCACTCCAGAGGCGCGGCTGGGCCTCACCGTCGGCGTCGCCAATGGCGACCGCGTTCCTTCCGCCAGCATATGCCAAAATGTCGTCGTCCACATCGGCCAGGAGGAGTTCTATGTCAACCTGTTCGTCATCCCGCTCGGCAGCTACGAGCTCGTCCTAGGGTGTGACTAGCTTCGCACCTTGGGGCCCATCCTCTGGGACTTCACACGGCTGTCCATGGCTTTCTGGCGCCAGGACCATCACGTCAAGTGGTTCGGGGTCAATGGCCGGCCTTCCCCGCGGCTGGCTATCACTCAGTCATCGGATCTGCTTGGGCTACTGTTGGAGGAGTTTGCTGATTTATTCTCCACGTCGTCAGGGCTGCCGCCGCCACGCGCCTTCGACCACCGCATTCATCTTCTTCTAGGTACTTCTCCAGTGGCGGTGCGCCCCTATCGCTATCCGTAGCTTTTGAAGGATGAGATTGAGGCCCAATGCCAGGCCATACTCGAGCAAGGGATCATCCATCCCAGCACGTCAGCGTTCTCCTCGCCGGTGCTTTTGGTGCGCAAGGGGGATAGCACGTGATGCTTCTGTGTTGACTACCGCGCCCTCAACCTCAAGACCGTCCGCGACAAGTTTCCAATTCCGGTGGTGGAGGAGCTCCTGGATGAGCTCAAGGGCGCTATTTTCTTCACCAAGCTCGACCTTCACAGTGGCTATCACCAAGTGCGGATGCACCCCGACGATGTGGCGAAGACGGCATTCCGAACCCACCACGGCCACTTCGAGTTCCTGGTCATGTCGTTTGGCCTCACCAATGCGCCGTCCACGTTCCAGGCACTAATGAACGAGGTTCTTCGTCTGTTCCTCCGCCATTGCGTTCTCGTCTTCTTCGACGACATCCTGATTTACAACAGCTCCTAGACCGAGCACCTACAGCATGTTCGCGCCATGTTCTCCGTCCTCCGCGAGCACGACCTCGTCCTCAAGCGATCCAAGTGCCTCTTTGGAGAACGTCGGGTGCATTATTTGGGACATGTCATTGCCGACGACGCCGTGGCCATGGATACTGAAAAATTGCGGCTGTCCAATCTTCGCCCTGTCCTCGGTCTGTCAAGGCGCTGCAGGGATTTCTTGGGCTTACCGGGTACTATCGCCGGTTCATCGCCAACTACGGCCTCATTGTTGCCCCGTTAATGGCGCTTCTGAAGAGGGATGCCTTTGTGTGGAGTTCAGAGGGAACGACAGCTTTTGAGGCACTCAGGGCCGCCCTCACAACAGGTCCTGTACTGCAGCTTCCAGATTTTGATAAGCCCTTTATTGTGGACTGTGACGCATCTGGATCTGGTTTTGGAGCTGTGTTGCATCAAGGCACAGGGCCTATTGCTTTTTTCAGCAAGACAGTCGCCCCTCAGCATGCTAAACTCGCGGCCTATGAATGGGAGTTAATTGGATTGGTTCAGGCAGTAAGGCATTAGCGGCCATATCTTTGGGTCCGGGAGTTCATCATTCGCACAGATCACTGCAACTTAAAGCATCTCCTTGACCAACGCCTGTCCACCATACCGCAGCACACATGGGTCAGCAAGCTATTTGGTTACAGCTTCCAGGTTGAATATAAACTCGGGAAACAGAATGCTGCTGCTGATGCGTTATCTCGTCGGGATGAACAGGAGGTAACCGGCCACGTCCACGCCATCTCTCACCCGGAGTTTGCTCTATTCGACGAATTCAGGGAGGAGGCATCCTCTTTGCTGGAGGTAGAGGCTAAGAAGCAAGAGATTGCAGATGGGACAGCAGGAGCAGCATGGTCTGTTGTGGATGGATTTGTCATACATCGGGGCAGAATTTTTGTTCCTGATTCTTCGGCCCTATGGCCGCAACTCCTTGCTGCCGCCCATGGCGCTGGCCATGAAGGTACCCAGAAAACTCTCCATCGGCTGCGCGCTTCGTTGTATAGTCCGCATGCACCCAAATTAGTCCACGATTATGTTCGGGGCTGTGCTGTTTGTCAGCGAAACAAGACAGAGCACCTTCATCCGACGGGATTGTTGTAGCCTTTGGATGTTCCTCAGTCCGTTTGGAGCGACATTGCAATGGATTTTGTTGAGGGGTTTCCAAAAGTAGGCAGCCAGTCTGTTGTGCTCACAATGGTCGACCGTTTCTCCAAGATGGCGCACTTCATTGCCTTGGGACATCCCTACACAGCCCTGTCTGTGGCTCAGGCTTTCTTTGATGGCATCGTACGCCTCCATGGGCTCCCATGCTCCATCGTTAGTCGTTAGCGACCGTGATCCGGTTTTCACTAGTGCTTTGTGGAAGGAGTTGTTCAGCCTCGCCGACATCAAATTGCGCCTCAGTTCTGCATTCCAGCCGTAAACAGATGGTCAATCTGAGGTGACTATTCGGGTTCTAGGCGTGTATCTTCGTTGCTTGGCGGGTGATCATCCTCGCAGTTGGCTACGCTGGTTGCCTTGGGCTGAGTACTGTTATAACACTTCATATCAGTCCGCCTTGCAATGCACGCCATTTCGGGTGGTGTTTGGCCATGATCCGCCTTCCCTATTGTCCTATCATCCAGGATTGGCCCGTGTGGTGGCATTGGATAAGCAGCTTGTGCAGCGTGCTGAGTTTTTGGCGGAGATCCGGGAGCGTCTTCTTCAGGCTCAGGATTATATGAAGGCCACGCATGATAAGGCTCACTGGGTGCTGGAATTTGAGGTGGGCGAGTGGGCCCAGTTACGTCTACATCAGCGCTCAGCCACAGCTATCACTGACAAAACCAATGCCAAGCTTGCTCCTCACTTCTACGGTCCATTTCAAGTGATTGAACGTATTGGGCAGGTGGTTTATCATCTTCGCCTGCCACCCAAGGCTCGAATTCATGATGTTTTCCATGTAGCCTTCCTGAAGAAACACCAGGGTCCTGTCCCTGCTCAGATTGTGTCACTGCCGCCTGTGGTTCATGGCCGTGCAGTTCCTGTTCCAGAGAAGATGGTGTGCGCTAAGCCTACAGCCTCGTCTTGGGACCTTCTGGTGCAATGGGCGGGTCGTGATGCTGCTGATGCCACTTGGGAGCAGCTGGACCAATTCAAGGAGAGTTACCCTGATTTCAAGCTCGAGGACGAGCTTTTCTGTCAGGGGGGCGGAAGTGTTGTGGACAACTTCTTTGGCAAGAAGTTTCGCCGAAAGAACAAAGGACCAGCTAATCCTGGTTCAGCAGATCAGTTAGAATTAGATAAGGATTAGACTCCTAGTTGGTTAAGAATTGTAACAGAGTTAGATTGGAGATAGAGTCCTAGTTAGATTAGAGTTGAGTCCTAGTTAGTTAAGAATTGTTGGCTGGCCCAATATATAAGGGCCCTAGGCGCCATAGGTTAGCATCAAGCAGAAATAAATCCTAAACTCAAAGCCTCCCAGGGAGGGCGAGTAGGTACCTATCGATCTGCTATTGTACTCCTTGCCCAATAAACTAGCCATATCAAATGATGTCAGAGACAGATTCTTGGTAATGTTTAGCCAATGCATAAACTTAAGATTTTGGCTTTGCTACCTAGCCCACTTTATTTGTATAAGCATATTTTAAATCCACCTACAAGTTTGGATTCCACTAACATAGTGATGCAACTGATTATTTCATGAAACTTATTGCGTATCTGCAGTGGGCAGACCATCTTTATGCTCTGACTACGAATTGCTGAGAAAGGGGGTGTTTGTTTCTTTAGTCCCTCCTAAAATTTCTGTCACATCGAATATTTAGATACTAATTAGGAGTATTAAACATAGACTAATTACAAAACCAATTGCACAGATAGAGACTAATTTGTGAGACGAATCTATTAAGCCTAATTAGTACATGATTTGACAATGGGATGCTACAGTAAATATGTGCTAATGATGGATTAATTAGGCTTAATAGATTCATCTTGTGAATTAGCCTCCATCTGTGTAATTAGTTTTATAATTAGCTCATGTTTAGTCCTCCTAATTAGCCTCCAAATATTCGATGTGACATGAATTTTAGTCCGGACTAAAGGTCCAAACACCTCCAAAGTAAAGGTCCAAGCACATGAGAACATTATTGTGCATCTGCAGAGGGCAGACCATCTCTACAGGACAAACACCATTTGTCCTGCAAAATTATTTGAAATAAACAAACAAGCTGTTCCTACCAAGTTCATCCATGCATAGGACACAACAACCAGATGGACAAATGCCCCGGGTAAATTAGAAAGAAACAAGCATGGCAATGGCATAAGTGCTGTGCAGTTTCGAAATTAACCTCTCTCTCCAAATGAAATGACGCTGGATGGTTGATGCCTTCAACAGGTTTAGATGCAAGAATAGATGAGACCAATCCATCTTAAGGTGGCCTCGGTGCTATTGAATAGAATGGCCTCATGCCTCAATCTCTATCCACATGGATGACCAGGAAATGTCAGTGTGTAATGGACAGCATTTTGGTAGTTTATTATTAGTATCTAGTTTACCGTTGCCGAAGTAGTCTCTGTTTTATGTAACTGAAAATCTCTTCTTTTTGAAGAAAAAGTAGACATCTTTGTGGATTGTACCAATTGGACTGAAATCAAATTGATGTATATTTGGCTAGCACAAACTTTAAAGTTTGAATTCATCGCGTTGTTGAAAACTGATCAATTCTTGATTTTGCATTACCTAACCAGCGAACCCCCCTTTTACAGAAAGGTAGCTACATGAAAATGGTTAATTAACATCGACATCTACATTTTTCATGCTCTCTCTACATTTAAGAATCCAAGCAAATACACGAAAAATAGTCAATAATATGGTGGCTTTTTGCACGTGTTCTTTATTGGCATTACATGGTAGGTGCTATGGGCCCCTGATCATCGATTGATATAGGTCACATGGTCCCATTGTCATCCACTATCATGCATGTCGAGTGTCCTACAGAACACCATGCACCTGGTGCTTCCATTCTTCAGAACAGGGTCTATATATTTGCACTCTTTAGGCATGAAGGGCTCCACGAGAATTTGTGATCAGGGACGATGAAGAAAGAGAGGTCCTCAGAGCTGCAGGAATAGGAACACCAAGGAATGCGAATGCTCTGATTTCTCCTCTAGCACTGGAGGTGGATATTTTGGCTTGGTGTGTTCCTGATGCTCCTATTCCTATGGTTCTTAGGTGCTCCTTCCTTTTCCCTTTCGCAAGCACGATGAGATATTGATGTCTTGATGAAGAATTGAAGATACCATAGCAATTCAGCATGTAGATGAGTAGGCTCTAATGGCGTGATAGCGAGCCAGGAAGAGGAAGAAAAAGAGTGCATAAGACCACCAGCTTGCTGATTGCCTCCTGCAAAGGTGAAAATTCGGTGTGGTGCTTCCTGATGCATCTCATTCGGTCATTCCTATTGTTCTTGCGCGCTCATTCCTTTTCCTTGTGGCTTTGTGATCGTCTTAGCAGAGAAAAGCAGAGACATGAATACATACGAACATTTAGACGGTGAATCTTGAAGGCGATATGGTAAGAGGAAGTGAAGAGAGCATGAGAGAAGCGGGCATGGGAACATGCCTCAATGCATCATGCATAGTTTAAGGTTGTGGCTTTGTTAACTGGAATGATTTCAGTTTCAGATTCTTTGGCATGCTTTTCGTGTATAAGTAAAGATGATGGGTATGTTGAATAAGAAATCTAGGCGTATAGTAGTGCTAGCTGTTTGTTTGCTTCTTCAGTTGGTTGTTTCAGTTAGCTATAGCCATGCACATGACCAGTGTATTCGCCACCAATTTTCTGCTACGACAACGAATTGCAAAGCAAGTAAAGATCAGACAAAGATGTAACACACGCACGCGCACACACTGACGTGAAAGTTGTACCTGACTCTGCAGATCACCATCTAGACATCTGCAGCAGAAACACTAATTGGCAGCTACTCTGCCAAGTGCCAACTGCCAAATGATTTGAAACAAACGAGTTGGTCCTACCAAGTTCATAGAGGCATAGGGCACTTCATACAGACAGATAATCTAGGTAAATTAGCAGGAAATGAACAGTGTCTCAAATTAAACGGCAGCATCACCTGATGCCTTGAAAAGATGCAACAGGAAGCACAGCTACAACCGATGCATGACCAACCGACATCTCTGCATGGCTTCTGGCTGAATACGGCATGATCAAGAAATGACGGATGCGTTTGAGATTTTTCTGGTTCCAAGTGTAGTCACTGATAGTTTAACAACAAATAAAACGATCTTTTCTTTTTGAAACAGTAAGCAAGGGACCTCCACTGTGTATTTTACTAACTGAAGTAAAATCAGATTAATCTCTAGATTTTCTTGCATAGAGTTTGAATCCTCCTCTGTTTAAACTAGGCAATTTGGACTTCTCATCGTATGTCTGAAAAAAATTTGACCTTGCCTCTTACATTATGGGCGCTATCCACTCTCTTACAGGAGATAGATTTAAAAAAAAAATCTGAACTGATGAATCCAAGTAGATGCACTTGAAGGGTTCTTTTTTCTCCCCATTTCCTTTTTGTTAATTCACTGCTCAGACCAATTGGCTGACATGAATGTGTCTGCCCTTCAGATATGGCACAGCCAGAATATCTCCATCTAGGCCTCGTGCATGTGCTCTTCAACTCTCCATTGCCTGTATAGGTTACACGGTCCCACATTCATCAACTGCTGTAGTTTACATGGTCCCACACTGGAATCCACTGCTGTGTCCAATGTCCTAGTGGTGCACCATGCACTTTGTCCATTCATTGTCCACAAAGCTTCAGTACAGCCAGCAAAGGTCTCTATATATACCTGAGGCATGAAGTGTTCCACGGCAATAGTTTCTCACACCCAAAATTTGTGAGCATGGAAGAGGAAGAAAGAGAGGTCCTAAGAGCATTAGGAGTGGGAACATGAAGGAATGCAGTGCCCTAATTTCTTCTCTAGCGTTGGAGATGGATATTTGGCATAACGCATTCCTGATGCCTCCCATTCCTATGGTTCTTAGATTCTCCTTCCTCTTCCTTTTGCTAGCACGGTTGATTTGGTGATGAAGGTAACATACCAGTGCACATATTTAGAAGACAAGGTCCTACAGCATGTCAGGAAGAGGAAGAAAAAGAGGGTATAAGAGCATTGGGAATGAGAATATCGAGGAAAGCCAAGCTTGATGGTTCCCTCCTAGCATTGGGGGTGCAAATTTAATTTGGAGTTTCCCGATGCCTCTCATTCCTATTGTTCTTAAACCCTCCTTCCTCTTCCTTTTGGCTTGTGCTATTGTTTTAGCAGAGAAAACTAGGGACATGCATATGCACACTTACTAGGCAAGAACTTCAAGGTGAGATGGGAAGATGAAGTTTAGATTAGCTAAGAGCAGTGGGCATAGGAACATGGAGGAAGGCATAGGCCCTCTGTTCCATCGTTTAGCATTGGAGGCAGGAGGTACTATTTTGACTTTCCCGATGCCTCCTATGCCTACCGTTCTTAGGTATTCTTTCCTCTTCCTTTAAACTCATAAAATACTCGGACAAATACTCAGACTAAAATTTGGAACTCAAATTATGCCATTTAGGCCATTGCTTTTTTTTCCAGCAATGGCCTAAATGGCCTAATTTGAATTCCAAATATTTTGCAATTGTGCTTATCCATTCACATGTTCTTGACCCACCATGCTTTCTGTTTCAGATTCTACTAGATAAGATAGCACAACTGCAAAATAACAGAACTAAAACTCTTCACTTATCTAACTTCTAAAGAACAAACAACATCGTGCCAAGATGTATTTTCTAGGTAGCATATTGTGAAGGATTAAACTTAACTATTTGAACTAAAAAAAGGTCACAAAGGTTTTAGCTGTAACACAGCAGCACAGATTCTTCACTATTCTCTCACGCTGAGCCCATGCTCAAGTCAAATTTATAACAGACTAAACATTCGCCTTGCTGGGACATTGAGTTGGAACCAGAAAACAGAGAGAGAACGAAGATGGCATACGACATGAACACTGCATACTCAGCACACAAATCATAGCATCTTTTTAGGGGAAGATCATTCAAAGCAATAGAAATGACTGAATTGATGAACTAATACAGGTGTAAATCAGCAAATGCAGCACAGAAATTAATTGGACAATTTTGTATATTAGATGGAAACAGAAAATAATTGCAGCAGTAAGATTTATCTGTACATTGGAATTCTCTACCTGCAATGAAATGACAGTGGCTCGCACAATATCTCTTGGACTTTGGTGAAGCTGACGCCTTGAGCAGATGTTTAGACAACTGTCGTCTTGTGTATTTCGACTTTAGGTTGACTAAATTCAAGACCTGCAAGAAAATCTCCTTTTTATTTCTGACCTTCAAAGTTCCAAAAGAGCAATGATGAAAGCAGTACGTTCTTGATAATTTTAACATGTTTCAAACCATTTTTTAGTCTTTCCGGAACATCAAGCAGAAGTGCTTCTTTGAATCTGCAGCTGTGTAATTTTTACTTGTCTTTTGTAAAATCACCATTTTGTTTTATAAGGATACGTAAGAGAGCAACATATCTTTGTATTAGATAGAAATGAATTGTAAAGTTTGTTACGTGCAAGCGGTGCTGATGATTACAATATTTCACTGATTCTTATGCTAGGAAACTGAACAGCCAGACAGGTACAGAGGAGAGCTAGTTATGTTCTAGCTGAACTACTATCGATATTGGAAGGAGCAGGCACAGAGGGTGCTGAGTGCTTTGGCGCCGGATTGGCACCAGAGTTCTGCCTCCTCTTTGATTCCATTGAGCAGCTGTGTCGGCGTTCATTCCTCCTTGTTGAATATGCGGGCGTGTTCCGTTCTTTCCAGATGACCAACATGAAGAAGGAATCGAGCCCCTGCTTCTGCTGCTTGTCTCCACCTGCGCGAAGCTAGTGGTGCCACCAGTCAATGGTCTGGGCAGCCGCCGATGGCATCTGCAAGTTGGCATGTCCCAGGATTCCAATTGCGAACCAGACTTGCTTTGTGTAAGAGCAGCTTGCGAACAGATGATCAAGGCGTTTCAGGCTCTTGTTCACAGAGCAGGCAATTGGCGTGGCTCTGTCCTCTGTGATCCTCTGCACAATCAGCGATCGACCCTCTGGAGTCGTCGCGGCAAAACCAGCCACATGAAGAACTTGACCTTGAGCAGTGCCCACCCAGGCCTTCCAAAGCTGCTTGGCGCTCCATTGAGCTGGCCGGAGCGTCGGAGCCGAAGAAGTACCTTCTGTAGGCTGAACGGGCTG
Organism: Setaria viridis; assembly: GCF_005286985.2. Taxonomy (NCBI): domain Eukaryota; kingdom Viridiplantae; phylum Streptophyta; class Magnoliopsida; order Poales; family Poaceae; genus Setaria; species Setaria viridis. The sequence continues at coordinate 19,553,413 of NC_048265.2, forward strand.
TGTATTCCTGTGAAGCTGTCCAGCGCCAGAGTTAACTTGTTCTCCATTCCTGCTTGAAGCTGCACGTCATGACGCGGTGCCAAAGCGTGATATAACCACCGTTTATTAAAAGAAGTAAAATACATGACAAGATCATTAATCAAGTGAACTAAGACATCAATTGATGTTACAAAATCTTTTTTTTTGAACTAAGATGTTACAAAATCACATCAACTGATGCCTTAGGCAACTTGTATAAATGGTTCTTTTCATATGCAAGTAGTTTGTTTCCTAGGGATTTTATACATGGATTGGGCTTTCTACCTCAAGCCTGGAAAAATCATGTTCCTTGTACAGACAAGAGATATGTGAATACAAAGGTTACAGTCAACATTTCTTAGTATAGTCAGTACTCTACTTAGCTTCTTGCATGTGCTATACGTTAGTGGTACATGTACCATGAATGGTCCCACTGTCATCAACTGCTATGTCCTATGGTGGATCACAATTCATGCACAGGGTGAGTTTACTAGTCACTGGACTAGGTGCAACACTGAAGAGAGGTCTATAACTCTCTCTCTATATATATGTGTGTGTTCTAGACCTGAGTAGAATTGGTTGAAGTTACAGTTGGGGCCTAGAGGGTGAGCCAGGGAAAGGAAGAAAAGTATCTAAGAGCGCTAGGGATAGGAACATGAAGGAAAGCATAATCTCTATTCCATCTCTGGCATTGCAGATGGAGATTTGATTGAATGTTTTCCTGATGCCTCCTATTTCTAAGGCTCTTAGGTTCTCCTTCCCTTCCCTAATGGCTTGCAAGATTAAGATTAGGCGGATAAACAGAACAGGAGATATTAAGGCAATATATTTAGAAGGGAAACACTGTGTTGGTTGTAAGCCAGGAAGAGAAAGAATGGATGGCCTGAGAGCAGTGGGAATGGAAACATGGAGGAAAGCCTAACTTGTTTGTATTCTCCTCCAACAATGAATTTGGTTTGTGCTTTCCCAATGCTTCCCGTTCCTATTTCTCTTGAGCAATTCTTCCTCCTTTTTGCTTACACTGTTGTTTCATCCATAAAAACAAAGGAACACATGCTCACATGAGGATGATGAGATAATCTTGATAATGAGCCAGGAAAAGGAATCATAGGACGGCTTAGGAGCGATGGGCATGGGAACATGCAGGAAAGCATAAGCTCTACAGTTCCATGTTTAGAACTGGAGGTTAAGATACTGTTTTGAGTTTTCCTAATGCCTCCCCATGCCTACCGTTCTTTGGTGCTTCCTCTTCCTTTTGGTTCGCATGACATTATTCAAGGGAGGCATTGTGAGTTTGCAATGATGAATGGTGTAGCTCTTATTTTGGGATCTACTAGCACATTATAAAATAAATATTAGCTATTGACTATATACTGTTCATCACATGAATCAATAATATGACAGCAACATGCATAGTTATGAGACAGTAGTGTGATGTAATAAACTAGCACCGCTTCAAACATTACAACAATGAATGATGCAGATAATTTCTAACACTATTTAACGATCTATAAAGTAACTTGAAGCTTACAAGTTCTTTCAATAGTGGCAATTACATTTTTCTTTGATGTAAAAATTATAAAAATAGGTAAGGGCTGACAATACAACGGCAAATGGTAGAAAGATCCCTTTTCCATCTGCTGAATTTCTGCAATTAATAAAATGACACAATTGAGCCATAGTGCTCTCAAAGTACAAACTATGAGTTACTTGTACAACTTTCTTATACTTTGATGGTGCAGAAAATAAGCTACAAGATTGTACTCTTTGAATTAAAGCTAGTTTTTTTTCCCTGCACCAACGTTCACAGTGGGGCCAGAAAATAACCTTGATCTATTCTGATCTTCCAAAGGTTTTTAATTAATAGTTTCTGCTAATTCAGTATGTAAAATCAAAACTGTCTCATGGTTCACTACAAGGAATTTGTAATATTACTACGTAAAGTTTGCTTGCCTGGTTTTTGTTTTCCACCCTTCCTGTTTCTGTGTACGGGTTTAGGTCTTTTCCATTCCTTAAAATTACATGTCTGAAGATGCAAACTTACCTTTTTTTTCTTGTATGGTTCATTGAGAAATTAACAGAAACAGATGGCAAAAGGCCGCAGCAACAAGGTCCATCATATGCATCATCTCCAGCTCTAATTTGTATTATTGTCCAATGGCTCTTAAGAGAGTATATTAATGCATTATGCATGGTTCTTTATTTTCCCCGGGTGGATGGAAATTCAATGTCCTGTCAGGGCAGAAATGCCACCTATCATACCTTGCTAATTTTCTACATTGTGACAATGTAGCATGCCCAGCTGTCATCCACTGCTATTTCTTATGGACCTCACAGTGCACATCCAATAGATGCATTCATTGTTCACAACACTACTACTGAGGTCTATGTATACTCTAATCTACTGTACAGAAATTGTTCAGCAGCTCAGGCTTCTCTGAATGTTTTGTAGTTGTAGGCACAGAGGTGAGTCGGGAAGAGGAAGAAAGAGCCTAAGAGCAGTGGGAGTGGGAACATGATGGAAAGCCTACTATGTTTGTTTCCTCTAACGATGGGGGAGAAAACATTGTTAGTTTCCGATGCCTCCCATTCCTATTGTTCTTAGGTGCTCCTTCCTCTTCCTTCTGTCTCGCACAGCTATTTGAGAGGGAAAGCTATAGATTTTTCATACATAAATTTGGATGATTAGAGTGCAAAGGTGATAAGGGAAAAGGAAGAAATGAGGGCCTAAGAGCAGTGGGCACGGGAACATGGAGGAAAGCTCAACTGATGGTTACCTCATGAAGGTGGGATCTGCTTCAAGATTTCCTGATGCCTCCCATGCCTATTGTTCTTTGGTGCTCCTTCCTTTTCCTTTTGATTCACACAATATTGAAGTGTCTGGTTGTCTCTTTATTTTTTCCTCGAACACAAAAGTGTCTGGTGTCTGGTGTCTGGTTGGCTCAGTTCCTGATTTGATTACTATGCTTGAATAATTACAGTATATTTAGTGTTTCTTTCTTCATATTAAGTGTATGTTAATATGAGGGCTTGATTACTTAGAGTGATGATTTCAGTCTCAGGTTATTGTCATGATTTAATCTACTCATGAGTAAGATGGTGGCTTGGCTAACTTGTGTCAGAACAGAAGTTAACTTTTGACGATTATGCAGACACTGCATATAATGTGAAGACGTACACTTCACAGGTAGCATATGAAGTAAGAAACCAGAACAGTGAGGTTTGAAGTGGTAAGTACAAAGCTTTAGGAGTCAACATGGTACATATCCATCCCTAGTTCCTTTGAGCTGAACCACACTTAGATTATTCTCTCTAACTAAGTTCACCAAAGTTCATGTCATGTGTTGAGCTGCAGATGTGTCTGCCAAATGCTAACTAATCACTCCAATCAAAACAATTCTGACACAAGCTCAAATAGATAACCTGGCATTACGATAAATTGGAGTTGGCTCAGGCATTAAGATGCCGATTGAAAAACAAAAAAGAAGATAAAAGAACAATCATATATGCATGAAAGCCGTAGTTCATCTATAAAATTATCCGCAACTAAAAAGCAAAATTATATGAGCAAACCAATTGTTTTACTGAGACAGAATATTCATGAGGCGTGTGAAGCAAATGGACAAAAACATGCATAAGTAGAAGACTAAGGCAAACTGAGAATTGATAAGACATAATTGCCAATACGTTCTAATCTAAATGGTAGGCAGCTAGCGGCATTACAAGATCAATTTGTCTTCAGAAGATGGCCACTTGAACAAGACGTGCATACGGAACCAATGGGGACTGAACGGTATGCCGGAAAAATGTAAATTCTATTTTTCCCTTGAAAGGGATTATGGATGGTGATTTTCTGAAGTTTCTTTTATTTTACTTGTCTAGTTTTGCCTTCCTCTTAATTACCATGCACACAGACTGTAATTGGACACTGGTTTTATCTTCCATGTATATCCTTAACCCTTTTTCTTTCTGAGACTGCTCAACATCTAACAAAAGGGCCATCACATCAGATGTTTCTGTCTCATCTTTCTCCCATCACTCCCTTTCTTAGGTAATTAAATGAATGTCAATGCTTTTCTTTTCCCCTTGCCATATAATATCAGCTCTTCGGACTAAGCTGTTGGCTTTTGGTGACAGTAATACGCATGGTCAGAAGATACACCAGTACTAAAGTACACTAAAATCACAGATTGCTAGTTTTCAAAAAAAAAACACACAGATTGCCTGACCCCTCTATCATTAATGACTATGTCCATCACTCATTTGGTGCAACATGCCTTGCATTTCTTCCCTGTGCTAACACATTAAATTAGAGAGGCCTATATATACCCCAATGCTCCAAAGAGTTGCACAAGAGTTCAAGCTTCTTTACTGAATTTTCTTGGGACTTTCATATGGAGGGTGAGCAGGGAAGAGGAAGAAAGAGAGGACCCAAGAGCACTGGGAATGGGAACATGGAGGAAAGCATGAGCTCTGTACCCTATCTTCTAGCACCAAAGGAGATTTGGTATTGTGTTTTCCCAGTGCCTCCCATTCCTATTGTTCTTGGATGCTCCTTCCCCTTCCCCTTGGCTTGCACATTAGTCTTAGTAGAGAGAAGAGGAAATTTGTATATAGGTTTAAATGATGGTGCCAAGAGAATGAGTCTGGGAAGAGGAAGATAAGAGGGCCTAAGTGTAGTAGGAATGGGTACATGGAGGAAAGCTTAAGCTCTGCTATTACCCGTATAATGGAGCATGAGACTTGAGTATTCCCAATGTCTCCCATTCCTATCATTCTTAGGCGCTCCTTCCTCTTCCTTTGGTTCACAATAGTATATTGTGGATGTGCGGTGTGCTTCTTCTTGCACCAGATATGATTTGCTTTGGGATGCTTTAGTTTTGTTTGGCATTTCAAAAAACATTGAGAAATACCAAGGTCCATACTTTAGTATCTTTTGCAGATTCTACTAGACAAGAACGGTGTAGGCGTCAACTATTAACCAGTAAGCACATAATCCAAGGTGATATCATGATTGTGGGACAGATATGGTATGTTAGAAATAACCATAGTTCAAAATTAAAAAGGTACAAAATATTAGTTGAGATTCGAGAACATATATAGTCGCAAAGGTTCCCCACTACTTCTTTACTGAACCAAACCCCATTACTCAAGACAAATAAAATACAACATTTACATGTAGTAGCTACCGGTGACATATTGGTATGGCGTCGAGCTGATATACCAGGGTAACATAGGTTTTGAGCAGACAAAGGAGATAAAGACAAAAACATTCATGGTTTCGTAGATCTTAGTGGCAGAACTATGATATTGCACAAGCTTGGGAACATAGATTACAAATAACATTCAATATGAAACTTCATGTATGTGCCAAATTGCTAACAAATTGGATCCTGGAAAGGCTTCATGTACAATAGCCTAATGTATAGAACAATTTCAGTGAATACAAGCATGTGACCAGTGAATCAAGGGACAATAGCACAAAAATTATATCCCAGATTCACAAACCCACACAAATGACCATATCACAGTTCGTAACTGAAGATGCTCTTTCGAAATTGAAGAAGAGGATGTCCAAAACAAATTGCAAAAAAAGAATATCAAGACCTAAATAGGCTACTCACAGAGTCAGATCGCCACTATTGCAGTTGTTCGACTTCTTTTGGAGAATTGGGTTCATTATCTTCTGTCTCTTCCAGAAGGATCACACGAGAAGGGACCACCCATCCTCAAATCCAGCCAGCATCAGACTTGATATTGAGTGTTTTAATATGTTTATCTTTCATCTGTACCTAATGTAAAATAAAGCTTGTTTAACAAAAGAAGGATCAAATGCCTAATTGATATGTACATTCAAATGCAAGGTAGTTCATCAATTTCTTGGAATGAGATCCTTTATTATGGTTAAAAAGAGGGAATAACCCACGCCCATACCACTTGTGCAAGCAGCTGTATTCCGCCAGCATAGGGATAACAATAATCAGATTTCCTGTTAAGACACCTACTCTGCTATACGTTAGTTCCCCATGAAGTAATCTGCATTTCTTAGGCTCAAGGTCTTAGATGTTGGCCTTCCACCCAATGGTATCTATGAGTGTGCCATATTATTAACAGAAGTTTCCCAGCCCACTTTCATTGAATGGGATGCACAGCAGTGATCCATGCAGTAGCAAGTAGGTAAATACATTGATTTCCCTCATAAGGATTTTGTACGGTCTAAAGCACTGCAGTACTGCACTAGCCCTACATATACCAAAGAATACCATAGGCATTGTTGAACAGTTCAGTGTTCTTGTTGTTTTAGGCCTGGGTAAGCCAGGAAGAGGAAGAAAGAAAATATCTAACAGCAGTGGGAATGGGAACATGGAGGAAAGCACAATAACTGTCTCTTTTTCCTCTAGAATTGGATACAGACATTTGTCTGTGTGTTTTCCTGATGCCTCCCATTCCTACAGTTCTTAGGTGCTCCTTCCTCTTCCTCTGACCTGCGAAATTGTTCCAGTGAACAAAATAAAATGTTCTTGTGTAGGCTTAGATGATGAGGTCTTGAGTTTGTAAGCCAGGCAGAGGAAGAAAGAGAATCTCTAAGAGCAGTGGGAACGGGAACATGGAGGAAAGCATGAAAACTTATGTTTTGTCTCAATGTTTTCCTTTTGCCTCCCGATCCTAATAGCTATTGTTCGGTTATTTGACCTAATTACAGGACCAGTAGCTTCCCGGTGCATTGAAACAAACCATCAGAAGATAAACATATGAAGATTAACGAAAATGGGGAAAAAACAGTAGCCTGTACATCACACATTTTAGTGACGGGAGAGGGCACTCACGGAGTCAGCACGCCGTCTTCTGTCTGCAGTCAGGCGGGGAGACGCGGTGGCGCCCTCCACGCGCCCCTCCCGCGCGAGCCGAAGCCAACGCCATCGCGTTCTGCCCTCGCTCGGAGTCCGGGGGTGGCAGAGGTGGGATAGAGGTCCACCATCAATCCATGAAAGCCTGAGCAATCGCTTCGAGCTCGGTACCTGGCTGGGTGCCCTTACCGCGATCGCAGTCGCGGTTGCCGCCATGTCCGGCGGCTCCCAACGCGCGGCCCGGATGCGGCGGCGAACCGCGTGCCGCCCTCCATTCTTGCTGCGGGTGGAGAGATTGGTGCGGAATGGTGCTAGGAACTGGGCCGGGGATTGGTGGTCGAGGACGGCGGCGGCGGCGGTGGACGGGCGGAGGAGCAGCAGATTTTAAACTACGAGGGGCTAAATGAAATCAATCTGATCACGACAAGGCTCCGTTTGGCATATGGCCTCCAACTTCACAATTTTTCGCTCTAACTCCAAACTTCACCTGAGAGTTGGAGCTGTTAAAATAGGGTGGTTGGTGCCTCCAGCTCCAAAAGGAGGGTCTTTTTGGATGGATTGTCACTTATCATTCGGTCATACCTTATCTTCTTCTTCCTCAAGAGGCCACAGGAGCTTGAGCGGGTGAATAGCAGCGACGCAAGGACGGGGCCGGCGGCATTCGGGACGCAATCGTGGTGGCGCGGCGGAGCACGACTGTGGCAGCCACGCAGGATGAGGAAGCGGTGGCCGCGTAGGATGGGGGCAGCGGCCGGGCCGGCGGCGTGCCCAACGGGGCCACGGCGGCTACGCGGGACGGTGTAGGCGGCCGCGCAGGATGGGGGCAGCGGCCGGCCGGCGGCGCGCCCAACGGGGCCATGGCGACCACACGGGCGAACGCGCGGCACGGTGTGCCCGTCCAGCGGCTCCCGGCGAGAGGTGTGTTGGGAGGCATCGGGATTCAAGAGGGGAGCGCCGGGGAGATGGGAGGAAGACGGGAAAGAAAGAGGGACGACGATTCTCGCTGCTCCCGGCCGGCGAATGAGGCGGCGGCGGGGGGGAAGAGCCCGCCAGGCGGCGCGCGGGAGGGAAGAAGGTGTCGGAAGAGATGCCAAACGACGGCGGCGGGCTGAGGCCTTCTCGCGGCACGAGGAGACAGCGCCGGCGGTGCCACGTGGGAGAGGGGGCGGTGGCACGGAGAGACGGCGGAGGGACTCGGAGGCCAGGATGGACAGAACAGAAACAAAACGAACCGTTTTTCATGTAACCGGTACCACCAACCCCACGTTTATGTTCGTATTGGAGATTTCTGGAGTTGTAAAAGAGTTGCTCCAAAGAAATGAATTAGAACTCCATAGAATTGGGTTGCTCCACAAATTAGTGGAGTTGGGATGTTTAGCTAGCTTCACTCAACTTCAGGCTAAAGTTTGAAGTTGAAGTCATGCCAAATAGAATGTTAATCAAGTGATTCATTTTAGGGTCATGTAAATTATAGGAATCTCATCGCGATCGGATGGCGATTATTAACTGCGATCCAAAGTGATTCATTTTAGGCCTCATTCTCTAGCGAACGAAGGCGTGCAAGAGAACTCGGCCATGTGTATCTCTTGCAACGACGACAAGGCTTGATTTGGCCCAAATACGGTCCGAGGCCGAGTTCTCTTGCACGGCCTCCAGCCACCCACACACACACACCTTGGCCCTTGGGCTCTCCTCCGGCCTGGTTGCTTGCGCCGCGTGCTTTGCCCCGCCCAAGGCCCAACCCGAGAACATCCGCCGCCCGTCGCGCGATTCGACCAGAAAAACCCCCAAATCTATCCCGGCACCTCGGAAACGCCGGCGTGGCGCGGTGCGGCTGCCCCTCACCGTGATTTCTCCGGTCCCCACTAGTGGAGTGCCGGCGCCGCCCCACGCCGGCTAGGATCGGTGCTGCGCAGCGTCCGGCAGGAGTCGTCAATTGCCCGCGCCCACCCAGCTAATCCCGCCTAGTCGCAGTCCATTCGCGCCTTAGGGGCGCCAATTCCCCCGTCCCTGCCGTGCGGCCATTTCTCGGCGGTGGCGGCGCCGGTTACCGCGGGCGGAGAAGGAAGGGGACAGGAGCCCGAAGTCAACCTGGGCGACAGGGTAGCGGAGGAGATCGGGGGCAGCCCAGCCGGAGCCCCAAACCCCGGGCAAGGTGAGGTCCAGTCGTCTTCCGCCCTTACCTTGCTAGTCACTTGGGCATCCCGCATCCCGTCACGTCTCGGCACGCTCTCCCCGCCTCGCAACTCGCAAGCTGCGCATCGTTTCCCCCATTTTGCTGCCCAACGTTTGGAGCACAATTAAACCTTCCATCCCATATTGCGTTTGACTGTATTTGGCTAATGCCTGTACATAATACATTGGCATCTCTCGCTACCTTATTCTTGGTGAATAAACTGGTTTGCTGTTCGGCGATTTCTATATTTAGAAGGATCATAAATCAGGAGTACTGGGATAAAATTGGTTTATATTACAAGTTGTTGTTTTCTTGTGGTCCTTATTTCCGTGGGGAGATCAAAATGCATGAGATGGGCTAATGGCAGAGCATACGGTTGAGCACTCGAGCCTGAAAAATATTGCTAGCTGAAGTAGATAGTATGCTCTTTTGCTGAATGCCAACTGAAGTCCCCCTGATATCTTATTTTTCCTGGGTCTATCAAGTCTTCCATTTGATTGCATGTGGAGTACTATTTCTCTGTAGAAATGGCCTGTGCAAAGTACTATACTCTGCTATGGCGTCTACTGAGAAAATTTTGAAATAGGCTATAGCATTGTAAGACTTTGAAAGTGATGTTATGCCTAAAAGGGTCAAGAGCGTAGCTATGGCCATGACATGGACAGTTGCTGGTTCTATAGATAATAGCTTGTAGCTATATTAGCTCATTTCATGCCATGTCCGAAATATTTCTATACTCTTCCTCACTTTATGATGTACAATCATGTTTAGACATAATTTCATTTAAAACCAGTTTCTGGAAATTTATCTAGCTAATTAAACTAAGGTTTTCATAATAGATTCAAAACTATGGATTTTCATTTATATCAATAGGTTCTATGTTTGATGATTAATGATTTAATCTGCCATACTTAATGCGTGATTATTGGCTAAAACATTTTGATCGTGATTTTATGTATTCAATTCAATCAATAAACTTTGACTAACTAACATCTACTGAGGTTTAGAAAGGGCTATACATTAGTTTAGCACCTAAAAGGCCTGCTGTGTTGAATTGCTTCCGTGATATTAGAAGTGTTCAAGTATAAAACCTCAACCCAAAGATGTAATGTTCAACTCGCCCAACCCAACAAGGTTGAGTTCTAAGCTTGAGATACTTCTTTTCTTTCCGAAATAGATATTATTTCTTCCCAAAATAGAGTGTCCACAGATATATATAAGAAAAAAGCTGTGTCCTCATGCCGTGTCGGGCTTAGGCTACATGTATCAAGCGTCTAGCTCAAAGGGAAGTTTTAGCTTGTCTTGACATTGGGCCTGGTCCAACCTGAGCTAATAAATGAAGATGTCAGGCTGGCTGGGCTGTCCACGGACTCCTGTACACTCTACCACCACTCCAATAGCTTTCTTGGAACTCGCTGTGATGACATATATATATTACAATTTAAAACCTTGGGGCATAACTTCAACTGATTAAAGGGTCCATTAGTAACTCCATAAGGTCTTATAAGTTGTTTCATTGTCATAGATATAAGCATAATGAAAAGGAAGAAAACCTATTATGATTCATGTGTTAGATTTAGATATTTATGAGTTATTTTTGTCACATCGCCAATGCAGGTTCTTGCAATAGAAGTGGGCCCAATGGATCGTGGAGGTTCCCAAAAGAAAAGACATAAATCTGTTGCAAATGTTGATATCATCAGCAATCTACCAGATGTTATCAAGGACAAAATTCTTTGTTGTTTGCCTATAAAAGAAGCTGTAGGAACATGCCTCTTGTCAAGGAAGTGGAGATACACATGGGCTTCAATGACAGAATTGACTTTCAGGGAAGATGATTTTGATTTAGGTAATGGTATTGAAGAGGGTGAAAGTAACAAATTTGTCTATTTCATCATTATGGTTCTCTCCCTCCATAATGGCCCAATTCTGAAGTTCGAACTGAATGTCCGACGGGTTCATTTGCTATCCCCTGGAGGACACATCCACAGGTGGATGCTTATGTTGTCAAGAAATGGAGTTAAGGAAATTCAAATTAGGACAAAGATCTGGAGGAATTACAAGATCCCTTCTTCTTTTTTCTCCTGTGAGGAACTGGAATACGCTTGCCTGCAAGGTTGTGTTTTTCAGTTGCCACCTGTGTTTACAGGTTTTAAGCGAATACATACCCTTCATTTTATTGATTTCTGTGCAACAGAAAACAATATAGGGGAATTAGTAGCGAGTTGCCCAAACTTAGAGAAACTGGTTCTCTCTAGGTTGCTCAGCTTTGCTGATATCATTATCCACTCAACAAAGCTCAAGATACTAAGAGTTGATGGCATGTTTAAACACCTCAGTCTGGTCACACCACATGTCTCTTCAGCAGCGATTAATCTGCAAGTTAACACTGGTTATGTTCCGAGGGCGGGGTGCAACTTTAATCTTTCTCAATTCATCGGTTCTCTTTTAGATATTGAAAATATTTCATTGCTCGGGCATGCTTTTGAGGTAAGAACTAAGAAACTGCCACAGCCCGTCCCTTGATGTTTATTATTTCCCCATTCAGTCATGTTAGATGACACCTTGCTACTTTACAGTGCGCAGCTCATGGAATCTTGCCTGGTAAACTACCAAGATTGTTAAATCGATTGACTGAGATAACCCTGGGGATTGACCTTGGTAATCTGAAGGAAGCAAACGCTGCTCACTGTTTGTTTCAAGTTGCTCCCAACTTGCGATGCCTTGAGCTACAGGTACAGCTGATGAAAATCCTCACCTTGCTACATTCCTACATCTCAAATCTCCATTTCCCTTCTTAACAGTTTGTACTTTGCAGCTTATTTACAGGGGCTATGGCACACCCACCTCGAATTTCTGGGACTCCATTGATCACCAGTCCGGTCTCTTCAATAACCTGGATACAGTTGTTCTGAACAACTTTGCTGGCTCCTGTGCAGAGTCAGGCTTCTTGAAACTTTTGCTTGAAGATGCACCCGTACTTAGAATAGCGCAAATAAAAGACAACAACAAACTGGACAAAGAATCCCTCAGGCGTCTCCTGAAGATGAGAAGAGCATCGAAGGATGCAGAAGTAATCCTCCTTTGAGACTGTGGTCCATTCTTTCCTGGTGAAGCAATTTAGTCTGTTGATGCTGTAGGATCATTCAGTTGTCTTATCGGTATTAAGCCTCATCTAAACAAAAGCTCAGTTGCTTTATGGGTGTGGATGTAAAACCAGACTACCTAAATTTAAGTCCTCGTCGAGACAAATTTGAGTGCCTATTTTCTTGTTAGTATAAAGCCACCTAGGTCCTCCTAGGTTGGTCTATTTTTTTTCCTTTTTCAGATACCAATGTCATCTTGAGCAAAGCAAAATGTTGCACCTGTTTCTTTTACCATTTGGGTTAGTACTTTGAAGTTCAGTCTCACCGCGTCGGTCAAGAGTTTTTGGAATAAGCCAATAAGGAACAAGCTGGTGCTTGTGAGACTGTCAACTTTTGAATGAATATCGTTTTACCAAACCTAGTTGACTTGACGTGCCTAAAGTTTTTTAGCGCACCTCAGTAGACAATCATTCGGCCTCCTTTCTTCAGAATTGGTGGGGCCGTCTCCCCCTTCGATCCCATTTCTTTTAATAGACAAAGAATGTGTGTCACCCGAAACTTTTTTTTTCCTTTGAGCGGAAATTGTAGCATGTGTTGGCGTCTGTTGACTTGAATTACTTGCTTCAAAAAATGTCAGCTGGGTCGGGTCAACTCTGCTACCATAAAATCTGGCATCACAACTGTTCCCTGGAGGATAAGATGTCCAGCCTCTGACGGAGCAGGATGTGACTTGAGAGCAGTCAACAAAAATCGTGTTAATTAGAGGAATTGGAGGTTGCAACAACTCTACTGCTCTCCTTTACTAATAGGAGTACCTCTTGTTGCATTAGCTGTAACCCTGTAAACTACTTGTCATGTACCATGTACAGATAGGTGTGCAAAAAGCCAATACGTCGTCTATACCGGAGTTTCTTCTCTATTTTGTCCCCCCCTTTTTTTTTCTCATAGCAATGCCTTGCAGTTGCGTGCTTCTTTGCAGAAAATTTCGATAAAGAAAAACAGCTGGCAACCTGTATCTTTAAGTTGACCAAACTACGGTCGCTAAAACGATCGTCATATCGTGATATTATTTATAGGTAGTAAGAGAGATTAGCTTTGATTAGCTGAAATGGTGCCAAAGCTTTTCGCGATTAGAAAAAGTCGTGGTGACCTGATCCCTGAACACAGAATCGTGTCACGAGTGAACGACATGCGATGTCCGTCCCATGTGTGGCGTCGATTGCCTTTCCGTTCTATGTTCTGCAACGAAAAAGGGTATGCAAATGTTGTTTCCGGGAAGAAAAACTGATAGTTCTTGTGTTACCGATATTTTACTACAGAAAATTTCGAAAATGGGTGGAAGTAGAGAGGAAATTCCGGGTGGGTGGAGAGCACGGGAATGGAGAAAGGTTTTTAAAAAATCCACCTGACTCCGCCGTGTAGGCTGCTAGTACTCGATCGCACGTGCCGGCCCGTGGAACCGGGTCTGCTTTCCACGACCCTTCCACGTCTGGAGCACAGAAAACACGCCTCCGAGCCCCGCCCCGCCCCGCCCCGATGTCACTGCTAAGCTAAGCCAAAGCTCACGCTGCGGTTTGCGCTGCCCCGCCGGTTCGGGCCCGGTTTGTCCGCGTCCCCGGGATGATCCTGCGGGCCGCGCGCGCCCACAACCACGGCGCCGGCGCGAGGCCTCGCGGATTCCGCGTGCTTTCCCTTCCTCCCCCGCGCTTTGGCAGTTTCCGCCGTCTGGCTGGTCGGTCGGTTCCGCCAGATCTCACGCGGCCCGGGCCGGCCCGTGCACGCGCGCGCACAATCGTGTGGTTCGGCAGTTGGTTTTTCTTTGGAAACCCATCCGTTTTTTTTCTGCAATCCGGCATGGGAAACACATGTTCCCGGGCGGCGCCCCGCGTCCTCCCTTTCACTCGAGGCGCCTTTGGTAGCCCAGGCTGCCTCAACCGGGCCCGTGAGCCAGGCTCCAACCAGACAGGTTAGGTTTACAGGGTGTAAAGATATTAATTAGTAAATCTGCACCTCATGATGTTGGTTGGGTTGGGAGGATGTTTGGTAGGGTGGGCCGGAAGTGGCCCCCCTAACTAACCCAAGTTGCCATCAAAAGATGGTGTTTGGTAGCCTGCACAGGGGAGAGTTGCTCTCACCACGCGCAGGTGCTGGTGAATGTTAGCCCCCCGTACAAGCACCTAGAAATGCACAGATCAAAAGATTTTGAAATAAAATGACTTAATAAACAAGCAATTAGGGAGGTCAACAGTACACTTGTGAGCAAAATTTACATAGGAACAGAATTATATTGAGTTGACAAAGTGATTAGCAACCTAGTTAATATAATTAGAGGCTTCCTTGCATGAGAGTTGAAGTAAAACCAAGCAGGAACATGGCACAAAGGGTAATAATCACTTGCAAATGCCAACATTAATGAAGAGAGGAAGCAGAACCATGATGACAACAAATTTGAAATCAAAGAATGTCCACCAAACCATTAATCTACAATGTTAACAAGTAGTGGGTCAGGATTCAGCAAAAAAATAGCAACCAAGTGCATAGAAGTGCATGAAAATCAAGTCCTCGTCACCTCAAAAATGGCTCAGCCTACGAATAAGCACAAGAACCAGAGAAGGTTCTCATGTGCCTTATCAGCAGGCAACATCTCCAAGCCTCTTTGGCAGCAGGTAAAAGCATCAATATGGGTAGCAGAAATAAATTCAAGTTAAGAAAATTAGGTAAAACTGAACAAAAGCCTTAGACATCACCCATTTGGTTAGTCATCATTGGCTATAAAAGGATGCATGGCTTAGATCTAGTGCAGTACTTGCCCAAACAATAGGACAGAGGTAGGAGTTGCCTCCTAGTGAGGCAGTTAGAGGAACCCCTAACCGCATCACTAGGAGCTAACACCTGCTAGGGTCCTAAGGGGTGCGTTTGGTAGCCAGTGTGAGCATCGTCGTCATCATCATCACCCATAGAGACAACACTACTGTAAAGTAAATTAACAAGGCAGTAACATAAGAGACAAGTGGGTTTGCTTAGCTCAGGTGCAGATGCATGCACTAAGGAGCTGCCTAATAGTGAGGCAATTAAGACAAGGTATACCTTGTTTGCAAGGAGCTGCCTAATAGTGAGGCAATTAAGACAAGGTATACCTTGTTTGCCTCAGTATGTAGGCAACATCTTGCAGCATGCATGCTACCACCTTTACATCATCGTCAAGAATTAAATGGAGGCGTCAGAGAGGGTTGGTTGTGGCATATTGAGAGGTCCTGCTCGCCAAGCTCGAGTGGATGTTGCTCAAGTCACCATAAGGCAACTTGATCGAGGTCCACATTGAGCTTGGGGAATACAACCTACCAAGCGCACTCGCAAGCCTGTCATCATCCGCACACGTTACAGTAAAACCTTAAGAGCAAATACAAAAAAAAATAGAAGCCTAACCATAATGAAAGTATTTGCTTCACCAATCTAATATCCTGCATCAAACACTTGCATTTAAACAATTGCAGTTCGATCACAAAAAGTGACAAGGTCGTATCCGTATCTAGCTGGGTTAGAGCAAAAAAAATTTAGGCTCATCATCCCCAAACAAGCAGACATAACAAAAAAAGCAGCCAACATGAGATTGGCTCAGTACAAGTGCATTACAGGCATGGAAAGAAGTATGTTGGGCTTTAGATTAGAAATTAAATCTTCACCTAATGTCATATGGACTCAAAAGTAGGAGGAAAATAGTAGAAAGAAAGAGTATAATAGAGGCAATAAACCTTACAAACAGAAGAACAACATGAAGAACAACCAGAATAGAAGTGCCACTTCATCATTGTCCTACCCATCACTAATAATCACAGACCAAAGAACAGGAAAATAGCAGCAGGAAAAAAGTAACTGAAACATGTCAACAACTTCAGCAAGGTAAAGGACAACAAATTAAACATGGTAGCAAATTAAACAGCATATTAAAGAACAGCAAATTAAACAGAAATTAAACATGGTAGTAAATTAAACAACATCTTGAAGAACAACAAAATAAACAACAAGTTAAAGAACAGCAGGAACATGCAAGCATATGAAACAGCAAGTTAAATGAAACAACCTGAATTCCCTTTTTCGAGAATTCAAGCCTACGCACCTCCATGATAGTCCCAGGAAGGCTATCATGTGCGAATTCTTGTCTCAGATAGTACAAATCTATTCCAACACAGAAATATAGAATAGCAACAGAGTAACAATATCATAAATATCGAGTACAACACTTCGGCACATGTCGGTACAAGTCCATCAGGACTGAATCATGAAAAATAAAACATCTACACAACGGTAACATGTAGCGTGGTGAGCAACAACTCCAGAGGCGACTTGGGCGAGGTACCATCCCTAGTCTTCCCATTCGTCGTTGTCAAAGTCGTAGTCAGGCTACGACCCTGAAAAGCCACCATCTACCCAAAAAGCTGGTAGGCCATGTCATCTCCCAAAAGCAGCAAGTCAAGGAAATGGGGAAATAATACTATATGCATGGATCAACCTATATATGGCTGTAGAGGTATATGCAGCAGCAACAACAACAATTAAGGATGCATCAAAGCAATACCATCTCCGAGGTCAACACCTCACATCAAGGAAGTCGTCACAAATCACCAGATACTTCACCCAAGAATCCAGCACCCAAACACATTAGGCAATGTGAGAGCTCGCTCCCCTCACATCTCAACAGGAAACGTCAGCCTATCTCAAAAAAGGGAAGGTAGAAGAATAAATATAAGTCTAGTCAGAAGTAGCGGTAGTCAATAGCACTGTCCATAACTAGTAGACACGGACCATAGCAATATGTTTGTACACTCTACAGAGGTTGTATCGTTGTACCCACATGGATGGAGCTTGAATGGTAGCGATCCGTCCAAACCCTACCAAACAACCAGAGCCCTAGTAAGTGGATAGTACTCTCCTGTTTCCTTGAATTTGGAACCATCCTCAACTGCAGGGCACGCCATCTCCAGTTGAGGACCTCGAAGCTGTGAAACCTACCCACACCGGGGTGCAGTTTGGTCAGAGCAGGTCAACACCTCGAACTCCTTACACTGATCCTCCAATCCACGAACAAGCTGAGCATTATCCACCATTAGTCTCGGATAGAACCCCATCCATAACAAGACGAACGGTATGTACAGAAATAGATACTGTGACTAGTGGTAAACTGACTCGGTCCTTAGGCGCCGAGAGCGAGCACTCAACTCCACAAGTATGTGCCGAAGCACCTGCAATGTACAAGTACGTCACCTGCTCCTCAGTGTCAAACAAGGTACCACCTGCAATGTACAAGTACATCACCTGCTCCTCAGTGTCAAACAAGGTACCCGCCATAGGCACAGGGGGTGGAGGGAGTCCAGAATGCTCTCCCCTGGCAAGGCACTCCCCAGTACCAACCGCAACTCGCTCCTGCCAAAACATGTCAAGGAATCACACTCACCCAAAACACACACGAGAGTGTACAAGGAATCCCATTACCAAAGCCATGGCATATGCTCATCCATAACTCAAAAGTATGTATATGGATATCAGTAAGGTGGACTAGCTAGGCGTCTGTAGCACTAGTAGGTAACAAGGAAAATAGGATAAATAATTATCACGGCAAGGCTAGACACATAGGCTATGCAATCAATCATCATCCAAGCATCATAAATAGAGCGCTAGCAACTAAGCATGCATATGATCTATATGATTAGGAGTGATATGAAACCTTGTCCGTAGTCGTTGGGATCCTCCTCGGTGTAGTCAGGGTCCAAGGAGTCTTCTAGGTCGTAGCTCGAGTCTGAATAGGACGAGATACGGCACAATATAAATTAATCGGCATTACATCTAGGAACAAAATCCAAGAAAGCTAAATTTAGAAGATCCAAATAACATCAAACTAGCTATAAATAGCATGGGCTCAATTTTATGAATTTAATGTAACTAGTTTCATATTTTTCGAAGTTCAAATGAATTAGTTATGAATTTTTAAAGATGAAATGATTTAATTAATTATTTAATTAATTTCAGAAAACATTAATTAGAGTGACACGTGTTAGCTTTTAGTTGCGCCACGCGGCAGCACGGGAGGGTGCCACATGTCGGCATTGACCGGTCAATGGTCATCATTGACCCGGTCAACAGACAACATTGACTTGGTCAATGTTAGCCGGTCAGCGGTCAACTAGACCCCACTGGCCAGTGGGCCCTATGTGTGGGCCTAGCCCATGCCACGTCTGCGTCACGTGGCCACCCTATCCCACATGGCATTGCCACGTGGCACCCACGTCGTGCACACGTGGTCGCACCGGGTCAGCCCGGGATCCGGTGTGTCGGCCAGATCCTGAGCGCCACACTCGTGTAGCCGAGCGTGTGGCGCTCGCCTGATTGCCTGGCGCAGCAGCGAGGCGGGCTCGCGACGTTGCGGCTAAGGGCGTGGTGACCACGCCCATGACGTCGCAGCATGGTGCGACATCGCGGTGGGCAGCATGGCGGCCGCGGCGCGGCTGCGAGCACAAGGAGGCAGCGCGCGGCGCGGCAAAGCATCGCGCTGGCATGCACGGCCTGGTGGGGTTAACCCCAGGGCTGTGCCGGTGGTGTGGTTGGGCGTGAAAACACCCCAACATCCACGGCGCGTGCGGTCCCGCGGCATGACAAGGCCATGGAGAGGCCAAGCATGTGGCAGCAGTGGCTGGTGGTGTTCGTGCTCGAGGGAGATGGCGGTGAAGGCCGGGACAGAGGCGCCAAAATGCGAAAGAAGGGAGAGAAATAGTGGCTCACGGTGAGGTGGAGGTGGTGGCGACGGCTCCAGTGACGCGGCGCGGTGACGGCCTCTCCTCCGGGCATAGCACGACAACAGCCTCCTCCTACGGGCGCAGCACGACGGCAATGGTGGCGGCCTCTACTCCTCCCCTTACTTCTTCTCCTCCTCCTCTTCTTCCTATTCCCCTCTTCTACTCGGGCTAGCATGGCAGCGGCTCGGACAGAGCCCCTAGGATGCGAGGAGAGGCTGCTGGCTGGGGCTATTTATAGCCCAGGGTCGGGACAAGCGCATCGGGGCAATGCACCATGGGCTGCACGCCATCGATCCTCGACGGGTGCGCCGAGGCATAGCGTGGCAACCATCTAGCGGCTCGGCGCTAGAGTTTGGAAGCGCGAGGCAAGGGAAACGTGGAATTTTCCCTGTGGTGGAAGACTCTGGAAGGAGTCATGGGCGTGCACGTGGCTGCGTAGTGCATGCCAGCGTGGCGAGCTCACCCCATCACCCCCGCACGCGCCACACGCGAGGAGGAAGAAAGGGGAGCAGTGCCGGCTGATGAGTGGGTCCGGTGTGTTAGTGAAAGAAAGAGAGGGGGAGCGGTGGCGTTGGCGATCTGGCGGGCTAGTTGCGCCACCGTAGCGGGCTAGCCTACTGGCCCAGGCGGTGAGGCTAGGGGGCGGCTGGCGGGCCAGGCCGGTTTGGCCTCGGGCCGGACTGGGGTTAGATGTTAGGATAGTTTTAGGTTTGGATTTTATTTTATTTTTATTTTTTTTAGTTTGAATTTTGGATTGGATTCAAAATTCAAGCACACACATATTTGAGAGCCAAATAAAATCTAAAAAGAGCCAAATCAACTAGCACACATATTTTGAAATTAATTTGAGATTTAATTTATTAGGGAATTTCTAGATGTGAGTAGAATTTGAATTTGTCTTCCATTTTCAAATGAGCACACAATTCAAACAAAAAGTTTTAATTTTTTTTTAAATTTCACTCAATTTAATATTTCTAATTTTTTTGGAATATTACATTCAAGCATAGCAGAAACAAGTCAACATGGCAACAAATTAGGTAAAGTAAATATGGTATAATCTAAACAAGCATACATGGCATCACATCACAAGTATCACAGGCATATAGCAGTACTAGATCCATCATATTATAATACTTACTTACCATGCAGTTCCTTAGCAAATAGTTAGTAGCAATATCTTAACCTTTCCATGCTGCAATAAAACTTTATTAGTAATTAGCCACCCCCATGTGAAACTAAAAACCACCACAAAAGGCCAAGTGCAAGTGAGGCTACACCCTAACAAGTCAGACCTACGTATATAGAGATTTGTGCAAAAGAAGGCAGTGGTCAGGGATGGAGACATGCTCAACTGTTTTCCTTGAGCTAGAAGGCACTAGCAGCTACCACATGGTCAGTAGTAGTGTTTGCCTAGCCAGGTCCTGAGCCAGAGGGTGCGGTGGTTGTCACCCATCTTGACAAATGCATTGCCCTGGGACTTGTTGTCTAGGAGATGGCTAAAAGCAATGATGAGGGACTCCACAAAGAAGCCAGGTGCACCTGCTTAGGCCCAGTCTCCCTCAGTGCAGCTACCACATTGTTCACAGTATCGGTGAGGGATATGGGTACCCCATGGGTCCCCACTGACCAAGATCCTGGCTGGTCTTGACAAGTGGGCTTGCCCGACCAGGGTGTGCGGACCAAGGACATGAAAGTACTTGGAGTACAAGTCAAGGTGGTCGGGCGATTCAACTCGGATATTGCGGGATACATATTGTAATCCGACTCAGATTACGTTTCATGTAACAAACGACTAGATTAGATTCAAACCGACTTGTAACCCTAGGTCGTCAGCCTATATAAGGCAGCCAAGGGCACCTCCTGAGGGCAACTCATCCCACATCAACTCACCGTGAACAATACCAGCAATACAATCCAGCAAAACATAGGATGTAGGGTATTACTCTTCGGAGACCCGAACCTGTCTAAACCCACGTGTTCTTGTGATTACCTTTGAGTTCTTGGTCTCGCAATCCTCCCTGCCTACAAATCTACCACTTGGGTAACCCCCTGTCTGCCACATGGCCAAAGCCCACTCATCCCTCTAAACACCCCAGGCACAAGTTTCCTGTGACATTGCAACATGTGTGGGTGCAGGCTGTGAAACCTGAGCAGGTGGTGAGAAATCCTCCCCTGGCACATCTTCATCTACCCCAAAACCTAAAATCCAGTTATGCAGAATGCAACAAGCAATTACAACTTTAACTTGGAAGGGATACGGATGGTAAGGCTTATTATCTAGCATGCGAAACCTTCCCTTAAGTGCCCCAAAAGCCCTCTCAACTGTGGTGCGGAAGGATGAGTGACTAAGGTTAAAGAGTTCCTTAGTAATGCTTGGACTTCTCCTACCCTCAAATTAAGACATGTGGTACCCAACAGCTCTATATGGTGGTAGGAAGTCAGGCCGCAGTGCGTTGCCAGCATCGGTGAGGTAAAATTTTCCTACACATGAATGCAATGAGGAGTGATCAACAACCGCAGTGTACAAGACAAAATAACAAGGTGGGCTTGTAGTGTACCTTGTGGGACCCTCAACCCATCATCCCTCTCTAACGCATCAGGTAGGATCAGCGCATCATGAGCTGACCCTTCCCATGCAGCAAGGACATAGGTGAACCGCATGTCGAAATCGACAACAGCTAGCACATTCTATGTTGGGCTCTGCTTACGGCCTCTAAATGCAGCCTGCATCTTAAATGGAACCCTAGCTAGAATGTGGGTTCCATTAATAGCTCCAATGCAATCCTAGGACAGTTATGACGTATGCATCAGTGTACCATGAAGGTAGCAAACAAACAGAATACAAACAAAATTTAAGGACACTACAAACAATCCCAAGTACCTTGAAATATGGGTTCCATCTCTGGCTCCCAAGAATTTTAGGGTGTGTGCCACCTTCAGGGGCCATGATCATCTCACCCCTCAGCTCCCCAACAGCATAAAGAACCTGCACGAAGTACCTACTGACAATTTCTATGGACCTCCTAATGGAACCACCCAAAACCTTTGGTTGTGTCCCACAATGTGAAGAAACATGGCTACCTGCTCCTCAACACTAGTGTGTCTGCTGTCCTCTAGAAGGTACCTCCCCCTAAATAGGTTTACCAATTGAAAGAAAGGAGCTTTATGCATCCTTAGCATGCTTACAGACTCAACCTCTATGCAGTTATAAATTTTATCTAGGTTTGTCTGTCTCTCAACATCCACCACATTCCTAGGGACCCAAACAGTGCACTCGTCCTCATACGAATCAGATGTGGCCCTCCTAAACCTAGAGCACAGGAATGTAATGCGTACAACAACAAGAGCAGCAGCTTGAGAAGCCATCCTGGCACGGTACTCGTGCAAGTCCATCTACAATGTTGCATTAAAAGGAACAAATTTTAGAACAATTAGTACCGTAATGGAACTTAAGACTTCCTATAGTGTGGCAGCTTACAACAGGATGCACAATACAGGGATCATAGCCACGGCTGCTACAAAATTAGCCTCCCACTGGCTCTCCTCAACATCATCGACCAAAAAGGAAACCCTTCATCCAATTGAACATACAGCACGGGGATCATAGCCAGGATGCCTAGTGAAACTAGAGCCATCCAGAGGCTCCT
Organism: Setaria viridis; assembly: GCF_005286985.2. Classification (NCBI taxonomy): domain Eukaryota; kingdom Viridiplantae; phylum Streptophyta; class Magnoliopsida; order Poales; family Poaceae; genus Setaria; species Setaria viridis. The sequence goes on from NC_048265.2 coordinate 19,575,976, forward strand.
CCACAACATCAGCGCCATGCACACAAACTCCAAATCCAGTTCAACAGATCAATCAGGGATCATAGCCTCGGTTGCTACCCCAGGTAGCCTTCCCGAGGCTCATCCTGAAAAACAACCAATAGTTCTAATTGAACTTAGGCAAAAACAATCATCGCCACAGCTGCTACCGAAAGGCAGCATCCCAGAGGCTCACTGCACATCACATAACTAGCAATATGCACAGTTTCATGCCAACAACTCCACATCCACGCATTGTCTACACAAGACATGTTAACAGATGAATTAAACTTCAACAGTTCAAACAACAGGTGCAACAGATCTGAATAAGTTAATGTAGCCACTGCAAATATCAAGAAACTGACAGATCTACGAGTACACATGCTTATCCGGTGCGGATACCCAACTAGGCGCGAAAGGAAACCCCAACATGAGGTTACCCCAAGAACCCAACGCAAGAAGCGTGTGGATTTCACACAAATTAACTGGAACATATAGAATAACAGTACCAACAGATCGTAAAGAAGTGAAAATAACAACAAAGCATGATAGTTGTACATGAAGGTATGCATATCTGGCGAGGATACCCTACTAATCATGCAAGAAAACCCTAGGATAAAGTACAGCTCCCTGAAACCCCACCCACGACAGATCTATTGCACTTCCATGAAATAAAACTCAACAGATCGAAGCAAAGTACCAAAGATTCATCGTAGCAGCCCACATCCCATCGCATAAAAGAGGAAACGACAACCTAAGGACATGAGAGGAGGAGGTCCGGGACATACCTGTGTGAAGACGAAGACGACCGTCGTAGGGAAGAGGAGGAAGTAGCATGTGCTGGTGGAGGACCCGAGGGAGGACTCGAACAGTAAGAACATGAGGCAGATCTGCTCGGTGGAGAGGAAGAAACAGGTCATGTCGGGGACGAAGAGGTTGCTTAGGTGGCCGGGGACGGAGAGGTAGCAGATCTACTCAGTGACGAAGACGAAGGACTGATCCAATGTTCGCTGCTGACGGAGACCCAACGCTCACCAGTGAACATGTACCCACGCTCGCCGAGGATGAAGACCCCGCGCCCGCCGGTGACGGCGACCACAAACGCCTCCGGATCTGGCGCGGCGCCACCGGCCGCGCCATCGCCTTCGCCCTAACTCGCCGAGCGGAGAGGAGAGGAGAGGAGGGATCGAGTGGGAACGAGAGAGAGGAGAGCGGAGGAGTCGCGAGTGGAGGCGGCGCGTCTAGGGGAGGAGAGGCAAGGCGGCCGGGAACCCCCGCTATTATACCGGCGGGAGGTAACCCTAGATAGCCCAAAAACTGGCATGAAGACCTATTCGGTCTCTCGCCTTCCCTCCGCGTATGCGAAAAGGCACCCTCGCGAGCCTGCACCACGTGAAACGGCTAAAATTGGCGTTCCATGCGGTGTAGCCTAGCGAGTCATTTTTGCAGCCGGGTGGGCCTAGCCCGTGACCCCCTCTAGCCTACCAAATAAGGGGGTGTTTGGGAGGAGGGGGTTAAACTTTAGCCCTGTCACATCGGATGTTCGGATACTAATTAGGACGACTAAACATAAGCTAATTACAAAACTAATTGCAGAACCCCTAGGCTAAATCGCGAGACAAAACTAATTGCAAAACCCTAGGCTAAATCGCGAGACGAATCTATTAAGCCTAATTAATCCATCATTAGTGAATGGTTACTGTAGCACCACATTGTCAAATCATGGACTAATTAGGCTTAATAGATTCGTCTCACGATTTAGCCTAGGGGTTGTGTAATTAGTTTTGTAATTAGTCTAGATTTAATACTCCTAATTAGTGTCCAAACATTCGATGTGATGGGGCTAAAATTTAGGGCCCCTTTGGCACGGCTCATCGAGCGGCTTCTAGGGTGGCTTTTGATGAAGCCGTGCCAAATGGGAGAAGGCAAAACGGCTCACCCGCAAAAGCCAGTAGAAGTCCCACAAAATGCGGTCTCTACGTTTCTCCACCCACCGGAAGCCAAAAAAAGTGGCTTATTCCGGCTCCTCCTCGTCACTTTCCATCCTTGTCCCCGGTGGCGGCGGAGGGGCGAAGGAGGACCGGGGCGGCGCCGTGGCGGCGGACGGAGCCGGGGCCGGCAGGGCCGCGCTGTGGCGGCGGACGGGCGGAGGAGGACCGGGGCGGCGCCTTGGCGGCGGACGGAGCCGGGGCCGGCGGGGTGGCGCTGGAGGGGCGGAGGAGGAGGGCCAGGCGGTCGGGTGCGGATAAGGTCGGGAGGGAGGAGCGGATGGATAAGGAGAGAGGAGAGGAAAAGAAAAGAAGGGGAGAAGGAAAGAGAAAGAAAAAAAGGAAAGAAAAAGAAAAGGAAAATGAGGAGAAAAAAGAAAAAGAGAACATAAAAATATAAGGGTATTTTGGACATTTGACACCTTCTTTCCAATCTACAAAGCTAGGAGAAGTCATTTTGCCAAACGTTTTCAGCCAGAACCAGAAAAAGCTGCTTTTCCAGATGAACTAGAGCCAAAGCTGTTTTGTCACGAGCTAAAGCCGTGCTAAACGGACCCTTAGCCCCCTCCTCCCAAACCGCTTGCATCCCGCGGGCCTGGCTGAAGGCCCGTGCAGTGTACCAAACACCCCCTCGGTTTATGTGCAAGCCGCCAGATATGTTTGTCCTCTCACACGCCTGGAAGGAGGATACGTCGAGCGTTTCACCCTGTTCGGTTTCAGTCACACGCACGCACGCTCGAGGGCATGCATGTACTCGTGCAAAGGAAGAAAGAGAGAAATAGCGAAAATCACGCGTATCATTTGGCTCTAAACTCACGCAGTTTTCTAAATAATTTTTCTAGCTAGAATAATCGATTTTGGTTGGAGGAAATTGAATTTTTCTAGCGAGAATGATCAATGCTGCAACGCCAATTTGGGTTATGATGAGGAAATCATACCTAGTTCCTATGATCCTATCCGTAGCATTTGATTCCTTTCCAACGTGCATATTATAGCAAAGTTTTTTCTCTTTCTTTTCTACGTATTTCTCCCTGGCAGTGTATGTGAGGTCACCTTATTAATGAAGGGCCATGCAGTCCTGCAGCTAGCTGGCCCTTGAGCTATCCGGGCAGCCAGCCAGTAGAGTGGAACCCGGCACCCAACGCTAGCCACTACTGGTGGAAGACGTTGATGCACTGCACAGGCGCGGAAAAACAAAAGACATATTCCCTCTTAACAAAAGCAAGAAACACATGTCACTTGTGGATCCATTCCACCCGTGGAAATCGCTAGCCAAGATGCTCGAACCAGGGTGCTGACTGCAAAAATACTAGGCAATTGCTGGGCTGGACTTTCGAAGGATTTCGATCTTTTCACTGGACGGGATCATTTATTTTTCGAGACTCGGACGAACTGTAGTATTTTATTTTTCTTAAGAGGAAGAAAGAAATTACGTGAAAAAATCGTCAAGATTTGCGTACAATGACATCGCTGCTCTCGAAAGATGCCCTAATTTCAAAGTTGTACTCCAGCAATTTCCAATGCTTAGCATATCTGGCTTAAAAAAAAAAATTGGCGTTCCACAAGCATTAATCGAAAATGGCCGTGCCATTATGGCTCAACAAAATTTCCCTCCGCTCAATTCAACTAATGTCACTTTTAAGTTGATTGACATGCTGCCCCAAAATCTTTGTTTCTTGATACTACGCATTATACTGGGAAAATGTCTTTGCTTTCACGGCTTGACAAAAAATAAAATTGTTCTCCAAAGTCTACTAAATAATCCAGATGAGATAATGCAGGATTTTGCTTCATCAAGAGAATAATCATGGAAGCAACCACAAAACCAAACTGAGTGAGCAGCAATTAAGGCCCCTTGACAGGGCTCACCCACCGACTTCTTGAGCGGCTTATGGTAAAGCTTTGCCAAACAGTAAAACTCAAAAATGGCTCATGAGGAAAAGCTAGGAGAAGTCCCACCTTTTGCGCTCTCTGTGTTCTTCCGCCGACGAGAAGCCAAAAATAGCGGCTCATACTGGCTCATTCCTCCACCCAAAACACTAAAGTATGCATGTGCCCTTGCTATTTCATGAAAATTACAACATTTGCCATCGGGCGAACCTGCGAGCTCAGTGGGCGCGTGGAGGCGGCGGCGGGAGTGGTGGCTGGCGGCGCGCACGGAGCTCCGCGACATCGTGCGGACCATGGCCAGGCCGAAGCTCAATAGCCAAGGTAGAGCATGACGGCGTGACGAGGTCGAGGCCATGGTAGAGCTGCTGAGGTCGCAACCATGGCGGAGCTTGGCTGCACGAGCGGAGGCGGCGTCCATGGCGGAGCTTGGCGGCGCGTGTGGAGCCCGCGGCTGGGCTGAAGCTCGACGGCGTGCACAGCTAGGGATGCAGGCGACGTCAGGGCAAGAAGAGAGAAGAGGATAAGGCTGTGTGGCTGTGTGATCCGTGGATAAGAGAGAGAATGAAGAAAAAGAATGGGAAGGGAAAAGAAAGAAAAAATAGTACTCCCTCCGTTTCAAATTATAAGTGATTCCAACTTTTTAGGAGAATCAAACTATTTAATGTTTGATCGAAATTCAAGAGAGGATCACAAAGATTTATGGTACCGAATAGACATACTATAAAAATATATTTAATGAAAAAACTAATGATACTTATTTGGTATCATGAATGTTAGTAATTTATTGCATAAATTTGATCAAACTTAAGATGGTTTGACTCTCTAAAAAAAATTAAAATGGCTTATAAAGGAAGAAAAGAGGGGAAAAAAAGAAAAAGAAAAAAGAAAGAAAACTAGAAAGGGCATAATGGACCTTTTATCTTCTCTATCAATTATAAAAAGCCAAGTGAACTAAACATTTTTTTTAACAAGATAAGTTAGAGTAAAAAAACTGCTTCATAAAGAACAGTCAAAACTATTTTTTGCAAGAGCGAGAGCCGTGGCAAACGAGCTACTCCGTGCCTCGTCGCACCTAAAAGAAAAGGAGACCAAACGAACGGAAGGGGCGCCCCCCTAATCGACAGGGTCAAAGCAACGAGAAGCAGCCACGAGGCCGCCGCGTCCCCCCCCCCCCCCCCCCCCCCCCCCCCCCCCCCCCCCCCCCCCCCCCGTGCCCTTCGGTAGCGGTAAATAAACCACTCCACTAGAAGAAGCTGCAGGAAACGAGGGCGGGGCGCGGCGGTGACGCCACGAACGCGCAGTTTGTTACTGCGACCGCAGCTGCTAGTGGTGGCGAGAGGCATGGGCCATGGGAGAAGAAGGGACTAGTAGTAGTTGCTGCTGCTGTTTGGTAGCCGCGTAGGTCTCGTGGGTTTGCGTACCCTGCCATCCGCGTCCCTATCCGCCCCGTTCCTCGTCACCCCGCCCCCCGTCTCCTCTCTTCACCTTCCCCTTCCTGGCTTTGGCTTTGCCTTCCTCCCCGTTTCCTTCCGCAGGGGTCAGCCAGGCCAGATAAGATTTGCTTTGGTTAGGCTACCGCCGCGCCGCGCTGGGCTGGGCTTGGAGCGGGGGTTGTTGAAACCGTCAAGGAACGGGGACGTGGGGGCGAAGGAAGGTGGCGCTTGGTGCTGGTTTCTTCGTCGATCGATTCCTTCCGGCTCCCGATTCGCCCTGTTCTTGCCCCCCCAGCTGTTTCTCCGGTTGGTTGATTGGTTGGCTGGTTCTACCCCCGCGCCGCGGATTCGGGGGAATCTGATTCGACCCTCGGGCGGGAGGGATTGGATTCTTGGTCTTGGTGCGGGTGCGCGCGGCGCAATTTGATAAGAAGAACGAAAAGAAAATCCAAGCAGGGAGGGGACTGCCAGGGGAGCACCGCTTCTTGGTGGTGGTTGCGGGAATCGCAGTCGGGGGAGGCCGATCTTGGCGAGGAGGGGAGGTCCGGTCACGGCGGCCCGGCGGGGACCGGCGGCGGCGGCGATGGCCGACGGGCTGGATCGGTGGCGCGACTTCTTCCGTGGCGCCGGCGCCGGCATCTGCGACGTGATCGAGAACGCCATCCTCGTGGCGGCGGCCGACGCGCCGCGGGAGCTGCTGCACCGCCGCGACCGCATCGCCGAGAGGCTCTTCACCGCGCACCGCCGCGACGCGGCGGTGCCGGCGCCGCCGTCCCTCGGCAGCGCCGCGGCGTCCGCCACGCCGGCCACGCCCATCGAGGAGGACAAGGGCAGCGTGCGCCGCGTCGCCGAGAAGGAGAGCAAGGTAGACAGCAGCAGCAACGGCGCCCACGGCGGGGGCCACGGCCACGGCGAAGAGGACGACGACTCGGACTCCGACGACGAGCGCCTCCGCCGCGCCGCGGCGAGCAACTACGGCCACAACTACGATGATGATGATGATGACGACCAAGAGGAGGAGGATGAGCAGCAGCACGCGGCGGATGATGCGGAGGAAGAGGAAGAGAACCATGAGGCTGAGGAGCTCGAGGCGCTCACCAATGAGATCGACGAGGAGTCACAGATCGTCGGTGAGGTCCTCCGCATCAAGGACCTTCTTTTGCACAAGGAAGATCATGTATGGTTCATTCCTTCACTTCTTCAATTGCTGAAGTTTCAAGCTTCGAATTGTTCTGAGCTAAAACATGGTGTTGTTGCAGTCGGATGCCACTTTGTTTGAGTCCCTGAGGAGGCTGCAGTTGATGCAATTGTCTGTCTCCACTCTAAAGGTACAAAATGGATATTGCTTAAAGTTATACGAGCTATGTGGTGTCAGTGTGTCTTCGTTTTGCTGGTTGCTCCTATTTGGTTTCTTAATCTTTGGTGCTGTTTATGGCAGGCTACTGAGATTGGGAGGGCTGTTAATCGGCTGCGGAAGCACAACTCACAGCAGATTCGCCACCTCGTGCGCACTCTCATTGAGTAAGCTCCATGTTCCTTTACTGAATTTTGAACTCAAGGGCTAAATCACATTTCCTTTCAAAGAACTTTGTAGTGTGAATCACTGATCAAATATACCAATGGACTCCTCCAGCTACATAGTCATAAAATACACTAGCTTCTGTGCTCTTGAGTCTTGGAAGTGCTTTCTTGTTAGTGTTCTTGGAAGTTGGAAATGTAGTTGACATATTATTCTGTGTTTCAGAGGTTGGAAAGTTCTGGTTGATGAGTGGGTTAGTACTACAAATGCTGCCCTGGCAGGTAACTGAAGTGAATTTGTTGACACCATAGTTTGTGAAGTTTTAAATGAAGATTCAAATCTTAACTTAATATGGATTCTTTGGATTTGTAGATAACTCCCCTGGCTCTTCAAATCCTTCTGTTGTCGATGAAGAAGATGAAGAAGGGCTTCCTTCCCCACCTTTAGATGAAGGGGCCTTCTTTGCAACCCAGCCAACTTCTATTCAACTCTCTGAGGTACTGATACAGTTAATTCCTACTATCTGATTGGATTTGGTTGTTGAACTACAGTCTAACTTTGCGTTTATTTTTCCACCTTTTGTCTTCACAACCTGAAGTTCTTTGATGAAATGGATGAAGATGGAAGTGAGTACAACAATTCATCAGCAACTATTTAGTTTTCAATGCTTATTCAATGCTGACAATTAACATTATACTTGCATGACAGACTTGAGACATAACAGTGATGCAAGCCTTGGAAACAAGAGGGGAAATAATGGTGGAAGGCCTGCAAACTATTCAGCAATTGCAATGCAAGAACCTCCTCGACGTTCTCCTGGAGCTGTTGAAAAAGTTCAATTCAGGAGGCCAGAACCGGCGAGGCAAGAGCCACCAATGAGGCAAGCAAACCTGCAGAAACCTCAAAGTTCAAGTTTGCAAGTGAAACCTCATGGCATGCTCAACGATAACAAGCAATCTAAGCCCTCAAGTTATGAATCTGGGCCTGGGAGACCATTGAAGGCAGCTCCACTGCAGAAACCCTCTGGTGACATGAAACCTAAACAAAGTCACACTGCTGTCGAGAGAAGGCCTACGACGAGCCAGATGGATGTAAGTGCACACTACCCATGCCTAGGTCTTGACAACGATTATGACCTTGTGAGTTGTGATTCACTTCTTTTTTTTTTGGCTCCAGAAATCAAGGCTCGCCGCACAATCTTCATCAGGAGCCAGGCTAGAGTTGGCAAAGCCAAAGGTCTATGATGATGGTTTGGATAATAACAGGAAGCTGGAAGCAGCAAAGAGAAGGCTCCAGGAGCGGTACCAGGAAGCTGAGAATGGTTCGTATCTTTTGTTAATTGTAGATCTTTACTATTGAGATTTTATCTAACTGTTCAATGATTCATCTGTGCAGCCAAAAGGCAGCGCACGATACAAGTAATGGAGCTGGGTGACATACCAAAGCCCAAGCATCAAAACAGACAACCTATGGTGAAGTCCCGGAATAACCTTAGGAATTGGGCGAACGGGCGGCGCTAACTCCTCTGTGATTTTTTCCTCACTGATGAATTGTTGCCATGCCTGCCTAGTCCGGACGCGAAATGTGTTTATGCTCATCCAAAGGAGCTGAAACCAGCTGCCAGGACTAGAACAAACTTTTTTGAACAAAACACCTCCAATGAAGGGTTTCCCCTTGAAGCTGCAAGGGCTGAGTGAAGCTCCTGCGTTTGGAGAGTCTAGCCATGTCTGGATAATTGTAGAGTGGACATGTAGCTCGATTTGTATCGGCTGGTTATTTTCTTCGTTTCTTCTTCTCCTTTCTTCTTCTTCAAAGGAAGCTGTAGATACCAGATAGAATAATCAGCAATATTTGGTACATTCCTTTTTACCTCCAAACTTTGACAGGAAATATTTATCCAGAGCTACATTTTTGGCATGTCTCTTGTTCTCTTGCAACTGGCGACCTAATGCTAAGCATTGCCGCCATGGTCTTGGCGCTTGACCTACTTGCTCTTCACCTGCAAAGTTACAAGCGTACGGTCATCCTTTGCAGCCGTCTGTTTCATTCTGATGCATTAGCATAGGTGTGGTGATAGTCAGAGTCAGACGCCAGGAATTGCGCGGGCACAAATTCAGCTGTATCTGTTGAATGTTCAGCCTGGAGAATATGTCGATGTCAGCAATTTTCACTGACGGCCAAATGTAAACACTGACTATTCCATGGAAAATCCGATCAGAGCATAAGAGGAGAATGGAGAATTGGAATGCAGCAAAAGTGGCCGGAGATATGTGCGTGCATCTAGTGGATTGGGAGATAGCGTGGATTCCACCAGCTGGGAGTGGTTGCAGGGCCATTAGCATAACTGCATAGCAACAGCCGGAGAAGGGCCCCACCACCCCCAATTATTCATTCTTGCCTCCTTATCCATACCAGTTCGTCCAAAGAGGCCGTGACTCACGAGCCAGTGTGCTTCCAGCTTCGGCTTCTCGTGTTATTGCTCGAAAATGATGGTAACTAAGCCATGAATTTGGTGGTTTTCTCGAGAACGTGATTTGCATGTTTTTGTATGTATTGAAAAGATGAGTTTGATAGTTTTTCGGCTCTGTTTGGAACACGTGAACTGTACAAGATAAAATTGTCGCCAAATTCTTTGCGTCCATTCGACCTATGCTGCCAGCCTTTAGATACAAACACATGTTGAAAGCATGAAAAAGAAATGACTTCACTCAAAAAATAAAAAAAAATCCTTGTTTCTTTAACGGCATGGATGCGCACCACGTGGACGAAGCTGACATGTTAGATCATGTCCTGGCTCACCAGATGTCATGTGACGCCGTCGCAAGATTAGCGCTGCGGTTATCTTTGTCACGGCACAGGGCAGAGGCAGATCCCTATCTGACTTTGGATTCCCCACTGGCATGTGCGCTTCCTTCGGTTGGGAGGCCGCCCCTTTCTTTGACCCGTTCCGTTCCAAGAAGCAGCACAGGGGTGAAAAGAAAACCTTTCACGCAAGAGTCCTTTCCTACCCACCTTCCACCTCCTCGGATTTGCCCAAAGATTTGCTTCTGGTGATTGCCCTAATTGCTCTAGTTGTTTATCAGTAGTGTTCAATTGTTAAACACTCCAAAGCAAATGGGGCTGGACACGCCATCAAACGCAGCCGTGAACCTTTATTTTATTTGTTTATTTATCCCTTTTTTTTTTGTGAAAGGGGCAGCTGTGAACTTCGATGTGGCATTTTAGAAATCATGTAAACATGATATTACTGTCTCCAAGTGAAGTTGAAGGCATCCGGAGTATCTTTTAAGTAAAGCAATGTTTAAATATAATCCACGCGTCATATTTTAGATTTCATGTTGTTAGCTATTTCAAACTTTGGTATGTTTTAGACATGAAAACGTATTTTAAATGTTTTGAAGTACATAGCACCCAATTTTTTTTCTTATGCAGGTAAAATTGCAAAAACCACCCCATAAGTCACTTGAAGTTTGACAAAGTCAAATGGCAACAACCTACTTAGTTGTATTGCAAAAATCACCATTGTGTATACAAGTTTAAGCCATTCCGCGTGTTTTCATAAATTTTGATACCTAAACATGGTTTTTATCGAAATTAGTGTTGACGCTCTTTATTGATACACTTTTACCCCTATTTATCTTCAATAATGACATGAATTTAACACCTAAATTATTGATCACACCTAATAAACCGGTCATTTTCACATGTGCAACATATTTTGGAGGATATTCTGTTGTTCAGAAAATTGGATCTAAAAGTATATTTTTAGATAAAGTCTGAAACAAGAAACGAACCTGTCAAAGATGAAGGCCAGCAGGCTCAGAAAGAGCCCAGGCCGATCGGCCTAGTAAAGCCCAAGCCGATCGGCCAAGGGTCTTCTGACCTCCTCCGACGCTTATTTTTGGCAAGCACTCCTCCAAGATTACTTAAGGACTAAGTTTGTGAAGATATGGCAAGGATCACTTTAGGATCAAAGATGAATCAAAGAGAATCAAGCGGAGATTTGGAAAGTTATTGAAGATCAATCTCATCCTGAAGCTATCGATGTGCTAGGCCCACATGCAAGTGAAAAGAAGACTCCAGAGCACCTGAGAAGACATGGGAACGAAGGAGGACGCGAGGGGCCAAATGGAAGGTCCAGGCCACTCGGGGGTTTCCTTCATCCTCTCACCTTCCAATTTTTTCACACGCTCTCCAGACCATAAATACCCCAACAAACCACTGAGCCCCATATCCAAGTTGACGTACTCGACGTGAAGCAGCAGAGAACTAGAAAGAGCTTGTGGGACACCTCTCCAGAGAGCCGAGGGTTGTGCAGTTGTCAGGGGTAGGCGTAGCTAAGCCCCTACCAATGTGATCACCCTGCGAGGAAGATCCACACCGAAGTTATGGAGCTAGGATCATCAAGATCAAGGTAGGATCCTGGTGGTGATCTTGTGATGTACAATCATTCATGGTGAAGTAATAGATGTGTTCTTGTTCTTAGCAATCTAGCTATCTCCTAGACGTTTCGGTCGTGGTAGCAGTGGAGGCCTTCGAGGTATCTTGCCGATTGGACAAGTGCTGTGCAGCGGGCTTCTTCGAGGCTGTCAATGTCTAGATGCCATGTTTCTTCTGCTGCGCCTTCCTCATACTATTCGACTGCTGGGGATTTCCACATGACGTCAGCAGGCAGCACGGCTTCGGAACCGTAGATGAGAAAGTAGGGCGATTGCCCTGTAGGCTTGCACGGCTGGGTGCGTAGCCCCCAAAGTACATTGGGTAACTCCTTGAGCCACTTGCCTCCCTTGGTGTTGGAGATGTCGTGCAGCCTTTTCTTGAGAGTGTCTAGCACCATCCCGTTGGCGCGCTCAACCTGGCTATTAGCCCACGGATGAGTGACGGAGACGTACCGGATGTCGATCCCACTGTTCTCACAGTATTCCCAAAACCCATGGTTGTTGAAGTTTGAACCTAGGTCTGTGATTATGCGATTGGGGAAGCCCTAGTAGAAACTCGAGTACTCTGTCGGCTTTGGGCAGGTGACTGGCTTCACCTCGATCCACTTGGTAAACTTGTCAATGGCCACCAGAACTCGGTTGAACCCTCCAGGCGCAGTTGGTAGAGGGCCAATCATGTCAATCCCTCAGCATGCGAAGAGCCAAGATGGTGGTATGGTGATCATCTTGTAGGCAGGGACATGTTGCTGCTTGGCGAAGAATTGGCACCCTTGACATCGGCGGACTAGTTCCTCGGCATCAGTGAGAGTTGTAGGCCAATAGAACCCTGATCTGAAAGCTTTGCCCATGATTGTACATGAGGATGCATGGTTACTGCATATGCCTTTGTGTATCTCCTCCAGGATATCCTTGCCATCTTGCCTTAAGATGTACTTCATGAGCACGCCTGATGATATAGCTTGTCTCTGACTAGAACGTAATTCTTGCTGCGTCGTGAGACTTGCTTTGCTTTCTTATTTACTGGAGGTAGTTTGTGCTCTTTGATGTAGTCGATGAAGGGCAATGTCCAGTCTACGTCGATCATCATGACCTCCTGACTAGTTTCCAATGGACCAGGGTCAATGGTTGTAGATGGTCCGGCTCCGTGATGGATGGCTTGCGTAGCTCATGGACGAAGACTCTAGCTGGTACTTGAGCTCGAGTAGATCCTAGCTTAGATAAGACGTCCGCGGCTACATTGTTGTTGCGGATGACATGGTGGAACTTCAAACCGAAGAATTTGTTCTCCAGCTTGCACACTTCTAGGCAGTACGCATCCATATTCTCCTTGTGGCGGTCCCACTCGTCGTTGACTTGATTGATCACCATCAGTGAGTCGTCGTAGACCAACAATTACTTGACTCTCAGTGAGACTGCCAGGCGAAGCCCTATAGAAGCGCTTCATACTCAACTTTATTGTTGGATACTTCCCAGAAGATTTGCAGGACATATTTGAGCTGTTCGCCTTAAAGCAATATCAAGAGTACTCCTGCACCGGCACCTTCGAGCTTGAGTGACCCATCAAAGTACATGATCCAATGCTCCGGGTGCTCCGTTGGTGTTGGTAGTTGATTCTCCCATCATTCTGCTATGAAATCAACTAGGGCCTAGGACTTGACAGCAATCTGGGGCTTGAATTCCAGGGATAGGGCTCCAAGTTTGACTTCCCACTTTGAGATCCTGCCTATGGCGTCCCAATTGTGGATAATTTCTCCCAAGGGAAGTCGGTGACGACGGAGATCTTATGTTCCTGGAAGTAGTATTGTAGCTTCCACGAGATGAGCAGTATTGCATAGAGTAGCTTCTAAACTGGTGGATACCTGGTTTTGGAGTCTGATAGGGCCTTGCTGACGAAGTAGACAGGTCTCTATACTTTGTATACATGGCCTGGTTCTGGCCTTTCGACCACAATTGCCGTGCTGACGACATGAGTAGTCGCGGCAATGTAGAGCAGCAGATCTTCATTGGGAGTTGGGGCGGTTAGGACTGGTGGCTTGGACAAAAAATCTTTGGGTTGAAGTAGAGCCTTGTCAGCCTCCTCGGGCCACTGGAACTTGTCTTGCCGCTTCAATAGTTTGAAGAAAGGTAGACCCTGTTCTCCGAGTCTTGAGATGAATCTGTTGAGCGCCGCCATACATCTAGTTAGTTTCTGGACATTCTTGATGCTTGATGGAGCATGCATGTCGGTGATGGTAGAGATCTTCTCGGGGTTAGCTTCAATGCCTCGGTGACTAATGATGAACCCGAGTAGTTTCCCGGAAGGCACGCCGAAGACGCACTTTGTCGGGTTGAGCTTCCACGAGAACTCTCGCAGACTTGCGAAAGTTTCTTCTAGATCCACAATCAGGTCATCAGGATTTCTAGTCTTTACGACCACATCATCCACGTATGCCTCCACGTTGCGGTGTAGCTGCTTGTTGAAGCACTCCTGGATGTCCCGTTGATACATCGTGACGACGTTCTTCAGCCCGAACGACATTGTCTTTTAGCAGAAAGCTCCGTATAGGGTGATGAACGTGGTCTTGATCTGGTCTTCTTTAAGAGCTATCTGGTGATATCCCAACTAGAAATCAAGGAAATAGAGTAGGGCGCAGCCAGCTGTAGAGTCGATGACATGATCAATCCTCGGGAGCCCGAAGGGACCCTCTGGACAATGCTTGTTGAGGTCGGTGTAGTCGACGCACATCCACCACTCATTGTTGCTGTTCTTCTTGACCAAGACAGGATTGGAGAGCTACTCTGGATGGAAGACTTCTTTGATGAAGCCTGCTGCGAGTAGTTTGGCCAGCTTCTCTTTGATGGCTTCCCTTCTATCTTGGGAAAATCTATGTAGGCGTTGCCTCTTCGGTGTAGCTTTTGGATTGACATTGAGTAAGTGCCCGATCAACTCCCTAGGCACCCCCAGCATATTCGTTGGTTTCCACGCAAAGATGTCACGGTTGGCCCGAAGGAAGCTGACGAGCGCGCTTTCCTATTTAGGATGCAGCCCTGTGCCTATAAGGGTTATCTTGGAGCTATCACCGATCTCAAGGTCAATGGCTTTGACATCGACTTCTTTCGCCAGCTTGACCTTGGCTGCCCCTGACTTCTTCTCTGGTATCTCGAGTTCTTCGTTGGACAACTTCTTGGATGCTGCGAAGACTTGCATTATTGAGTTTGGCACTTGAGTAGTCGCTGCGAGTGCCACAGCTTCCATGTCGCAATCGTATGATCTTTTCAAGTCTCCGCACAGGGAAAGTACTTCCTTAGGTCCCAGCATCTTGAGTACTAGGTACACGTAATGAGGGATGGCTATGAATTTGGCCAAGTCTGGTCTTCCAAGGATGGCGTGATACGATTTTTCAAAGTCGGCCACCTCGAATCTGATATACTCCATCTGGTAGTGTTCTTTGGTCCCAAAGGTAACTATCAAGACCACTTGACCAAGGGGTACAGCCGCGTTGCCTGGGACAATGCCGTAGAACGGGGAGTTCGTGGGGGTGAGCATATCAATGACGTCGAGGCCCATATTCCTGAGTGTCTTGGCGAACAGGACGTTGAGGCTACTGCCTCCATCGATCAATACTTCAGTGAGCCTGTAACCTGCGACCACTAGATCCAGGATGAGAGGATAGCGCACTGGGTCTGAGAAACTAGTCCATTGGTCCTCCCTGTAGAAGGTAATAAGCACCTCCGACCATTTAAGAAAGTAGGCACCGTGGGTTCAATGGACATGATCTCCTGTAAGGTAAGCTTCTGGGACCGCTTGGTGGGGAGTCCCGATGAGCCACCGAAGATGATAGCTTTGCGCAGGCTGAAGCAATCCCACGCAGAGTGCTTATGGTACGGGTGCCACGAGCATTATTTCTTCAGGAGTTCATTGAATGAGGGCATGTTCGAGTTCTTGTTGCCACCGTTCTTGGACGACTGCTACATCACCGCAATTGTGTTGTCTGGCTTGTGCTTACAGTTGTGACTTCTCGAGTAGTTACTCCGGTTGTCATTGTTAGGGCGATCGTTGCGGTTCTTGTCGTTGCGTTGGTCGTTGCTATTATTGTTATTGTTGTTATTGTTCTGGCCCTTGCTGCAGTTAGGCTCAAACCTTTCAATCTCTTTTTCTTCTTCATCTGCCCAGGTTTGAGGCATGACCTTTAAAGATTTAACGCTACTTGGGCGCCTCCTTCCGAAGTTTTGGAACATCCGGCAGTCAGAGAGGTCATTCTGGAAGTAGTCGATAACATCATTCTCTGCGACATCCACGATTGCAGCTTTTTTATCGAAGAAACGGCGTATGTAGCTTCTCAGAGTCTCGCCTTACTGTTGCTGCATTGCTCCGGCATAGTTACTGGTGAGCACCTTCTTTGAGATCTTCCCATGAGTTAATGGAGTTTCTTGCAAGCGATTTGAGCCATGTCAGAGGCGCTGCCTCTATGCAGATGGGGAAGTTGACTACTTTGGTGTCATTCTTGCCGCTGGCAGGTTATATTGCGAGCGAGTAGCATCGGAGCCATTGCACTGGATCTTACTTGTCATCGTACTTGGTGTTTCCCTCGAGTTTGAACTTGTCAGGTAGAACTGTCCTTCTCATGTGTCTGGAGAAGCCCGGAAACCCATCAATGTCGTCTTGTGGGTGATCGACTTCTTCTTTACACTCGCGGCGCCGGCTATCGATGATTGTGCGGGCGTCGCGGTTGGAGTTGATCTTATTGCGGAGGTCTTCTATGGGGCGTTCAGGCTCTGTATGGTTGCCTCGGTGGCCACAACCTCCCGATGGTCCTGCCCGGCTTCCTTCACCTCCAGTTTGACTTGGTCTAGCACCTCCGGTTGGTCCGTATGGAGGGTCGTTATCGATCTGAATCGGTCTCCGCGGGGGGTCGTTGGCGATCTGACTTGGCATCCAGTTACTAGCGTGATGGCTTTGCTCTGATCGGTCCACCGATTGTGTGGGATTTTTGCGATTGAGTTGCTCGTACGCTCGCTCGGCTAGTTCGGCAAGCGCGCAAGTGTACTTGTTCTGAGGCATTGCTCGCGAGATGAGATCAATGGATGACACAGTAGCTAGGGGAGTCTGATGTTGGTGCCCTCGGATTGGCAGGGCTTCCCTCAGGCGACGGCGACGCTCTGCTCTTAAGGAGTTCCTTGCTCTACGTGTTATCCTTTGGGCATCAGTTTCCTCCCCGACTACATCAGCAATCAACTCGTCATTGGACACCTCATCAGGGTAACGTTCGCGTCGTTGGTCCCTATCCTGTTGATTTTCACCCTCGTTCATAGCGCCAAGGATGGCAAAGACTTCTCATTCTGAAGAATAGCTTCTTGAGCTTGACGTGATGACCTCTGTGGTGCCACCTTCTTCGTAGATGGGCGACCGAGGAGCTCCTTCTTGAAATAGGAGAGTATCGAGGTAAGCATAAGGCACGAACCATCGTCTCTGACGAGAGCTTGTGGCTTCATGCTGGGCTAGTAGATGAATCTGCCTTGTGGAGTAGATGAGATAACCAGACCTCCTGCGGGCCTGATAAAGACGTCTCCTTGTCGGAGTCCGAGTAGTAGTCGGGATCCTCAATCCCATCCAAGTTGGATCGGAGCCTGGACGTGGCCACCTGATAAGCAGTGGCCGTCTTGCGAAGTCCGACCGGGAGTTGAGATTGGATGTAGTTCGACTCGTGCGATGGCTGCAGCACTGGCTCGCACGAGCTAGACCGATTGGAGAGAGAAGTTGAGTTGTACTCGGACTCGTCTCCCCAGCCTCTGACTAGATCAGAGATTGAAAATTCATCGAAATTTTCAACGAGGTCTTCCAGTGCCTGGTGCTGGAGCTTGACGGTTGAGAGCTTCTTCTCCGGGGCCGGTGCGATGTAGCAGCGGAAACTTTCGGCAATGTCTGCGATGCAGACCTAGGAGCCGAAGATGAACGTCACGCCTCCTTGAAAGCAACGACGGGCTTAATGATGACTTGTGACATCGACTTCGCCAGCGGATTCTCGACGAGACCTCCTACCTGGCGCGCTAGTTGTCGGTGTTTAGATCCGGCAATCTACTGAGGGGGGGTGCCCAAGGTAGTGTTTTGGTTGGTGGGGCTCGTCGATATCAAGAACTCGAAGGTAAACGCAGACACACAACTTAGACAGATTCGGGACGTTGAATAGCGTAATACCTTACGTCCTGTGTGTTGGTTGGATTGAATTGTTTTGAAGGGGGTCCCTGCCTCGCCTGATATAGCCGGGGGAAGGGTTACAGATCAGTTGATTTACAAGAATACTAGTCGGATACGACTAGAGGAGTTTTACTCTTATTACAACGAGTACTTTCCTAATCCTCGACTAGTTCATGTCTTTCCATGTAGACTACGCCACCCTGCGCCATGGTCTCCATGTCAGATGGTGTGCGACCCGCCCCGACTAGTTTTTTTAGTTGAGATGAGTAGTTGAAATAGTCATCGGCGAGTCACGGGTCAATCTTGTCGAATGTAACTATGCGTGTTGAAACCGCGTACTGCTTCGTCGGAGATTTGTTGGAGGTTACTATGTAACCTTTATTGGAGAATTATCATGTAGGGAACAGGTGCAGCTCTTTGTTGATCTCGATGCTTCCCTGTGCTCCGTTTTCTTTTTTGCCTCCGCATGTGAGTAGTAATTTTCAACTAGTTGAATTTTTAGCCACGCAGCAGGGACAACAGCCATGCTCTGCTGCATTTTGATGCGTGTGCTGCTTCTTGATTCAACTTTCTGTAGACTTGATTTCCTACGGATAACACAACAGCTTGTGGAGATCGCAGGTACTCCTCTTCGCCTAGGACTCGAAGAAGTCAACTCCGCCTTGAAACAGATGTTGTCAAGTTCACGGGCTAAAAAAAATTGAATCCATCTCGGATTGATAGCATGGATGAGTAGTCTGCTCTCCGTTGTAAATTGACTTGGACCAATGACGCCGACTTCTTTTTTTTCGGATTCGGCAAGTTCCAAAGATGCGATGATGCGCGCCGGCTCCTTCTTGGACTCAACAAGCAACGAATAGATTGATTTTGTCGATAAGGTCCTTCAAGTCGCTCGATGATCTCGACAACCACCCCTACCTAGCGTGCTAGATGTCAATATTTTATACCCGGCAACCTACCGATAGTATTCCGAGGCAGTAGATTGGTTGGTGGGGGATCGCCGGATCTGGAAATTGATGGTAAAAGCGAGGACACAAGACATAGATTTATATAGGTTCGGGCCGTCAGAGTAATGTAAAAGCCTACGTCTTGCTTGGGGTGTTGTATATTGCGCCCTGCGCTTGGATGTTGTTTGATGTTGACGACTTGATCCTCTGTTGTGGTTCTGCTGATCTAGATCTCCTTTATATACTTCAGCGGGTAGAATTACTGATCGGTTAGAAGTTAGGAGTCCTAGTAGAATTCCTCCCTAGAGAATCCTACTCGGAGTCCTAATAGTATCTATCCCCACAGTCCGTGCCCGACAGTCCCTGCGCGCACGGGTAGTACGTAATCACATGCGCCACACGACACTGCAATAGTGGCACCTAACAAAAAAAAAATGCTCCCCTAATTGCGTGATCCGAACGGCTACCCGGACGGTATTTGTAGAAGGCAGCAGCACGCCGATGCGGATCCCGCGGGATGGGGGGGGGGGGGGGGGGGGGGGGGGGGTTCTCCGTGGCGTACCGGCGTTGCAGCCTCATTTATAGCTCCGCGAAGCTCTGCCGAACACGGAACACCATCGTTTCGTTGCTTGTTCTTCTAGTAGCTGACAGTGCGGCCTGTCGGGTGGGGCCCTGTTCGTTGGGAGTGTGTTATTCTGACCGGGGAAAGGTGCCTAGTTGGTTAGAACTTGGCAGGCAACATTGATGGTGAGTTAAATTTTGAGGTCAAGTTGACTATAAGAGCAAGTTTAATAACGCAGCTAGCAAGCGGGCTGCAAGGTTTCTCTCAGCCCTTTTCTAGCCCACTCGTACAATGGTTAGCTCTTCACCATTAATACATGGTCCACAAGTCATTCTCACAAAGTTTCTTGGTTCCTGTGTCCAAGTCGGCTGTAAGCTTATAGCCCGCTTCTCCTCTCTCATCTCTTCTCTCTCCTCCATGTCAGCATTCAGCCAGCTTACAGCCCCTTATTATATTTGCTCTAATTGAGATTGAGAATATACTAGGAATTCGAAGGAATTCTGGGTGAATTTCGACATGATTCGGTGGGTGGTTAGTGTGCGGGCCCACCTGGCATGGACGGTGCTGTCGAGTCCACCAGCGCCGCCCCCCGCTTACTTCACCGATGACGAAAAAGCCTCTTCAGGTCCCGGCGCCGGGTGGGCCGTGGGGGTATCCAGAGGCCGCCGGTACGTGCCGTCGCCGCGGCCGGTCCCGGTCACCCCGGTCAGTCACTCACTTGGTCGTACGGCGGCAAATGGGAACGCGGCCGGCCGTGCCTCCGGCTAGCTACCTTTTTATCACGAAGTGCGCGGCCGGTGGTCAAGCCAAGCCACCTTAGCTGCTAGCTTCCTTTCAGTGCCGTTCGTGATGTGCCCGCGGTGCACGTCCCTGTCGTCGCCCCTGTACCAGCGTACCTGACCGACGAGGGCACCTGTTACCTACTGGGATGAGACGATGAGTTGGATCCAGCCGTCCAGCCAATTCATGTTTGTTTAATTTTTTTTTTGAATGGTCAAATATTCGTATTTCGTAACTGAAACGGGTAACAGAATTTGAAGACTTAGGCGGTGTTTGGATCCTTAAGCTAAAATTTAATCCATGTCACATCGAATTTTCGAAAGCTAATTAGGAGGACTAAACATAAGTTAATTATAAAAACTAATTACATAGAAGGAGACTAATTCGCGAGACGAATCTATTAAGCCTAATTAATTCATGATTAACACATGTTTACTATAGCATCACATTGTCAAAACATGGAGTAATTAGGCTAATAGATTCGTCTCGTGAATTAGCCTCCATCTGTGCAATTAGTTTTATAATTAATCTATATTTAATACTTTTAATTAGTATCTAAATATTTGACGGGACAGTGACTAAATTTTAGTCCGTGAACCAAACGGGACCTTATAGGCTAGGATGAAACTTGTAGTAGGATATTTTTTCGGGAACGACTGACCAAGCAGCCGAACCGTGATCCCAGGAGAAACTAGACCGTCTCCCGCGTCGCATCGCACGGATTTGACTGTCCGCTACCACGGTTTCGCGTCACCCGGCCGACGTCTCCTCGCCGCCGGCTACATCACCCGTTGGGCCGTCAGATTACATCGAAAAACCTGCATATACGTATCTCATATTTGACTGCCAAGATTTATCGCTGCCATCTTGCCCAGCGATAAAAGTGTGTTTGATAAGTTAAATTTAGTCATATCACATCGGAATGTTCGGATGTTAATTAGGAGGATTAAATATGAATTAATTATAAAACTAATTGTAGAACTCCTAGGCTAATTCGCGAGACGAATCTATTAAGGGGGTATTTGATACACCCTAGTACCTGTCATATCGGATGTTTGATACTAATTAGGAGTATTAAATATAATCTAATTACAAAACTAATTACACAGATGGAGTCTAATTCGCGAGACGAATCTATTAACTCTAATTAGTCCATGATTTGACAATGTGGTGCTACAGTAACCATTTGCTAATGATGGATTAATTAGGCTTAATAGATTCGTCTCGCGAATTAGTATAGGGGTTCTGCAGTCAGTTTTATAATTAGCTCATGTTTAGTCCTCCTAATTAGCCTCCGAACATCCGATGTGACTCTCCTGAAGTTCAGTACTTGGTATCCAAACACCCCCTAAGCCTAATTAATCCATCATTAGCAAATGGTTACTGTAGCACCACATTGTCAAATCATGAACTAATTAAGCTTAATAGATTCATCTCATGAATTAGACTCCATCTGTGCAATTAGTTTTGTAATTAGACTATATTTAATACTCCTAATTAGTATGTAAACATCCTATGTGACAGGCTAAATTTTAACCCCCGAGCCAAACACCTCCAAAATCCTGTTTTTTTATCAATGTGGGGGTGTTTGGGAACACACTCCTAAACTTTAGTACCTGTCACATCGGATGTTTGGATACTAATTAGGAGTATTAAATATAGTCTAATTATAAAACTAATTGCATAGATGGAGTCTAATTCGGGAGACAAATCTATTAAGCCTAATTAGTCCATGATTTGACAATGTGGTGCTACAGTAACCATTTGCTAATGATGGATTAATTAGGCTTAATAGATTCGTCTCGCGAATTAGTATAGGGGTTCTGCAGTTAATTTTATAATTAGCTAATTAGTATCCGAACATCCGATGTGATCCTTCTAAACTTAAACTTAAGTAGCTCGTATCAAACGCTCCTAGAGACGGTTGACAACGTGCAGTACTACTACCAGTGACCTGCGCACTGACGGCAGAGTTTTTTCTACCGAGCTGAAAGGGCCAGCTCACAAAGTCAGTGGTCAGTGCAGGGCCGCAGCTCTGGCTCAGAAAGGGACCTTCTTTTTGCTTGGGATGGACCAGAACTGAACAGCCATCCGCTTTGCACTGACAGTGCTCACACTGTTGCCCACTTGCACCCAATAAGCACCGAGATCAATCAACTCGCAACCAAACCAGGCAAATGAAGCCCCAGCGAGTTTGCCATGATCAACGAGCTCCGGCCTCCATGGTAAAAATTTTTATTCGGTCGTGCCATCATGTCGGGAGGAATCTGCTGACGTGGCGGCGCCGTGCCGCTGGTGATATTGGTGAACACTGCAGAGGCGTGAGCTGAAAGGTGACAGCAAATAATTCGGGGACTCCTTTGAGGGCCCGGGGGACCCCAGCCAAGCTAGTGGCGACGATCGTTTTGGCGGAGGGGGGGAGGAGGAACAAGAAGAGGGTTGGTGGCGATGATGGTCGGGGGCGATCGTATTTTTTTTTGCCCCTTTTTCCTGGTGATTCCGGGCGTAATCGCGTTTGGTGGCAGGTGTTCGGTGCAGGACCGTGACAGCATGAATTCTTCCTTCACAGTCTTGTTTCTTCTTCCCCGTCATCATCCCAAGTCACCCGAGAAACCGATTCGAGTTCAAGAGATGCAGTGTGAACTGAATTCAGAATTCAGTTGCTACAAAGTACAGTGTGCAGACCCTCTGAGAGCCTCTCTGAGTCTCTGACTTCTGTCAGGAAGGAAGATGTACTACGTGTCTGGTGAGGGACGGAGAGGCCGGTGGGTGAGCCCCACAACCGTATCCACGTGTCGCCTGGAGAAGATATTGTTTTTGTCGTTCTTGCGGATGGTCGTGGCCACTGGCCGCCGGCCGGCCGGGTTACTTTCTCTCCTCCACTACAAAAACACGCCACCACCAAGTGTGCCACCGAAAATGCAGAGACTGTTTGGGACCTGAGACTCCGACGGAGGGAGAACGACGACGGCGACAGGGTGCCATGCGCCGCGAGCCCGTCGCCGTCGCGGCCTCGTGGGCGCGCTCGGGTCGGTTCGGCCGGGGCCGGGGGCGGATGGTTTATTAATTCGCCGTCGTGGCCGTCGTTAATCACGAGGGTCCGGTCGCTTGGTGACACTCTTGATGTGCGCCCGACGTGTCACTCGAGCTTGATGTTTTCCTTCCTCCGGTCTGCTGATGCGTTGATGTCATGGTGCTCTCGTATCTCTCAGCCCATGTTACTTCTATGGAAAAAGATCTGAGTATGATGGTGATGTTCACTGGGACGCAATGTTGCCATTTTTATATGGTTTTACGACCATGTTGAGGATATATCCAGGGTTTATTGCACCTCGATAAGACCATAACCATAAGTACATAAAAGGTTCTACTCCCTCTGTTCCAAATTATAGGTCGTTTTGACTTTTCTAGATGCATAAATATTATTATGCATATAGACATATGGTATATCTAAGTGCATAACGAAGTCTATGAATCTAATAAAATCAAAACGACCTATAATTTGGGACGGAGGGAGTACTAAAAGGTGGGTAGTTCATGCTGCCATGTACCTTGTGCAAGCAAAACTACGTACCCCTCCATCCTAAATTACTATTTTTTTTAGCTTTTCTAGATATACACTTTTCATATGCACTTAGATATATATTTATGTCTAGATACATAGTAAAAAGGATGTATCTAGGAAAATCAAAATAAATAGTAATTTGGGATCATATTTATGTCTAGATACATAGTAAAAAGGATGTATCTAGGAAAATCAAAATAAATAGTAATTTGGGACGGAGGGAGTACTTAAGAATGTAAAAAGAGAAATCCGACTATGGGGGTGTTTGGCACACAAGGGCTAAAATTTAGCTCCTGTCACATCGGATGTTTGGACACTAATTAGGAGTATTAAACATTGGTTAATTACAAAACTAATTGCACAACCCCTAGGCTAAATCGCGAGACGAATCTATTAAGCCTAATTAGTCCATGATTTGACAATGTGGTGCTACAGTAACCATTCGCTAATGATGGATTAATTAGGCTTAATAGATTCGTCTCGCGATTTAGCCTAGGGGTTCTGCTATTAGTTTTGTAATTAGCTCATATCTAGTCGTCCTAATCAGCATCCGAACATCCGATGTGACGGGGCTAAAGTTTAACCCCTGTCTCCCAAACACCCCCTATAAATAGTAGAGAAGTGCTCTAAATAGTAACAGGCTGAGGTAGCTGGCTTCTCTCTCTCGTTTCCTCATTGCAAAAGTTTTTTGTGCAAACTGCCAAGATTTTCGTGTGGGGAAAGAAAACTGGCCCCTCTGCTCAAAACTCTGGTCTCACCTGCATGACGATCCGACGCGTACAATGGCCCATGTCGTGGGTGCGGCCCAAAGAAGACTTCTGTTCGTACTTCGTAGCAAAGTCGAGCTCGCCGACTAGAAATGCTTTCAGGTTTCAGGCCCCGGATAGCAAATGAATTCCTACGAATAAAGACGCCGAAAACTACACTCGATGAATTTCCGTGTTAATCCTCATCATTCTGGATGTAAGAACACTCTAATGTTACATTACAGATTATTTGCATCAAAATGACGACTATTACGGAACATGCGCCAACAGCAACATCAGCGGGTATTTCTCAACAGGAAAAACAAGTGTTCTTGTGATCTAAAAGTCTACAACCTATGGATGGTTTTCATGTCGGCGGCCTCCTGGAGGGTCCCTTGCTCCACATGATCCCACCAGCTCATGAGGAAGTTGTCCACCACCAACCTGAACCAAGGGGACAGCTTAACGCCATCCTCCCCGGCATCAGCTTTCCTGAGCAGCTCCTTCAGCTGATTGCGGTTCATGTACTTGACGTCTGCAACTTCTTCAGGATTTGGGTTGAGCTTCACGTCGCAAACCATGAACAGCAGGTAATCCACTGGAACAACAAGTAATTGAAAAGGTTCTAAATTCTGTAAGAAAGTCCTTGGAAACTATGCAGAGCGCAGCAGACAACAGAAACAAACAGCATGAAAACTGGGAATCCGGCATGTAATGGCAAAAGGCATTCAAGTATTTACACTCATGTTCGCCCCATTTTCCATCTGAAGGAGCCTTGTAAAGCATCCTCCCAAGCGGGATGAACTGGTCGACTGGTAGCTCGTCAGCTACTATTCCCAGTTCATCAAATAGCTTGCGCTGAGCTGCATTTCTCACCCCTGAACAGAAATTGCTGACTGGTAATCAGTAAGGTGCAAGAAACAATATGGATGGTGCACATAATAGTATGGATTAGTGCATCGCTCTTTAAGGCAGATATAAGTACCTACACAATTTTCCTCAATCAACTCTGACTCACGGTAGAGAGGATGACTACAACAAGTGTTTGTCCAGACAAGTGGAAATGTAACTTTTGTTGCAGACCTTTGCTGTAAAGGATATGACATTAGAATACCTTCTGTGGTGAACAATCTTAGGAAATACTTTACAATAAACCAGTTCAACGAAATAGCAAAGGCAGAAGAACTGGCAATAATGATTCATGTTCAATGTTCTGAGTTGTTGCTTTGCAGTGTATGGAACTGTTGACAATTATGATTAGACACAACTAAAACTTTAAGGCAAATTTATAGTACAAAGCAGAAATATATGTTAGGTTCATGAAACAAGATCCTAAAAGCTGGTAATGGACTATTTCACCAGCAGAAACAGACTGAATGTCTTGACCAAAGCGGCAAAGCAAGGGATGCTTTGCTCAGCCAAACTTAGGTGGTAAAGTTGAAATTGCACCCTCTTAAATGGGTCCTTAACTCCAAAAAATGATTCATCATATTCCTTACTAGAATGCTATCAATACTATCTCTGACTCTTTGGTTGAAGTACAAACGACTTTCCAGAGATGTCCATGTTCTTCCATGTTAGGTGATAAGCATTGTGTAAAAGCAAAAGTGATTCAGTGATGCTACCCTTATAAATTAAAGTCTGATATTAAGTCAGGCAAAACAAGAGAAACTTCTGATAAAGATTGTCAGTGGCAGATCCAGGACCCAGGCTGCAGCCCTGGTCCATGGTCAGAAAATCAATAGAGGTCCAAGCAAAATTATGCAAAAACTAAAGGTGCCAAACACTTGAGCTTCTAATAAGCTAGGATCAGCCCCCCTCCCAGCCATTTCCTGGGTCCGCCCCTGAAGATTGTGATAGTGATTCCTACACAGTGTGCAATTTTCAGGGGATTTTTCAGTATGAAAAGAAGCCAAGAAGCATTCGAGAAAAATAAAAAAGAATATTTCTCAAATATTTCAGGGGATCTCTTCAATATGACCATTCTATGTCAGGAAAGGTATCGTCTATTTAGGGGACCTAAGAAGTAGGCCCTGGCAAACAAAAACCTGTGGTCCACCAGCTAAAGCATAGCATGATCAAATATGAGATTCACTCAAAATATAACACAAACAAAGCTTGTTTGTAAAGCTGAACTCAAGCTGAAGTTATCCGTAATACCGAGCTCGAATATATGAAAATCCAAAAATACACAGTACGCACTAATATGGGCCAAGACATCCAAAAACTCCAGCTTGATCAGGAACCAATCTAAATCAAGCTCCTCTACTGATAAGCAACAGGAACTGGGGGAACACAGGAGCTTTATTGATCAGTAGACAGGCTACAATGGCAGGATAGAAACCCTACTCGCCCTCCCTGGGAGGCTCTGAGTGCTAGGATCTATTTCTGCCTGCCTAATCTCCTGCCGTGGCCTTGGCTTATAAGGAGGCCGGCCACAACAAACTCTCAACTAATCTGATCTTATCTCATCTCTATCTTATCTTATTTCTATCCTGATCCAACTAACTACTGACCCAGCCACAAAACAGGGGAATTAGGCGCCACATCAGCCACTAGATGGTGCCTTCTTCCTCCTGCTGTACACCTTCCCAATGAAAGAGTCCACAACATCTACTGTCACAGAGCTAGACTGATTTATGAGACATCCCAATTCCCAACCCAAAATCATGTCAAGTACCTAGGCCCATTTTGAATACACACCAATTCTTTTTCCTTTTTCAAACACACCCAGCCTACTTCAAGCATAATAGCAAAATGTTGTATACCCTTCTTGACTTGAAAATATAACAGAATGAACCGCGGTCAAGGATTCAGGGGACGTAGTGCAAAGTGGAATTTATACTGTGTTGTGTGAATACCTGAAGTAGCAACTCATATTTGGAGTTGAAAAGGAAAACACTGAAAGCTCTGTGTAGGACATGTCCAGCTTCTATCTTTTCCATGAGATGGCCTGTAATTCTTGAGAGAGCAGAATTAATAAACAGATGCAATAACAACTACTGATACTTCACTGCTAGGACCCCAGTTGATGTTCACAGCTCACAATTTATCAGCAATTTTCACATGTTAAAAACTAAAGTTGCAGTTTGTATTGCTAAGGTTCTAACCATGCTGTCCTGTTGAATGCACATTGAAGTTCCATCTAGTTTATACTGGCTGGAAATAGTGTTAACCAAATTTATCAACAGCAGATTGCGACCATGTTTAATACTATTCCAAAAAATAATCAATATAGTATTGAGTATTGGCGGCTGCAGTATTGCCAAACATCAATATTTGCTTTGTGATATTATAATAAAAGGAGCATGTACTTGACTCAGCTATCTGGACCATGAGGTTAGCACTGCAGTAATTGTAGTTGGTAACTGATTTGAACTATTCGTCATAGAATTGTACTTGGCACTAATTTCATACAGAATACTAGTATGAACAAGTGAACACAAACCAAACATAAATGACCTACTAGTACTTGATATTGATGGGGCAACAACCACAGTAAAAATCAATATAAGAGTCAGAACTCAGGACTCCATCATAAATCCAGGCAAGAGAGCAACAGCAAGCAAATTCTTCCTGCCAGACTAATGTGGTACTTGTCCAAGTCAAGCATGGAAAATGGGATACTTATACATTGTCCAAGTTAAGCATGGAAATCGGCACACTTATAGGACCAAGTACCGCTAGAAAACAATAGTCAATACCAATGTCACAGTCTATTTTGAAAAAAAAAGCAACCACACATGATTGAAAGGAATGGATAGATTAGCTCGTGGTCACGTACAGTTATACTTGGACTCGTGGCCGATGACATTGTCCTGTTCATCCACTAAAATGCACCTGCGCAGAAAATTGGAATTTCAGTTTTTTGACAACCGTCACAACATTAAGCTATTAAACTGGACGACTGTTTTTCAGCCTTGATTGCAGCCTGAATCTGTCAGGCTTCACTCAATACTCGAGAGAAATAGTTGTGATAGCAATGATTTGATGCTATCTCCCTGACTGGCATCAGGAGGAAGCATCTCGCACGCAGGCACGCTACAACCAAATAGTTGACGGCATCGCCGCCACAAGCGGAGCGCTACTTGCAAAATTAATGAGATTGGGGAGGACGGTGGGAACTTACTCGTCCTCGAACATGAGCCGCCGCTGCACGGCGTCCATCCCGGCGTCGGCGTCGACGGCGCCGGGGCCGGCCTTCCCCATCACGGCGCCCCCGGCCGCTGCGGCGAACGAGCAGCGCCCGCGGAGCCTCGGGAGCGCCGACGCCGCCAAGGAGGAGGATACGGCCAGGCGAGCCCGCGCGCGCCGCCCGGCCCCGAGCGACGACGAGGCAGACGCGAGGAGCGCTAGGGTGGGCCGCGCCGCCGATGCCGCCATGATGAATTGATGCGACTGGATTTGGGGGGCGGCGGCTGCGGCTGCGGCTGCGGCTTTGGTGCGTCCGGTGCGACTGCGAGTTGCCAAACCGTGCGAGCGAGGCCGGGAGGTTTAGGAGGCCTGTCTTTGTAGGTCACGGTCCGGCCGAACCCGGCGCAAATGGCGCTTTTCGGATCCACATCGACAAGCAAGGACGCACACGGGAAAAAAAGGTCGGGTCTGTTTAGTTTCACGGCGCGTGATATTTGTGTGACCGATTCTTCTCCTAGGAACGTGCCAACATGGTAAAAACGTGGAACTCGGTGGCTGTCATGTACCCTCCCATAAAAAAAAACTCTAACTATATATCGCAAAAGGAAAACTTTAAGTAGAAATAAAATAAATTAGCTGTGATATGTTTTTTTACATGCTGGGCTTTTCATTCTTTTGATAAGGAGTCCTGTTGACCTTGTCTGTTCACGCTGAGTTTGGTAGCAGACTAGCAAAAAGGACTACGAACCTAAATCATCGTAAACGGTTTGATTCAATATTGTAGACCTCAGTGTTTTAAAGATGAGGGTGGAAAAACAAGAAAAGAAAAAAAAGTTCATTTTACTCCCCTCAGTCCACTATACCCTCTGAATAAAATTTAGGCTCACTCTACTCCCCTAAACTATTTCATTTGGTTCAATCTATCCCCAAATTAAATTTCTCTTTTTTATTTCTCCGTATATGGGCTAAATTTTAAGTTCAAATTTTATGAGAAGATACAAAACATGATGTCTTATGTTAAAAAATTATACTAAGAATTTTTCATAGTTATTTTTATAGGTTAGGAATCGAAATTGATCTTAGATATATAAAACTGTACAAAAAGTAATCATGAAAAATTTCTAATGTATTTGATTGGCACTAAACTCAGCAAACTGTCAATTAGGACAGCTCCAGTGCTGCGTCATCAGCGAATCCAGACATGGTTCGATGCTCCAGTTCGGTAAATGGACCCGTGGAAACATTAAAACCCTCTCAATTTAAACCCTAAAATTTTAGTTCCTAAAATATTTTAGTCAGTTTTTTGTCCATGGTCTAAAGTATGTTTGGTTCCACCTCCTAAAACTGACTAAAAGCAATAAATGTTGTAGTAAAATGACCATAGTGCCCTCCCCCAATACCTCTGCTCCTTCTCTGCCCACCCCTCCCCTCCTCTTCTTCCCTACACACACGCACCCGCCCCTCACCTCCCGGCCCCAAGCCCTCTCGCTGGCCCCGCCGGTGGCGGCCGGCACCCTCCTCCCGCCTGCGTCGCCCCCTCCCCTCCTCCCGTCGGCGCCCCTCCCCTCTCTCCTTCCCCCGGCCGCCGCCCCCTCCCCTCCAATCCCGGCCGCCGCGCCCCTCCCCTCCTCTTCTTCCCCAGCACGGCCGCCCTCCTCCTGATCCTCCCTCTCCCGGATCTGGCGGCGGCGGGGATCCAGCGGGGGAGCGCCCGGTCGGCGGTTCTTGGTCGCGGAAGCTGGCGTCGATGGCGGATCGAGTGGCAGTCGGATTGGGGGAGCAGCCGGCGCCGAGGAGGACGGGAGCGCCACGACCGGCCCGTGCGGCGGCGCAAGGGAGCGGGGGCGGCGGATCCGGCGGGGGATGGCACGGCCGCCGGTGAGAGGCCACGGGCGCCGGTGTGGAGGAGGGAGGGAGCGGCGGCGGGGTCGGGAGGGTGCGGTTGGGAGGAGGGTGCGGGGGCAGAGGCAATAAAGGAGGGGTAGTGGGAGTCCAGCACTGGTTTTAGGAGGTTTTAGGAGGGGGTGAGGGGACTAAAAGTTTTGAGCCTCCTAAAACTTTTTAGTCACTTTTTAGGAGGAGTGTTTGGCTCTTTAGTCACATTTTAGTTACTTTTTAGGAGCTAAAATTTTAGGAGGGTGGAAACAAACAGGACCTTATCTTCCTTTTCTCCTAACGCTCTCTCCTAACGCAACAGATGAACCTCTCTCTCTTCTGTGTGCTTGGGATAATTTTTCATAATTCGCAAGTGTCGAACATAGTTCAGAGGTCGATTTTCATTTGACACCCAAAGACACTCAAAGGTCGATAGCTCCAGTGTGAGTTCGTTTTTTCTGTCTTCAAATCGATTTTCATACTACACTGGAGCTGGCCTTAAGTCGATTTGATCAGATAGTTTGAGAATTAGTTGAGTGTAGCACCAAATTTTAAATGAGTTTTGCAGTTCAGGTTACTATGGTCTCGACATTAAGCGGCTTGGTAAAAAGGTTAGTTTTGCTGATTGAGCTAAGTTGTTGGCAATTTGTGGGGAATCGTGGATATTTAAGATATGAGCTGGTAACAAAAGGTGGTAAAATTTGTGCCGCTACACCAGGCCCCAAATCTAAAACCGACTACGCATAATCGCAGGAACAACCAGAGATGCACCTGCGAGTCTCCAGGTTCTTGCTTCATCCTGGAGATGGCTGACTACCCGATCCAAATTGTCCGTTCAGTGATGGAAAACTTTGTGGTCGCTTTCCTTCCAGATGGCACCAAATGACCAAGATACGTTGCGCCTGAATGCTCGTCGCTGCTGAGCATGCTGGTTTACTAGTCAATTACGGTGTCAGTTACACAATCTTCAGGTTTGAGGGTCACACCGTGCATCCACGCAGGTATTCCAAACCAAAGGGAATTCCATGCTGCTAAACCACATGGATTATTAACCAATTAATTCTGCTGGGTTGACAAAGATTTCACGGAAAATCTGTGTTTGGTTGCATGCACCACATGATGCATGCATGGATGATCCTGGATGGGATAGTTCAACCAATTTACTTGTACCATATGGTTCACTCTAATTAGTAGAATAATGTATTAAGTGGGATGGCCTCATCCTGGATGATGAGGTCCAATTCACCCAACCAAACAAAAGGATCATTATTATTTTGAATCATTTTATACATGAATCAAATGATACAACCAACCAAATACACCCTAAATCAATTACTGGAAAAACATTCAGGACCACCAATTTCACTCGATAATTTGAATTCCAATCGGACAATGCAGGAACCCATACAGAACAAACAGCAACAAGATATTCTTGTCCTGTTTAACATAAGTGATAGCAATTAAACGAAGCACGAGCATCATGCACGAGAAACTGCATAGGTTGAGGTGGCTACTAGTAGCAGTAGCATAAGGATAAGGATAAACACTCCATACACACGCAGGCGACTCAAAGAATGCCCAAGGCAAATACCATTGCGCCAACTGATGGCAGCGGCCAGCCTCACTCCGCCGCGGCCTCCTCATCCTGATCCTCGTAATCGGCATCCTCATCGGCGGTCGCGTCCTGGTACTGCTGGTACTCTGAGACGAGGTCGTTCATGTTGCTTTCGGCCTCTGTGAACTCCATCTCGTCCATGCCCTCGCCCGTGTACCAGTGCAAGAAGGCCTTCCTCCTGAACATGGCCGTGAACTGCTCACTCACCCGCCTGAACATCTCCTGGATTGAGGTGGAGTTGCCAACGAAGGTAGAGGACATGGAGAGGCCACGCGGAGGGATGTCGCACACGCTCGACTTGACGTTGTTTGGGATCCACTCCACGAAGTAGGACGAGTTCTTGTTCTGCACATTGATCATCTGCTCGTCCACCTCCTTGGTGCTCATCTTGCCCCGGAACATGGCGGAGGCCGTCAGGTAGCGGCCGTGGCGCGGGTCCGCAGCACACATCATGTTCTTGGAGTCCCACATCTGCTGGGTCAGCTCAGGGACGGTGAGGGAGCGGTACTGCTGGGAGCCACGCGAGGTGAGTGGCGCAAAGCCCACCATGAAGAAGTGCAGGCGCGGGAAGGGGATCAGGTTGACAGCAAGCTTGCGGAGGTCAGAGTTCAGCTGCCCTGGGAAGCGAAGGCAGCAGGTGACACCACTCATGGTGGCACTGATCAGGTGGTTCAGATCACCAACTGCCCACAAAACCAATATTCACGTCAGTAAGTGTTGAACAGCAAAGCACAGTTCAAGCATATTAACCAATTTGATCACCATAACAGATAAACAAAAGCAAAGCATAGTAAATGATCAGGATAGGTTTTGATTCCAGCAAAATGAACTATTAGCAAAGCATAGTAAGATTCCAGAAAAAAGAAACTTAACATTCTAAACAATGGTATATTGCACCTGAAGCTGCATAAAGGCTTCCTCTACAGGCTTACAGCCACTGTTCATACACATGTGGTTCATCAGTTAAGAACATGATAGAATAATTTTCATATGATTTTGAACTGCCATGGTTACAAATTAGAACTGAATACATAGGAAAAATGATGCACCAAAAAAAGCACAGCTTCTCTCCTATATCTAATACTTTGACAGGTTTACAATTCAGCATTAGGTAACCAGTGCCTCCTCTTCACAATCCAAGAATGCATACACAGAAATTAAACTTATTACGGATGTACTTGGCATGTAAGCAGATTTCAATAACTAACTTCTACAGCAAACATTTTTTTTCATTTTAAGCACAAAGAACACTCGAAACTCAAGATTACTAGCAAGTTGCAACAAAAATACCCGCACTGCTATAAAACAGAACTGGAGAACCCCAATCACCATCTACTACTGTAAGCAAATAAGTTATCAAACTGCGGGAGTAAAGAGTTGCACACAGTGCCGAAACATATAGAATTATGTGAAGCTGGAGTCATGTCTATATCTAACATTCTGGCAACATTTATCAATTAGCATCCGATACATTCTCTTTAGCTTTCAGTCAAACGTTTAGCTTAGCACCAATACTTTAACTTGCTGATCATAAGCTATCCACAATAACCACCATGATTATATGCAACAATTCAACAGTAATTTGCCTTCCCACCGAAAACACGTAGTTCAGCAACCTACATAAGCATTCAGGACTGGGTTCCACAATCCTGACAACATTTCTGACTAGAAGGTTCAATTACGAAAAGCAATTGCCAATAGTATGACAAAGATTCCATTCATTTTAATCACAAAGCATTACCAGGATGACTAGTAAGTTGTATCATATTCAAAGCACCAGAAGCATTATTCAGCAGTCACATAATGCAACAAGAAACATATAAGGTAATCAAACTGTAAATATCAGCAGGCGAGGCAGCCAAACATAGTGGAGCAGATCAGCTTACAGCTAGGAGTAGTCAGCTTCAGAGTGCGGAAGCAGATGTCGTATAGCGCCTCGTTGTCCAGCACCATGCACTCGTCGGCGTTCTCCACGAGCTGATGGACGGAGAGCGTGGCGTTGTATGGCTCGACCACCGTGTCCGACACTTTGGGGGACGGGAAGACGGAGAAGGTCAGCATCATCCGGTCCGGGTACTCCTCCCTGATCTTGGAGATGAGCAGGGTGCCCATACCGGAGCCCGTGCCTCCGCCAAGCGAGTGGCACACCTGAAAACCTGACAGCACGCCGAGATAGAGTGAGACAGACAGCGCATCAGAAATTCAGAAACCACGGGATGATCAGAATTCGGAAGGGAAGAGATGGATACCTTGGAGGCAGTCGCAGTTCTCGGCCTCCTTGCGGACGACATCGAGGACGGAGTCGATGAGCTCCGCGCCCTCGGTGTAGTGCCCCTTGGCCCAGTTGTTGCCGGCGCCGGACTGGCCGAAGACGAAGTTGTCCGGGCGGAAGATCTGGCCGTAGGGCCCCGTGCGGATGGCGTCCATGGTGCCGGGCTCCAGGTCCATGAGCACGGCGCGCGGCACGAACCGGCCGCACGACGCCTCGTTGTAGTAGACATTGACGCGCTCCAGCTGCAGGTCCGACGTCCCAACGTACCGCCCCGTCGGGTCGATGCCGTGCTCATCGCACACCACCTCCCAGAACTTGGAGCCGATCTGGTTCCCGCACTGCCCGCCCTGGATGTGCAGGATCTCCCTCATCTTCCTCTCACCTGCAAACGCCGGAACGATCAACGCGCGATGAAGAGAGAAAAAAATCCAGGGTTAAATTCCCCCAAAAAAATCCCCCCAAAACGAACCGAACCCAATCCAAAAAGGGAACCGACGAAATCCAACGAAAAATCAGGGATCCGAGGGAACTTGGAGATCAGAGATTCGATTGCGGCATTACCTCGGGGGAGAAAACGATCGGATCGGATTGATCCTGGGGAGCGGAAGAGGTTGCGATCGGGGAGAGAGCGCGTGCGTTTGTGTGTTCTGGGAGAGGGGAGGCGAAATGGGGGCGGGTGTTTTATAGCGGCGGTGGGGGGTCTAGCGCTCCAGTTCGGACGGCGCGTGGGGTTTCCCGTTTCCCTCCAAGGAGACGCGCCGGGAGATCTCAGCCGTCCGAGGCGGGGATCGGGCGGTTCGGCGCGTCGGCTGCCAAGGAAGGGGCCCGTTCGTTGCTTGGCTTTTGGATTTTGAATTTTGAAAGGGTGGGCGCTGGCTGCCGGGTTGGACGACGGGTTTGCCCTTTGTTGTGCGGCGTGCCGGCGTGCTTGCGAAGGAAACGGCTTCGAGGAACGGCAGTTTCACACGGAGGAAATGGGAATTCTAGCTTTTCTTGTGTGAGTTGAAATCTTGGGCCCATAAGTTCTTACTAAAAGACAAAAAAAACTTGGGCCCATCGAGGAAATAAAAATCAAAATGGAGACAAATAGCAATATGCATCATAGAATCTGGATTAATATACTATAGTGATTGAACCAACAAATGGTTCGATAGTCGATAGTGTATAATTTATGAAATTTCAAGGAAGATGTCAGTTCGAGGAAAGCAGAGATAAGAGATGTGTTGCCCTTACTTTTCAAACGGAAGGTAAATATGAGATTCCTTTCAGCCGATGTTCCTATGATCCAAAAGTTGGAAAAAATGAAGAAATACTTTCAATTTTTTTAAAGTCATTTCCTACAATCTTCATACCAAGAAACCATGTTATATTAAATCGCTACAACCATATGTTCAACAGCAAAAGTAACCTGCAGTTTTTTCTTTGTTCATACGGTGAGAACTGTCAATTATGGTGGGTTGCATGTCTCCTCTTTTGATGGCTGTGGTATTCCGCATGTAGAATCATTTTTTTTAAAATATCAGATTCGTGTACCACATCAAACGTTGCAGATGTTGAGTTTTTGTCCTTGCTGGATCCTCTTGCATAAGAACTTATTGGCTGGGCAATGGTAAATAAATCAGCTTGTTTATCTGCGAAATTAAACAGATTTGCCCAATGACTCCAACGTCTCTACTCTCTAGACATAAGTGAACTATAAGTACCTCAAGGCCTTGCAGACTATGTGCAATTCGGAAAAGGCGAATCATGCTCATTTCTCAAAGCACTGAAAAAAGCGTACAGACCTTCTTCATAGACCATCGAAAAGGTGGCAAATTGCAGCTAGCAATAGTTTCAGTTGAGCTAATGGCGTGGCGATTAGCTCTCGGATCATTTTCTTGTTCTGCCTTTGCGTGCCGCGTGGTTCAGGCATCATCTGCCGACTGCCGATCGATCTCACCTTTCAGTTCAGTCCCACCTCTCCCGGACCCGGACATATCGATCCCCGGTTCTTGGCATGTTGTTGCAGGCCCTTCAATCATGCGTTCCAACAAATAAACAAAAGGAATCTGTAGGTCACGTATATCTTCTGCTACGCAAGCATCCAAATCCGAACACGAAGCCAGCTACAAGTGTAATAATGCATCTGATCAGCATCTTGTCATCTGTTTCAGCTGTACAAAAAGCCTTGTGGATCGACCACGCGGGAAGCCGGGAAGGCAAGAGATCCCATCGGCGATAGGAGCTCAAGTCATCGGATTCCGCCGGGCGGGCGCCACCATGTCCATCGTCCGCGGCGTAGGATGCCATGCTCGAGCTCGATCGGCTGTCGCGCCCAGCCGCCCAATCATGCGTGCCCGCCGTGGGGCACTTCGACATGTGCCGTGGAGAGGAACCAACGGGAAAGCCAGAAAACTAAACGTACGCAGCGGCGACGGCGACGCAATCCATGCGAGTAAACTTCGGGCAGGAACATACCAGAGCTAGTCCAGAGAGCAGGTAAAGCCGGTGATTATATTC
Organism: Setaria viridis; assembly: GCF_005286985.2. Classification (NCBI taxonomy): domain Eukaryota; kingdom Viridiplantae; phylum Streptophyta; class Magnoliopsida; order Poales; family Poaceae; genus Setaria; species Setaria viridis. The sequence continues at coordinate 19,612,412 of NC_048265.2, forward strand.
GGTGGTGAGTCGGCGGTAGCGGTAGCGGTCAGCTGTCGAAACTTTAAACGGGTGAGCTGGTCGAGCAGCGCGGGTGTTTGCCTCTGCTTCTGGTTCCGGCTCGCAGGTCTACAGCGAGTCAGCGATTAAGAACGAGACGCAACGGAGCCTACAGCTAATTCGTCACCTGTAAGCTGAAAAGGGCATGTCACCGGCCTACAGTTTTCGTCTGGTGGGACGAAAGCCCAACCGCCGGTCGACCGGCCTGCTGCCAATCAGCACTTCGTAATTTCAGAAAGCTCATCATCCTCTGCGCCCCTACTCCGCTAAGCTTTCGTTTTGAAATTCATAGGATTTTCACCATAAACGTAGCTACGTCGCACATCATAGGCCATACCCAACAGTTAGAGAACAAACCACGCGACGAATCGACGCTCAGCAGTTAGCGCAGGCGCCATCCATCCATCGGTCGATCGCGGTCGGTGGAGCTGACGACAACCTGCGCGAGCGCGAGCTCTCGTGGTACGCTCGGGCTTAGGCCCTGTTTTGGTTTGAGATAAAGTAACTAAAAATAAACAACTTATTTGCTTATGAAACCAATCACCCTTCTTATTGGGTTGCTTATGGAGCTGCTTATTTTTTTCTTATGAGGACTAAAAGGTGGTCTTTACCCCCTATCCTCATTTATGGCTGGGTGACTCCCCCTTTCTCTCTCCCCCCCATCCCCTCTCTCTCCCCCCACCGATCCCCTTTCTTGCTCGGTCTCTCCCCCAGATCTCTCTCCCCTGTGTCCCGTGCGCCATCCCTGGCGGCGGCGCCCATTCCCCATCCCTCTGCCGGCGTCCCTGCGCCATCCCTCCTCCGGTCGAAGCACTCCCTCCGCCCCTACGCCATCCCTCCGTATTGCCGGCGACAGCCCTGCCACAGCACCATACCCGCCGCCACCCTCCCCTGCATAGTCCCCGCCACCGCCGCCCCCTCACTATCCATCTCCGCCTGCTGCCGCCCCTCTTGCGCACCCACGCTGCCGACGTGCCCTGCGCATCCAAGCCAGCGATGGCCCCTTGCGCATCCAAGCCGCCGCCCCCTTGCGCATCCACGCCACCGACGGGCCCTGCACATCCAAGCCGCCCCACCCCCTGTTCAATCCCGATCCAAGTGAATCTCCATCCGCCGCCGGCCGTGGTCCTCCAGCCACATCTTGATCCGCCGCCGTCCCTGTTCTGCAACCCAGCCCCAAACCCCAAATCATGGACGGTTACCGTGATTTTTTTCACAGGGGGCCTCATCCTCGGCAGCTCCATCCTTCCCTCAACCCCTTGCCGTCCCCGACCCCAATGAGTTGGAGCTCCTGTCCCAATGGCCGCCTCACGCACAGACAGCTCCTAGTGTATCGTTGCAGAGGGTTGGGATGGAGAATCTTGATCTCAACTCGCAGCAAGAGGAATTACCCTACATCGATGAGTACTCGGCATTACTCGATCGTGGAAGAGGGCGTGGTGATGGCGGGAGATTATGCTCGTTTCAACCTCCCCGTCAAAGCGCAGGTGGTGTTCCGATCGGCTGAGGAAGGAGTGCTACACTTGGTAGTCGCTGTGCCCGTGGAAAGAGTGTCAGTGCTTCACATTCGCCGCTCGCAGGTTCACATTCTTTCCTGATTGCATCACTGAATATCCTTCATTATGATCATGGTATGATTCGTATGTATGGGAGACTTGTAGATATGTTGTAGATGTGTTGTACAATTCTAATGTTGGGAGACTTGAAACAATTTAGTTCTAAACTTGTCTCTAGCTGATGTGGATGGAGTTATAGCCAAGCACTCTGTTGAAAAATAGACATCAGCACCAAATCTGTGTTGAAAAGCTATCATTCATGGTTCAAGCAGATCTAATTTAATGATAGAATCAACAACCCTTATTTAACATCATATGTATTGTGCTCGGTCATGTATTAATTTTATTTTTGATTTCATATAGTTATTTGAACAAGGGTGTGTTGGCGTTAGAAATCGGTCAACCGAATCCCCAGCGTCTGACACACGACCTGGGAGAATCTGCTTAGCTCCTGTTCGGGTGATTGCCCTGGTGCAGTTCGCGCGGCGTGCCAGCCAATCTGACCTGTTGATTGGCAAGATAGAATACGTGTCAGGTCCAGAAATCACGATCGGCTAAGTTTCCGATCTCGAGAGAGCTTATCAGCGAATCGGCCGATTTGCCGTAATAAAGAAATCGGCTGTAAGGCAGCCGATCACTATAGCCTTGTGGACAGAGAACTACTGGAGTAATCGACACAATGCTATAAAAACAACACTAGGAATAGATCTAATCGGCAATATAAAATAGATGAATTTAATAGCAAAACATGAAGAAAGCCGAAACCACCGATTCCTAGCTGGATAACTGGTGATAAAACTAGAAAGACAGGTAAAACCTATGATTCTAGTAAATATCGATAACTAGTGAATAAATCTAAATGAAACAACAGCGATGCGCCCGAAGTTAAAGCTTAGAATTTACTCGATAAACGGAACTTACAAGATCGGCCGGAGATCAAGTTGATGCAGCCCTGCCAACCCGTACGAACTCGCGAAAAGAGAAAGTATTTGGCGAAGTCGCCTGCTTGAAAGTAAGTACGAAGAAAAAGTAGTTGGTTGTATTGATTGGTTGATGATTACAGATTTACAAAGGTAGCTATTTATAGCCCCGTACAGATGACTCCTTATCTGACTAGAATTCTATCCCTAATTCAAATAGAAAACGAATATTTACAAGCACGACTCGTGCTAGGTTGGTTATTATACGCTTCATGGGCTGATCTCCCCCTTATCCTTCTATTCCTTTCCAAGCCCATACAGGCCCAATTAACCCAACCTCCTAACCGGCCGATTCCTTATCGGCAAAAGGCAACCGATTGGGAACCCGGCGCGTTCGATCCGAAGCGAGGCAGAAGTCATCGGCCGATCTTGTACTGTAGCACCATTCGGCCGATTCCCAACTGTACTTTTCCAATTCCCTCTCTTCTTGGCGCCGATTTTACTAGTGACGAAATCTGGCGTCAACACATGCCCCCAGTTTCGGAGTAAAACATAGTCTTTTACTTCGAAATTCTTTTCAACTTCTCCTCTGAAACAGCCGCTATGAAAACATCCTTCCGTTTCGCGGTCTTCCAGCTGATGATTGCAATCTTTTCGAAACGGGCGCCCACAACAACCACTACTCCCGAAAAACTCGAAACGCCGGCGCGGTAAAAATTCCATTTTTACCCCTCTTCAGGCGCCCTTTAAATAGCGGTTCACCCCGCACTTCATCTTCAAGCTCACGTCTTTCTTCCTCAGCGCGCGCGCCCTCTTCTTTCCTTAGCACCTTTCCCTTGTCGCCGAAGCTTCCTAGCGCCATCCTCCTGTTGCTTCTTCTCTTCCCCTCCAATGGCGGCTCCTTCTGGCAGCTCTCCAGCGCGCGATGCTCCGGAAGTAGCACCTCCGGCGATAGTGGCGACAGCAGTTGCTCCATCGACAGAAGAAGGAGCTTCATCGGAGATCCCAATGGCGATCCCCATCGCGGCCTCATCCTCCGCAGCTGCACCGGCGACCACGCCGACCACACGGAACTTCATCCCAGAGGTTATTACCGAATCCTTCTTCTATCGGCAATGCATTTACTTTAGATCTGTTTCTTACCTTTTTACACCCCCCCTTTCCTTTTTTAGGCGGTTAGGCATCGCATTACTATCCATCTTACGGGAAATCCCGACCTTATTTGCCTCGGACCCATGGGGAACCCAGATCCAATAGAGCTCATCAATCTAGAAACCCACAGAATCCCCTTCAAACAATCCACCATGGACCTGGATCACTGGTTGGGCACCTTTAGGTCTTGGCCGAATGAAACCCCAGGTTGGAGGGAGTGGTACCAACGGATAGCCGAGTCGAAGAGGGTCTCATGGGACGAGCTCAAAATCGGCCAGTGTATCAACCTGTCTTTATCCCAGATGGAGAGAAATGAACCGTTGGTAATAGCAGCTTCTTACTTTTGGTCTGATGCCCTCAATGCTTTCTTATTTGGGCATGGACCTATGACCCCCACACTGGCCGATGTGGTTCTGTTGACCGGCCTTTCCTCCCCGGATACACCTTTCCGCCTTTTAGCCGCAACGTCACATCGGCTGGACACAAGAGGAATCGGCGGGTGGAAAGGATTCATCAGATGCAATAAAAGAAATGGGTCTGTTGAGAATAGGGAGCACACGGCCTTCTTAATGATGTGGTTAGAAAGACACTTCTTTTGTGGAAGAGCAGCCGGCCCATCAACCAACACCCAGGCTTTAGCCGAAGCACTATCCGGAGGGACCCCTGTTCCCCTTGGGAAACATTTGCTAGGGGCGGCGTACCACATGCTCCATCAAATCGGCATCAAACTATCCAAGGGAGAGCCGATTGGAAACCTAGGTGGCCCCTGGTGGTTCATCAACTTATGGCTGAATCTTTATATGAACCAAATCACTAAGCAGAATGTGGGTCACATGATGTTCCCTAAGATTGAATCGGCAGAAGATCCTACTGCTCGTCGCCGATGCATGTCTTTTGGCGAAGCGGCGTCGGCCTTTCCAGGTTGCTCGTATTCTGCTACAAAAGTGGCCGAGTACTTCCGATGCTTCTACAACGGCTTCAATGAAGACGCAACCGTCTGGTTTCCTTATCAGCGGGACGACCCGATCTTCGAACTCCCAACCTTCTTTGACTCAACCACTGGCCGATTCGACGAAGAACTCACCGATGAGTTAATCAAGCCAGGAATTCTGCCAGCCAACTTCTTCTCGGGGAAAGATGCCCCTACGTACGAGTTCTACAACCCCTCTGTTGCAGCACGTCAGTTCGGCATGGGTCAGCTGCCGATTCAAGTGTATTTTGCTGGCCGAGTCAAGTTCAGAGATGACCTCAAAACAGGCCTGGACTACAGTCGGGTACGAGACCGGATCCCGGACTCCAACACTATTGATCTGAACAACTGGATAGTAGCCCCCTTTGCTGTCCAGCCATTCAAACTTTGGTGGGCCGAATGGAAACAATTCCTCTTCTGTAATTCGGCATCGGCATATTGCAACCTCTTGGATCCAGCCAACATCGACCCGAATGCCGAGGTATTTTCCTTAGCCGATTTTTACTCCTTTTTTTTTGGCGCGACTGAACACTAATGTTTTACTATTTCTTCAGGCTGAGAATAGTACTCCTCCAACACACAGCCGGAGTGGTCAGTTAATAGAGGGTCATCATCCATACACCTCCTACCCTCTCATCGGCTATGACGCTCCATCCGTGGATGTGATTGCTGGCCGATCCAAACAAACTCAGAAGAGAGTCGCCAAGAAGACCAGCCACCGAGTCCGAGCTCGTATAGAATCGGTGGGTCCTCCCATGCTCGTATCGGCAGAGACTCCGGCTGCGCCACCCCCTCAGACCACCAGAGACATCGACACTCAAGTCGTCGCACAAGCTGGGGCAGCCGCCGCGTCATTGTTGTTGGAGGCCGTTCAGGTAAACTTATGTTTTAATCCTCCCGATTGTTGTTTTGATATTAATCCTTCTTATCTTAGACTGCACAGAGTACTCCCATGGACACACAACAATCGGCAGCAACTCAATCAGCCATCGACGCGCCCCCACTTCCATCCGTTGGGGTACCACACCATTTTGCCGATTCCCCTAGTATTTGCATAATATGCTTACTCAACCTTCTGACACAGGTCATCGGTACGCCAAGCGCTCCTCAACCACTGGTTTTATCTCAGGGAGCTGGTCCAAGCACCGCGCCGATCATCGTGGAGTCTTCCTCTTCTGATGAACCTATGGTACAGGTCCCTGAGCAGGGCACAACGGCTTCCCAAGCGCAACTTGAAGAGATTCGCTTCAAAGTGGTAAGACATCTTTTAGCTTTATTTGGCCGATTCGCTATCACCATCAGCCGATTTATCTTTTCTTCCTTATTATTTCCAGGAACAGGACACTCCTGAACAGCCTTTTCTCTTTCGCGGTTGCCCTTTCTGACGACGAGGAAGTCGCTTCCCGCCAAGTCGCCTTGAGTTCCATCCCTGACGACGTCCGAGCCAAACTTACTAGTATCCGATCCCTTCTTCAAGGGGACATCGGCCGATTAGTAGAAGATGCCTCACCGATTCGGCAGCTTTTCGGTGATGTCAGCGGACGAGTACCAGAAGAGGCGGAGGAAGCCTTGGCGCCGGCTGCATTCATCGAGTCCATGAGGATCCCGATCTTCAGAGCCCTTCGTCACATGGCCGATCGCGCCAAGCTGGCCAAGACTCGTGAAGAGGAGGACGCGTTCAAACGTCAAGCTCAAGAGGTGCACCAGCGTATCCATTTTCTGGAGGACTCCCGCCCAGGGATCATCGGTGAGATAGACCGCCTCAAACGCCGGAGGGCAGAGCTTGCCAAGGAAATGGAGCAAGTGACCAAGGCAATCAGTGCCGAAGAGAAAAGGCTCCAAGAACTCCCTTCTGTCAGTGCCGATTTGAAACAAGAGAGGCAGCACTTGGCCCACGAGGCCCTAAAACTCCACCGCAGCGCATCAGAAGTCCCTGGATCGGCGGATGAAGACCAACGGGTCCTGGACTCTGCCGATCAGATCCGACGTCGGGCGATTGCGGCTATCGATACCCTTCTGGGTAATCTGTAAAGCACTGACTACTTTGTACGAACATTTAATAACTGCTTTGACCGTCCTTCGCGACACCCCTTCTATTTATTGCCTTTCTTATTTCCGACGGGACGCGCCCTTACCGAATATCCACGCTTCTTTCTCTTATAAATGCCGGCCTAGACTCCCCCTTTCCGATAGTACCAGCTTGGCTTTCGGCTTTATTCTCTCACCCTTCTCGTCGGCGCAACCTTCTGTCATGTCTTCGTCGGCTTCCTCCTCCTCTGTCAACCAGGTGAAACCTTGGCCTTGATTCCCCTTTCTCTTTTTAGCTCTTGGGAAGAGGATGCCCCTTTTTAATCTTTCTTTGTTTCAGCCTCGGCGTCTTAGCCCCGAGCTCGAACGCGCCATTGAGCTCATACACTCTGATGACCCGTTGTCGTCAGAGGATAAGGACCTGATCAGGGCTCATCGTGACGAACTTCAAGAACACGTCACTGCGGAGGCCCGTCTGGTCTTGGACTTCCTGGAGAGCAACGGTCGCCGGCGACCTCCAACCGACAGGAGTCATCCGCTTCCCCCGCGAGTTGCCCTTGAAGACATGGCGGCAGGGACGTCACGTCCAACGGTGGACCGGAGCCACCCTCTCCCCCGTCAAGTCGAAGCGGAGGCTTCCATGAAGGAAATAGAATAAGAGTACCTCCGTCTTATGATAGAGTTGGGTCGGACTGAGAGGGAACATAAGAAAAAGGCTGGTGAGGCTTCAGAGATGGACGAAGAGTACATCCGCCGTATGATAGAATTAGGCCGGGCTGAGAGGGAGCGCAAAAAGAAGAATAATTAGTTATTGTATATTTTTGTTCTAAGGGCGACTTGTATCTTGTCGGCCGTGTAATCCACCGTCTGTACCGAATGAATACATCGGCCGATTTGGACGATTATACGTTTAAACCGTTTTACTTTGGTTGTGTGCAATTGTATTACGGTCAATCCCTTATGCTCCGACCCATATGCTAGGGTAGTATCTTTTCAAGTACCTTCCGTTCAAAGCCCTAGTAAACTCTTCTCCCTCGACTGTTTCCAAAATATAAGCATTTCCTGGAGCGCATCTGCCGATTTTATACGGTCCTTCCCATGTAGGGGACCACTTTCCGAACTTAGGATCTTTCGCCCCAATCGGCAATACTAGCTTCCAAACCAAGTCCCCAGGGGAAAATTGTTTAACTCTGACCTTCTTATCGTACCACCTGGCTACTTTCTTTTTGTTCTCCTCAATGCTTATTAAAGCTCTCAATCGCTGGCCAGCCGAGTCATCGAGTTCCCTCTTCATGAGTGATGAGTATTCATCGGCCGTTAACTGGTCCTGGAGCGAAATGCGCCTCGATCCCGCCCTTGATTCCCATGGTAGTACTGCATCATGACCGTACACCAACTGATAAGGAGATAACTTGGTGGCCCCATGACAAGCCATCCTGTACGCCCATAAGGCCTCAGTCAAACATAGATGCCACTTCTTTGGCTGCTCTTCGATTTTCCTTTTGATTAACTTAATTATCCCTTTGTTGGAGGATTCGGCCTGACCATTGGCTTGGGCATAATACGGAGAAGAATTCAACAATTTGATCCCCATATCGGTTGTAAATTCCTCGAATTCCCCCGATGTGAACATTGTTCCTTGATCGGTCGTTATAGTCTGGGGGATGCCGAATCGGTAGACGATATGATCCCTTACGAAGTCGGCCATGATAGCCGATGTCACGGCTCTTAACGGAATTGCTTCCACCCATTTGGTAAAGTAATCGGTAGCCACCATAATAAATTTGTGCCCTTTGCTTGATGGTGGGTAAATTTGGCCGATAAGGTCTATTCCCCATCCCCTGAACGGCCATGGCTTGATAATGGGATTCATGGCCGATGCGGGTGCACGTTGGACATTCCCGAACTTCTGACAATCCTGGCATCCCTTATAATATTTGAAACAGTCTTCGAGGATCGTTGGCCAGTAGTACCCATTATTCCTGATCATCCACTTCATCTTATGGGCCGATTGGTGTGCTCCACATACCCCTTCATGGATTTCTCCCATTAGAGTCTTGGCCTCCTCTGTTCCCAGGCATTTGAGTAGGACACCGTCGATCGTTCGGTAGAACAGGTCGTCTTCGAGCAGTACGTATTTAGTAGCATGAAAACGTACTCGTCGTTCCACCTTTTTAGACGGATCTTTCAGGTAGTCGGCAATTTCTTTCCACCAGTCATCAGCCGTGAGTTCTAGAGCCATAGCGCCTAGAATTGGCCGATATCCAGATGCATGCTGGGCGAGCTTGTTGGCACCCTCGTTGTGGTCCCTTGGGATGTGTTCGATTACTGCCGATCTAAATTCTTTTAAGAGCTGTAAGCAATCTTCGTAATAAATTCTTAATACGTTGTCCTTGCATTCGGACCTTCCGGTTAATTGATCCACAATAAGCATGGAATCCCCGAAGACTTCAACAGAATCGGCCTTGACTTCTCTTAATAGTTGTAGGCCCTTCAATACAGCTCGGTACTCCGCTTGATTGTTAGTAGTGGTGGCTTCTATCGACAGAAAAAAATCATAGCTTGCCCCCCGAGGCGATATGAGAACGATGCCGATTCCTGATCCGACCCCACATGACGACCCATCAAAATATAAAGTCCAAGGTGCCGGCTCTACGAGGGTAATCTCCGGTCCGCAGTGTTGGGCGACGAAATCGGCCATGACCTGACCCTTGACGGCTTTTGCCGATTCATACCGCAGGTCGAACTCTAGCAAAGCTAAGATCCATTTGCCGATTCGTCCTTTCAAGATCGGCAGTGATAGCATGTATTTTACTACGTCGACTTTGCATACGACCACGCATTCTGCCGACAGTAAATAGTGCCTGAGTTTGGTGCATGAGAAGTAAAGACATAGGCACAACCGCTCCACTGGAGGATATCTTGTTTCAGCGTCCAGAAGTCTTCTACTGACATAATAAATTACCCGTTCCTTGCCTTCGAACTCCTGGACTAGAGCCGACCCGATAGCCTTTTCATCGGCTGACAAGTATAATTTAAATGGCTTACCAGTCTGAGGAGGAACCAATACCGGTGGTGAAACCAAGTACTGCTTGATATCTTCCAATGCTTTGCGTTGCTCCTCCCCCCATATGAACTCCTCGTCAGGCTTCAACTTCAACAGTGGTGTGAACGCCTGAATCCGCCCGGATAGATTAGATATGAATCTTCTAATAAAATTCACCTTGCCGATTAAAGACTGCAACTAAGTTTTATTCTGCGGGGCAACGACTTTGTCGATAGCCGCTATGGTTTTCCGATTGATTTCTATTCCCCGCTCGTGCACCATGAATCCTAAGAACTGTCCAGCGGATACGCCGAAGGCACATTTATTGGGATTCATCTTTAGCCCATGTTTCTTGGTGCACTCTAGCACTCTTCGCAAATCGGCCAGATGCTCTTCATGTCCTTTGGACTTGACTACGACGTCGTCGATGTAGATTTCTACCAGAATGCCGATAAGTTTGTGAAATATGTAGTTCATGGCTCTCTGATACGTGGCGCCGGCGTTCTTCAAGCCAAAAGTCATCACCACCCACTCGAATAGACCAAGGTGGCCCGGGCATCTGAAGGCCGTTTTGGATATATCCTCTTCGGCCATAAGTATCTGATTGTATCCAGCGTTTCCGTCCATGAAGCTGATAATCTTATGCCCCGCGGCAGCATCGATCAGCACATCGGCCGTTGGCATGGGGTAACCATCCATCGGTGTGGCCTGATTAAGATTCCTGAAATCAACACAAACGCGTAGCTTTCCGTTCTTCTTGTACACTGGTACAATGTTGGAGATCCACTCGGCATAACGGCATTGCCGAATAAATTTTGCTTCGATTAGCCGAGTTATTTCAGCTTTTATGTCTGGTAGAATCTTAGGATTGCAGCGCCGTGCAGGCTGTTGGTACGGCCGATACGCTGGTTTTATGGGTAGCCGATGTTCAACAATAGATCGATCTAAACCGGGCATCTCATGATACTCCCAAGCAAAACAATCCTTAAATTCTCTTAACAAATTTGTCAATTTACATTTGTATTCTGGGTCTAAATTTGCACTAATATAAGTCGGCCTTGGTTTGGTACCATCGCCTAAGTCTATCATTTCTAGTGAATCGGCCGACGTGAACCCGTGCCCTAGCTTCCTATCTTCTCGGGTGAACTGATCCATCTATTCTGAGTCTTCGGAGCCGACTGCTCGGATCGGCTGCAGGCCAAAATCGGTGACCTTCAGGAAATCGGTCTCCCATACTCTGCCGGATATGCACCTGATGGTTTCGCAGCTCCACTGCTGTGTGTCGGCTGCCGCGATGCTGTATGCGGAATCGGTGCTGACTACCTCGATGTTGTCGCCAACCCATTGTACAAGACATTGATGCATTGTTGATGGGATGCAGCAATTTGCGTGTATCCAGTCCCGGCCGAGTAGCATGTTGTAGGATCCCTTGCCATTAATAATAAAGAAGGTGGTGGGAAGGGTCTTACTGCCGATGGTGAGGTCGACGTAGAGAGCGCCGCGAGCGTTTGACACATTGCCTTCGAAGTCTTTGAGCATCATGTCTGTCTTGGTCAAGTCATCATCGCTCTTCCCAAGCTTCCGGAGCACGGCATATGGCATGATATTGACCGCAGCTCCTCCATCTACCATTAATCTGGTGAGGGGGCGACCGTTGACATGCCCTTTGAGGAACAAAGCTTTCAGGTGTTGTCGTTTGTCATCCTTGGGCTTCTCGAACGTGGCCATCATTGGCTCCAAAGCCAACTGTGCCATCTGCTCTTCTATCGCCGACATATCCTGTCGATCGGCAGGAGTCATGAATTCCATCGGCAGTATGAAAACCATGCCAATATCGGCTGCCGATTCATCACCTGCCGATTCGTCGTCCCCTTTATCGTTTCTTTTGGGGCGCCATACCCGAGGCCTCCCTTCCTTCTTGTCCGTCGTGCTCTGTTGTTCTTCTTCCTGCTGTTCCCATTGGCGGAGACGTTGGATTCTTTGTTTTTGAGATTTGGTCAATCCGTCGGGACACCATCTGGGGTTTATTGGTTTGCCCCCTGACTTGGCGCGTTCCCACTCCGGTTCGCGCCCTAAAGGGTTCTCGTCTGTCACCCGAGCGTCGGCCATCTCTTCAAGCCGACTGTGAACGTTGGCCCTATTTCCTGGCCGGTCGTGTTGATCAAACTTGCCCCCCGGTCTGTCACGGCTTCTGTCCTCCGACCGGTCATATCGGTCACTTCTGCCCCCCAGCCGATCACGCACGGGAGGGCGCTGGTCATCTTGGTCGCGCCAATTCCTGCTGATCGGTTCTGGTCTTCCGTCTCTGGAGCGAGACCTGTTGAATGGCCGATTGCCACGATACGAGCCGTTGCATTTTGGGCAATTATCGGCTGAAGGTAGCCTGAGGTTGCTTTCCCAACAGTGGATGAAGAACGGGCACCTCCAGTGATCCTCGTGCCGCCGCATCGCTTCTTCCCGGGATCTTGAGCGTTCATGCTGACGCTGGTATTTCTGGAGCAGGAACTGGGAAGTAATGCGTGGCTCTTCCGATTCGCCATCTTCTTCCTCCATCCGCCACTTTCCTTTGACGTCTTCAGGCGTTGCTTGATTTCTAGGGTCTACGGCACCACTCTTCTTAGCCGATTCGGACGTCAGCACCTTTGTTTGGAATGAGTTCTTCCCCGTATCAACCATGTTGGTGGGAAAAGGGTGCTGGTCGATCTTCATCGGCTTGGTCGATTTCGCCGGTACTTCAAATTTGAGTCTGCCTTGCTCAATGGCCGACTGTATCTGCTGTCTGAAAATTTTGCACTCGTTAGTATCATGGGATGTGGCGTTGTGCCACTTGCAATATTTCATCTTTTTTAGTTGTTCGGCAGAAGGTATTGTATGATATGGCGAGAGTTTGATCTGCCCTTCCTGGAGGAGAAGGTCGAAGATTTTATCGGCCTTTGTTGTGTCAAAACCGAACGCCTCCGGCTCCTTTTTACCGAACGGGCATGATATTGGCTTCTTTCCTTTGACCCATTCCGCAAGCCCGACCTCAACGTCTTCCTCGTCCTCCATTTCTTCCAGGAACGCCACTTTCTTCTGGAAATTCCTCCGTGGATCGAAAGAACGTACCTCCTGTCCAGACAATCGGTGGACGATCTGGCTTAAACTCTCGAACTCTTGTGAGGCGTATTTTTCTTTGATGTGGGGCAGGAGGCCTTGAAAGGCTATATCGGCCAGCTGCGCATCGTTTAGAGCCAGGGAATAGCATTTATTCCTGATTTCCTGAAACCTCCGTACATATGAGGATATCGGCTCGTCGCTTCTCTGCCTGAGGCTGGTCAAATCGGACAGCTTCATCTCATGCACTCCGGCGTAGAAGTATTTGCGGAACTGTCTTTCTAAATCGGCCCACGTGATAATCGAGTTTGGCGGCAATGTCGTGAACCACTGAAAGGCCGAGCCAGACAGAGATGACGAGAACAACCGCACCCGTAGAGCATCTTGCGTAGCTACCTCTCCGCATTGGATGATGAATTTATTCACGTGCTCCACGATTGAAGTATTATCCATCCCCGAGAACTTGGTGAAGTCAGGAACTTTATACCGATGGGGAAACGGCAGTAGGTCATATGTAGATGGGTATGGTGTCCTATAGGTGTAAGTTTGCACCTTCGGCTTTAAGCCGAATTGTTCCTGAATCACCTCCGCAATACGTGCCGACCAATCTGGCTGTTGCTGGTGAACCGTTGGCTGAGGTATTGGCACGTGCTGTTATACCGGAGGTGGAATAGCCTGATGCTGAGTGAAAGCAGGATTCTGACCGGCCGTGACTGATGGTGCCCCCCAAGGCGATGGGCTAACCGGAGGGAATGGCGTAGAGGACAGCTGGATGGAGTTATACCCCATAGGAACTGAGGATGAGGAAGCACCTGAACCCCCGACAGAAAATTGGATCGGCTGAGAAACCGAATTCAAATAACTCTGGTTTGGTGGAATCGGCTGAGTATATGCCGGTCCCCTGTATCCCTGAGGTATCCCACCAGCGAAAGAGTTGACAACGGCGTTGTACAACGTATTTGCAAGTACCGGGGACTGATCAATGAAGGCGTAATAAACGGACTGTTGGACCATATTGGCCATCTTGTCTGAGTCCTCAGAGATTGTGATCTGGCGAGGAGCTGGAAACGGAGTCTTCTTGATAGTCTCCCCGCTTCTGGAGCGACTGAAAGACTGCAGGCAAGCTTTCCGGAACTGTGCCGTATGCTTATCCAGTTCTTCCTTCTGGTCGTCCTTTAGATCTGCTTCCGTCACTTCGATGACGTTATCTTCGGAGACTTCAGCAGCTTTCGACATGGCGGCGGTTGTATTGGTCCCACTGGGCGTGCCAAAAGTGTGTTGGTGCTAGAAATCGGTCAACCGAATCCCCAGCGTCTGACACACGACCCGGGAGAATCTGCTTAGCTCCTGTTCGGGTGATTGCCCTGGTGCAGTTCGCGCGGCGTGCCAGCCAATCTAACCTGTTGATTGGCAAGGTAGAATACGTGTCAGGTCCAGAAATCACGATCGGCTAAGTTTCCGATCTCGAGAGAGCTTATCAGCGAATCGGCCGATTTGCCGTAATAAAGAAATCGGCTGTAAGGCAGCCGATCACTATAGCCTTGTGGACAGAGAACTACTGGAGTAATCGACACAATGATATAAAAACAACACTAGGAATAGATCTAATCGGCAATATAAAATAGATGAATTTAATAGCAGAACATGAAGAAAGCCGAAACCACCGATTCCTAGCTGGATAACTGGTGATAAAACTAGAAAGACAGGTAAAACCTATGATTCTAGTAAATATCGATAACTAGTGAATAAATCTAAACGAAACAACAGCGATGCGCCCGAAGTTAAAGCTTAGAATTTACTCGATAAACGGAACTTACAAGATCGGCCGGAGATCAAGTTGATGCAGCCCTGCCAACCCGTACGAACTCGCGAAAAGAGAAAGTATTTGGCGAAGTCGCCTGCTTGAAAGTAAGTACGAAGAAAAAGTAGTTGGTTGTATTGATTGGTTGATGATTACAGATTTACAAAGGTAGCTATTTATAGCCCCGTACAGATGACTCCTTATCTAACTAGAATTCTATCCCTAATTCAAATAGAAAACGAATATTTACAAGCACGACTCGTGCTAGGTTGGTTATTATACGCTTCATGGGCTGATCTCCCCCTTATCCTTCTATTCCTTTCCAAGCCCATACAGGCCCAATTAACCCAACCTCCTAACCGGCCGATTCCTTATCGGCAAAAGGCAACCGATTGGGAACCCGGCGCGTTCGATCCGAAACGAGGCAGAAGTCATCGGCCGATCTTGTACTGTAGCACCATTCGGCCGATTCCCAACTGTACTTTTCCAATTCCCTCTCTTCTTGGTGCCGATTTTACTAGTGACAAAATCTGGCATCAACGGGGTGCTAATGACCTATTCAAATAAGAGATTTTAATCCTTCAGATGGGCATAAAAGTGTGTGCAAAAATTATTTTTTTCATCTTCAATCAATACGCTGCTTCCTAATAAAGTGTGTGCAGTTGTATGGATCATCTTTTGTCGACCTTGTTTATGTGCTAATGAGCCACTGTTAACTGCAGGTGCAAGTCCTCCCCTACGTCCACCAGTACGGGGGAGGTTATCTCAAGGGAGTGGCTATAGACGTGGCGCATCTTCTTCAGGTGGTGCGGCCTTTTCATCGTTCACGAACACGGTGGATGAAGAAGACATGGATGATGAAGATGAGGACTCCAAACCTTCTGTAAGCATCCTAAGCATAGCTATGTTTCCATGCTCATGTGTGTTAGAACAGAATAATTTGAGAACTATTTATCTTCTCATGTTGTGTGTTAGAACAAGTATGACAAGGCAAATTGGAGTGAAATAAACACCGGTATATTTTGTGAACTAGCTGTCGAGCAAATGAGGTTAGGGAATTGCGCAGGTGGGAAGATGAATACAAGGGGTTACAAAGAAATGGTACAAAAATTCAAAGAACGAACAAACCTGAACCATGCCTCCAAACAATTCAGAAATAGATGGACACAATGCAAAAAACTTTATACTTTCTACAAGTTCGCAATGTCACAGTCAGGATTAGGTAGAAAACCAAATGGTGCCATTAAAGCTTCGGAGAAGTGGAAAAAAACGTTAAGCTATTCTGGTTTCCTCAAGAAATTTCAGCTAGATGTACAAATGTTTGTGAAAGATGTTACTTGCTGTTTTCTTTTATATTTCAGAGTTCAGAGTGCATGAAATTTTCAAAATTCATGCCACACTATATCGATGAGTTACATGAAATGTACCACAATGTGGTTGTTGATGGAACTTCGTCGACCATAGCTGGAGATGTCAATGAGGAAGAGGAATATGAAGAAGAAGATGAACTTGAGGCTGAGAAAAATGGAAATGATGCTGATGCAAGCCCATTGAGTAATAGCAGTCGCAAGAGGAGTTCTAGGACAAAAGATACAGCATCTAGTCCGTCAAAGAAGGGGGAAAATCAGTTCCTAAACATACTCAAGGGCCTTGTCCACAACATGCAAGCTGAAAGCTCTGAAGAAACAAACACAATAAAAGTTAAGATGGAGTTAAAGATGAAGCAAAAAGAAATGGAGATAGAACACATGAAGAAGCAGAGGGAAATGGAGATGGAAGTAACGATGAAGCAAAAGGAAATGGAGATGGAATACTGGAGGAAGGAAAAGGAAATGGAGATGGAAGAAAGATGGAAAATTCAAGAAAGAGAAGATTATGAGATAGAATAAAGCCTCAAGTTGGCAAGGGAATGTGGAGCAACAGATGGTACAAAAGAGTTTTTCATGGCCACTGAGTTGTTTGCCACAAGATACAACCGAACTGTTTTTGCCAACATAAATACAAATGAAGCTAGGTTGACGTGGCTGAAAATGAAGTGCTTAAGGAACAAGTCAAGCTACTGAACATTTAGATTGAAGTTGCTTGGGTCAGCCCTAAAATAATGTTTGAGCTATTTGACTTCTGAACCCTTGTTATGTTTGAACTATCTGGTTTTGTGAACCCATTTATGTGTCACCTGTTCTATTTGTGAACCCATGTATGTGTCACCTATTCTGTTTGTGAACCCATTAATATGTTACCTGTTGTATTTGTGAGCCTATTTACGTTTGTGATTTTTGTACATGAAGTCTGACCATTTTTGTTATGTTTGTACAGAGTCTGACGGCTCATCCATCATCGTCATCTGATTCTGATGAAGAGTGGCTGAAAAGAAGGAGGAGGAGGAGGAGAACACTTGCTACTGTTTGTGCAGCTGTCGGTATGTACTATTACGACACATACCTAGACAAAGCTGAATGTAGGGTTGCTTCAGAAAATGGTTATGAATGGGTTATTAAAACACTAGGAAATAGGACATCTTGCTGCAACATGTTTAGGATGAGTAGGGATGTGTTTGATAGGCTACACAATATCCTAGTCCAATCTTATGGGTTAAAGTCAATAAGGAGGATGACATCAGTAGAGTCTTTAGCTATGTTTGTATAGATTTGCGGTGCCCCTCAAAGCATGAGGCAAGCTGAAGATCGTTTTGTTAGGTCAACTGAAACATGCAGTAGAAAGTTTGACAAAGTATTGCGTAATGTTTGCAAGCTAGCAGGTGATATCATTAGACCAGTGGACCCAACATTTAGTACCGTGCATCATAGACTGCAATCACCACAGTTCTCCCCCTACTTTGATAATTGCATTGGAGCAGTAGATGGAACACATGTGCATGTTATTATGCCAATTGATAAGGTTGTCCAACATACGGGACGACTTGGGTACACCAGCCATAATGTGTTAGCAATATGTGATTTCGACATGAGATTTACTTTTGTTGTTGCGGGATGGCCTGGGTCGGTCCATAACATGAGAGTCTTCAAAAATGCATTGATCAAGTACGGCGACAAGTTTCCTCATCCGCCTGAAGGTGCTTCCCTATTCTATGATCCAATACTTGACACAATAGCAATCCATTGCTTGAATATAATACGAATTAAATGATTGTACAGGAAAATTTTATCTTGTGGACTCTGGGTACCCAAACAAACCGGGTTATCATTCACCATACAGGGGTATGAAATATCATATCCCAGAGTTTCGACAAGGACCACTCCCAAGAGGTAAAAAAAGAGCTTTTCAATTATGCCTATTCATCACTAAGGAATGTGATTGAGAGGTCTTTTGGAGTTTTGAAGAACAAATGGCGTATTTTGCGTGATTTACCGGCATATCCAATGGCAAAGCAAAGCAACATAATTATCGCTTGCATGGCAATTCATAACTTTATTAGAGAGAGTGCACTTGCTGATGTGGACTTTGAGAGGGTGGATCATAATGAATGCTATGTGGCGCCTTCGGACGCATCGTCGTTACAAACCATTGTGGGTACTACTCAACACGGGGACGAAGATCAGGACATGAACCCGTTTAGGGATTGGATTGCCGATGAACTGTTCAATAGATCGTAGCTTTTTGTAACGATGACATTTGTGGAATGTTGAACAACATTTGCTTTGAATAAAAAAAATGGCTGCTAGCACCGTGGCAGCCAAAAAAAGAATGGCGAAAAAAAGGGCGCTGTGCACCAGCTCCTGGATTTGGCGCCAACAGCCTTGATCTGATGATGTTAGGGGTAAAGATCAAGTTATTATAAGGAGTGAGAAATGGGATGGCATGTAATTATTAGGGGCAAACATGTCAAACAACCTCATCCAATACGGTTTAGCAACTCAAACCAAATACCTATAGCTAAAAATAAACAACTACAAATAAGCAATTTTAAATTACTTATAATAAGCAACTCAAACTAAATATGCCCTTAATCGTCTCGGCATTGGGAGAGGCCGATCTGCCAGCTGCCAGGACGTGATGGCACGCCGCCGGCCGCTCTCAAGCAAAGATCATTGGGTTTCAGGACACGGTGGTGCCTTGCCAATTGTTTGCCATGATGGGTTTCGTGTGTCTCTCGTGTCGGAGTTCTTCTGCCCCGGTGCGATTGCGTCCCTGCACCTAACTAGTTACCTTGTCGTTTCGCGCGGTGGCGTCACTGGAGAGTGGAGACTAGACAATCAACGTCGCGTCTTTGGGGTTACGAGGTCCCGGAGGTGCAGGGAGGACGAATCCGGTGCTGCAGCATCTCAGCAATCCCCTCATTTTTTTCTTTTTTTTGGCGAATGTAATCTCAATTTACGCTCGATAACTTACTTTTCCTTTCGGGATTGCACATAGTAAAACAAATCTGCTCTTCCTTTCGGCTGGAATAACCGGAATTTTCTAATTTGCTGGATTTTATATGGTAGTACTATGCACTTTTGAACTGAGTCGTAGTATAAGATGATAAAGGGATTGTGAACTAAGCAGTTTGTTAGATAGGTTTATGATGGTGGAAAGTGTTTAGCCATGGGGTGTTTGGATATAAGGTACTAAACTTTAGGAGGATCACATCGGATGTTCGGACGCTAATTAGGAGGACTAAACATAAGCTAATTATAAAACTAACTGCAAAACCCCTATACTAATTCGCGAGACGAATCTATTAAGTCTAATTAATCCATCATTAGCAAATGGTTACTGTAGCACCACATTGTCAAATCATGGACTAATTAGGCTTAATAGATTCGTCTCGTGAATTAGACTCCATCTATGCAATTAGTTTTGTAATTAGATTATATTTAATACTTTGAGTGGTAAGGACATGCTTGTTGGCACTTAGGGCGTGTTTAGGAGCACTGCACTCCAGGAAAAACTGCTCCACTCCATCGGCTCCACACTTTTCCAGCTCCACTCCACCAACTGCAAAAAAAATATGGAGTTGCTGCACATGTTTGGCTGATGGTAGTGCTCCAGCTCCAAAAACATGAGCACTTGTTGTGAATAGTCTATTTTACCCTTTATGAATAGGCCCACATGTCATACTTTTTTTTCTCCTCTCCTCTTCCTCTCTCTTCTCTTCCTCTTCCTCTCTCTTCTCTTCTCTTCTAGACCGTGCTACATGTATCGATATTAGTTGCCATCATAGTTCCTCGTGCCACAGAGTTAAGCAGCTATTCTAGTTCGACGCAAATTAAGATTTTATGCATGTCAATCCTCTGCATCTATAACACTATACACATTTTTAGGCACGCCATGATTGCAATACAAGCCTGTAGCATGACAGGTGCAATGAGCTCTCAAAATTCTTACCACGGAAGGGAAAAAGTTCGTCGAAATTAGATGTTTTAACAGTCCACTGTAATAACCAATCCTGCTTGTGTTGCTGATGCTTAGATCCTGTGTCTAAAGTTTGTCAAGTGTCACTCACACCTCCCTGCATCTGAGCTATGCTCTCGTCAATCCAAACCGCACGCGCCGCCCAGGGGAGCTCGCCCAGGCCGGCCTACGCCCCGGCCATGCCACCCAGGGGAGCTGGCGTCCTGCATCCCGCACGCGCCGCTCTGGGGAGGTCGCCCCCACCGGCCTACGCCCCGGCCGCGCCGCCCTGGGGAACTCGCACCCGTTGGCCATGGGCACCAGCCGCGGCACCTGGGAAGCTTCCCCCGCCGGCCGCGGCGCTTGGGGAGCTCCCCCACCGGCCATGGAGGGTGCCCGTGGGAGGTCGCCCCCGCCGACCTACGCCCCGGCTACGCCGCCCAGGGGAGCTCGCCCCCGTCGGCCATGGGCACCGGCCGCGGCACCTGGGAAGGTTCCCCCGCCGGCCATGGGTCCCGGCTGCAGCACCTGGGGAGCTCGCCCCGCCGGCCATGGAGGGCGCCCGGGGGAGCTCGCCCCGCCGGCCATGGAGGGCGCCCGGGGGAGCTCGCCCGCTACCGGCCCTTTCCGGCAGTCGGGGGTGGCGGGCAACAGCGGTGGGGGTGGCAGGTCCAGCGATGGGGGCGGCAGGGTCTGGCAGTTGAGGGCGGCGTGTTCTGGCAGTCAGGGCAAGCTGGCCGCGGCGGGCTGAGCGGAAGAGGGAAACAGCGAAGGGCTGAGCGGCAAAAGGAAACGGAGACGGGGGAGGAGATAGAAAAATTTGAAACGAACCGGTAACTTGTGTAACCAGCGGCAATGGTGGGTAAATAACTTCAACTCCACGAGGAGGTCTGAAAAGGAGGTTTTTGGAGCACCTCTTGAGGTACTCCATAAAAAATATGGATCTACCCCCCTGCTCCACCTTTTTTCTGGAGCCGGAGTTGCTGGAGCTAGACATGTTTGGCTACGAAATTTTTGGAGTTGGTGGAGTGAAGCAATTTTTCCTGGAGTAAAGTGCTCCTAAACATGTCCTTATTCTCTCACGATGACTTCGCCAATCTTAAAATTATTTGATGACCTAGTCTTTTGGAGGTGTTTGCGTGCAACCGTGCATTCATAGAGCTTTTTCAGTTAATTCATAGAGGTGAGTATACACGATCGTCTAGGATATACTATATCATGTGTTCTTTATTAAGAGAGGAAGCAACCATGTGTGTGTTTTTTATTAAGGCTGTTTGGTTCCAGGGTGTTAAAATTTAACACCCATCACATCAGATGTTTGGATGCTAATTAAGAGTAGTAAACATAAGCTGATTACAAAACTAATTGCATGGATGGAGTGTAATTCGCGAGACGAATCTATTAAGCCTAATTAGTCCATGATTTGACAATGTGGTGCTACAGTAACCATTTGCTAATGATGGATTAATTAGGCTTAATAGATTCAACTCGTGAATTACCACAGGGTTCTATAATTAGTTTTATAATTAGCTCATGTTTAGTTCTTCTAATTAGCATCCGAATATTTAATGTGACACTGTTAAAGTTTAGCACCTCGTATCAAACACCCCTAGGAGAGGAAGCAACCATTTGGTGGGCTACTTTACCAGCAAAGCTGAGCTCGGCCCAACCAAACTGTAAGCATGTCCCCACTTTTCTACTTTGGGCCCTGCCGGCCCATAACTAAAACAGGATCCACGGGCATTCTGGTCGCCGTCTTCTGGCCCCATTTCTTCTACCGTTCGCTGATATCGCCGAGAGGCTGCTGCTAATCCTGCGCTGGGCTGATGCAGATTAGCTTGGGAGCTTTCAGATTTTGACGTGAGTACTAGTTAATCCAGATTAGCTACTCGAGCCCATCTATTCCAGATTCGCGTGTCCACAGAACTGAGAATGCTCAGTAAACTAGGAACAAACAACAAAATCACTTCAACTGACTAGTGAACATTCTAACGACTGAAATATTGAACACTCCACTGAATAAGAACTAGCATTTCCCCCCTTTTATTTTTGAATCAGGTATCATATGAATAAACATGGCATCGACTACTGATTAGTGAACATTATAATAACTGAACCTGAACCTGAATTATAAACATTTACATAACATTGGTATGAGGGGCATAGCTACAGGATTGCTAGCAGAAGTTGTAACAACGAAATACCACCAATTTCTTGAATTTCTAAATTTCAAAAGAATAGCCTGGTGGCATTGCCAATTTGCCATTCTTCTCCTTGGCAACCTAGCTCCAAGGCAAAATCTTCAGAAATAAGAACAGTGCTAAACTTTAGCTTAGCATACCAGCAACGAAGAGCTGCCGAAGGGATCGCGCACTCATCTTCGGGTCAGTTTGGTTCGTTGCCGCCTTGCCGGAGCTCGCCACGGCGCACCACAGCCCCGCACCTAAGCTTCGGCAGCTGAAGCAGGATAGTCGATACATCCATTAAAACAGAACAAGAACGAGCACTTCATTCCTTTTTGAGGTACCCGATCAATAAGCTCAGCATCTATAGTGAACATTCTAATGAGTAATGGCTGAAACCTGAACCTGAATTGGAAAAAAAATTCGCCTAATCAGTTAGCATAACGCTTGTATCGTTGTATGAGGGGCATCAAGTTACAGGATAGCTAACAAACGCTGTAACAACAAAACGCCACAGGATTTCTTAAATGTTTGCATCTCAAAAGGTGGTGGCATTGCCATTCTTCTCCTTGGCAAATGGCAACCATGCTCCAAGGCAAAATATACAGAAATCAGCTGTAACAACAAAAACGCCACAGGATTTCTCAAATGTTTGCATCTCAAAAGGTGGCATTGCCATTCTTCTCCTTGGCAAATGGCAACCTTGCTCTAAGGCAAAATCTTCAGAAATCAGAACACTGAAAACCTTATTAAATCCTACCAAGATCCAACAGTTACCAGCTGCCGAAGCACGTAACCAGCATTTAACAGCTGCCGATCATGCGCTCATCTTCTTCTTCCTTGGCCGCATTGGTTTCTCCTCCGACCCACCAAATCCCTCAAACGGGATCTCTCCTTTTATTGCCCGGAGCACATCGGGGAGTTCGTCAGCGTGCGGCAGCAGGTACACTTCAAGGAAACGACTCTCGGAGGACACGAGCGCCAAGGACAGCCGGAACTGCCCTTGCCGCTTCCCCGCCCTCCTCAGCACGGCAAACACGGCGCACCTCCGGGAGTGGGTCTCCAGGCTCCGCACGAGCATGGTCGGGTAGGCCACGATGTCCTCCAGGCTCAGCCCCGCCTTGCCGGTCAGGAACCCGACGATCTCCGCGATCTTCTTCTCGGAGACCGCCATCGAGGCCGGGTACCGCCGGATCATCTGAATGATGCTGTCGTTATCGAAGCCGAGGCGCCGGTAGCATGTGATCTTGCTCTCCAGTGTGGAGGCCTTCAACTTGGAAAAAATGGCGAAGGCATGAGCGAACATGGGGCTCCCGGGCTCAAAGCCGACGCTTCGGACGGCGTCGACGATCTCGTTGATGCGACCGGGGGTCTGCATAATGACGGCGGGCTGGAGCGCGACGAGGTTGGCAACCTCGTCGGCGGACAGGCCATGGACGTCGCGGAGGAGAGGCAGCCCGCGGAAGAGGGTGGTCTTTGGTTGGCAGCGGGCGACGAAGGGCATCTGGCGGAGCGCGGCGATGACGCGGGCGTCGGAGCCGCCAAGCACCTCGCGGAGTGTCGCGAATAGCGGGGCCAGATGGTCCTCGACGCTGCGGTGGAGGAGGATAGGGGTGAGCGAGATGAGCCGCGGGAGGAGCGGCGCGGAGACGCCGACGGAGGCCAAGAAATCGAGCTTGGGCTGCAGCGTTTTGGATGGGTCGGAGGCGAGCACGATGGGGTACTTGCGGATTGTGGAAGATATATCGGCGTCGGAGAAGCCATAGCGGCGGAGGAGCGCGAGGACAGCGTCCGCCTGCGCGGCTGCGCCCGGGAAGGGTAGGCGGAGGGAGGGCGCCGCGCGGGCCGCGGCGGCGGGGGAGAGGCCGCAACGGGAGATCAGGTAGGAGACCTTAGGGTCGGCGGCGGTGGTGGAGGAGAAAGCGGCGGCAAGGGCGCCGGGCGGGAGGTGGAGGAGGCGGCGGCGGACGGCGGTCAGCATTGGGGGAAATCGTCAGATGGGGAAAGGCCGTGCGGGCTGTTGTCGACCGGGGGGGGGGGGGGGGGGGGGGGGGGGGGGGGGGGGTTTGCCTGATTTTCCTGGGAGATTTAACTGTGCGTTTATCAGTTTTACGTTGGCTCCTGCGTATTTGCTATCGCGAAATCGCGTCACGTCCTCGCGCCAACAAGGATGCGGCTCGGGAAAAGACCGGCTTGCCCTCCCCTTATCCCCTCTCTCCTGCCACGGATGTGAGGGACCTGCTGGCGGTCGTGCGCGACGAGGAATCGGTGGCGCGACTCGCCCGTGAGCACGGAGAAGGCCGCCACGCCGTCGCCGCCGGCACGACAACCTCGTCTACATGCTCCAATTCGGGAACCCGTTCGCCGACAATCGATCCAAGGATGGCGACGCGCCGGCCAACACCCCAGCGTACGGCGTCGCCGTGTACAACGAGACCACGCGGCGGAGCTGGGCAGGCACAGGATCCGGGTCAACTGCGTCTCACCGGCCGCGGCCGCCACGCCGCTGGCGACGGGGTACATGGGGCAGGAGGGGAGGCGTTCGAGGAGGCCATGGAGGCCATGGCGAACCTCAAGGGTATGCGCCTGCGGGTGGCGGACATCGCCGCCGCCATACTCTTCCTTGCCAGCGACGACGCGCAGTACATCAGTGGGCACAACCTGCTCCTCGATGGCAGCTTCTTGAAGTGTCCCTACATCAGCGGACACTAAATGTGATACAAATATCAGTCCTCGGAGGCTGATAACATATTTATTCAACAAATGGTTCAAAAACCGTACAACTCCCAAGGGAGCGGGCGCGAAAGTCACGCCGAAATGATAAGTAAATAAACAACAGCAGTGAGCCGAGCTACTGTCAAGAGACAGCACTCGGGACTACACGGCAGTGGAAGCATTCTACAAAGATCAACACCACAAGCAGCGTTGGGTACGGAAGCGACCTTCTACTCGAAATCCTCGGCGACGAAGTCCGGGTCTTCCTCTGAAGCAACAAAACAAGAGTGAGTACAAAAGTACTCAACAAGTCCAACCCCATCCATGGAGGGGGATACAATCAAGAATATGCACAGGATATATCAAGGATAAGGCTTTGATTTATTTGCCATAAAGCTAGGTTTTTCAACACATGCATGGGTTTATTTTCAAAAGGGTTTTCACAAAATATTTTCTTCAGTAACCGAATCAACAAGAGGAGTTGATCCTACATAAAGGATCCAAAATTTTAACGCTATTGGACTCCCCGTCCATAGTAGCTCACGGCACAACTGCCGGACACCTTCCAAAATCCAACTCACACCCTGGAAACCATCCATCACCCAAACACTAGTTATGTGTCCAAGCCGTAACTCGTCCAATGACGTGGACACGGCTACCCGAATAGGTTTTAACTCTGCAGAGATTGTACACTTTACCCACAAGTAGGGTACCGCAGCACAATCACCTTAGTGTCGGTGCAGATCCTATCAAAGCCATTACCCACCTTAGCTAAGACCAACTAGCCAACACGGAAGCAACCAAGGGGTTAACGACCTTCCAATGAGGTCTTAACCGGGATCTAAGTTCACAAAGTTTTTAGTCCTTCTCCATGGTCTCCCGTTGCTCATCAGCTCTCCTGATGGCTAACAGACCAGCTAGTGGGATTTATGCTAAGCCGCCGCCCACACAACGGATGAGTGGTTGTACGATAGTGGGTTAGGCAATATGGCACATCAACTCGGTCCTTAACTGTGACAAGATGGATATCTCCCAACCTTACTCAACCACAAAGGTACGAGCCCAACTTATTGGCATTTCACACAAGAAACACCTATCCATGTCATCTAAGCATTTCTTTTCTTTATTTCCGAAAACCCATTTTTCTCATTTGAAAACACTCACACATTTATTTAAACAAACCATTGTAGTCATGATTGAATTGAGTAACAAGGTCCTAAGCATTCTAGCAGTAATTATCATCCAAACAGAGCAAATCATATTTAGAGATAATTATAGGACAATCAAGGAATATTCATAGCAATCAAGGGGTGGCTATCCAACCGTGTTTCAGTAATAAAACAATATGCAATTTTATAAAACAGGCTAATAGGTTGTGTTTGAAAAACTAGGAATAAATATGCATCAAAGGGTGAGATTGGACTTGCCGTCCTCATAGTTGGCCGGGAGTTCTTGCTCGCGGTGCTGGTCCTTGAGCTCGGGCTCACAGTCAAACTCCTCCTCGTGCTCCTCCTCGGGTACTCCACGATCTACGGCACACACAATCGGGCACACAATAAATAGAAGAAAAAAAAAGATTTTACCCGTTGAGCTTCGAACAGAGAACGCGAACGGAAAATAGAAGAAATGAGTATTTTCATGAGATTTGGAGATGACTTGGCGGAAGTATATTGGAGGATGACGTGGTCAAATTTGAGGTTAATTGGAGGAAGTTTGGTACATGGAATGACGAGATAACTGTGTGTTTAGGGGTTAAAACAAGGCTTAGGAGCTTAACTGCGAGGAACCAGGGACCTATTTGCGAATATTTCTGGGAGGTGGAAGGGCATATATGTGAGACAATCTTTGAGAGAGGTGGGAGGGCTGGTTGGTAAATAGGGGAAACGTGAGGGTTAGATTGAAAAGGGGGGCTTTCTTCCTCCTCCTTTGAACCGTGACTCAGAGAGAAGAGAGGAGGGGAAACCGGTGGGGGCCGGCCGGCCTAGGCTCGTCGGCAGCGAGGTTTGGCGGTGGGGAAGGTAGAGGAGGCTGTGCGGACTCCATTTTGGCCCTCACCTTGGCGAATCGACGACGGGAAGTGAGGGGGTTGGTGGTGGACAGGGGGCGGCTCGGGCGGAGCTCCGGCGAGGGCAGCGCATGGGGTGGCACTTGGGCGCAGGGGGCGACGGTGCTGGTGGTGTCGGAGGAGAGGGTGAGGTGATGCTAAGGCTCCAGGCGTCAAAGCCCCTTTTATAGGCGAGGAACAGAGGAAGCGACGAGCTCCCGTCAATGGGGGCCGGCGAGCTCCGGGTGGCGCGGGTAGGGGCCGGCAAGGGGAGAGGGGAGGCGCGCTGGTGGGGGGGGGAATGGGCATCGGCGTGTGGGGGGGGGAGAGGGGGCCCGGGGCGTGGCCTGCAGGGGCGTAAGTGTCGCCGACGGGCGCGGTGCGCGGATACTGAGGCCGGCAGGGAGGGGCCCGAGAGCTGGGGGTTCGGGCGCGCCGCTGAGGGGCGGCTGTGGGCCCCACGCGCGCGAGGGAAGGGAGGTCGGCCAGGGTGCTGTGCACCAGGGGGAGGGGGCCTGGCAGGTGTGCTGGTGCTGCCAGGTAAGAGAGGAAGGAAGGAGAAAGAAGGAAGAAGAAGAAGAAGAAAGAAGGAAGGAGAAGGAGAAGAAAGAAAGGAAGAGAGGGAAAAAGAAAAAGGAAAAGGGGAAAAGGGAAAAGAGAAAATAAAAGGAGAGAGTCGGCGGTGATTGTGGAAAATGGTCGGAGCACACGCGGCGGTTTGTCGACCGGCACGCGGCGAAATTTGCGGAGAGGATAAAAATGGTGGTTGTCAGTTTTGGGTGCCGGGACGGCGAAATCGCCGGGAAGATGGGATTTTCGGGAGCTCTACGGTAAAAAGATTTTGAAAATAAATTTTAGCAAGTGTTTTAGGTTAGTGAATTTTACGGATGTTACACTTCTCCATCATCAACCCGTCGTTCGGGGTCTTCAAAGACTGAGCTTGACCGAACAATGCATAGCTCGTCGTCGTAGTAGCAGAGTGTGTTGTGCTCTGTGATTGCTCGGGAGAGATGTGAACAAGGGTCGTCTGGTTCCCGGAGGCGCCAAGATCGATCGGGAGCTCGCCATTGACGCGGGTGGAGCGGAGGTCGACGACGCCGAGCGACGGCGGCAAGCCGCGAACCACGCCGGGATCCGGCTCGGGAGCGGGGACCCTAAGGCGTTGAGCGCCTTGAGCACGATCGGCCCCCGCAGCGGGTTGATGGCGAAGGCCGCGCTGCGGGCCCCCACGTGGGTGCGGCGGAGCCCAGAGAGGCGGAGCTCCACGACGCGGCCGGCGCGGCAAGTGACGCCGCGCCACGCGGTGTAGGGATCGGCCCTGGCGGGCCAGTCGGTGGCAAGAGGAAGATGGTGAACCTAACGTGCGGGTCCCACACATCGGTGGCAGGGAAGAAGGAAGCATATGGTAAAGATAGGGGCACGATGGTCATTTGCCATACTCCATCCGCGCTAGCGCGAGGATGTGGCGTGATACGTTGACAAAAGTGACAAATGTGTAGCGTCCTTTTTTCACGATGGCAAATATTTAGGAGCCAACGTAAAACTGGCAAATGAAGGAGTGGTATCCGTAAAAGTGGCAAATAGCTAAGGGCTTGTTTGGTTTCAGGGTGTTAAAGTTTAACACCCATCACATTAGATGTTTTGATGCTAATTAGGAGTATTAAAGATAGGCTAATTACAAAACTAATTGCACAGATGGAGTGTAATTCGTGAGACGAATCTATTAAGCCTAATTAGTCCATGATTTGACAATGTGGTGCTACAGTAACCATTTGCTAATGATGGATTAATTAGGCTTAATAGATTCGTCTCGTGAATTAGCACAGGATTCTGCAATTAGTTTTAATTAAATAATTAGCTCATATTTAATTTTTCTAATTAGCATCCGAACATCCGATGTGATACTGAAGTTTAGCCTATCCAAACACCATCTGGACCTCCCGATTTTCTTCCCGATTTTCTTCGGAAGAAATGGTGCGTCACATGTCACATCGGACGGGCCAGCACACCCAGCAGCACCGCGGGCTACCCTTCTTTAGCAGAGGCCCACAACCATATGCCCAGCCCACTCAAGATGGCTAGCACCAGGCCGGGCGGACATGGCACTGGCACACACCTCAAAGGTATGTTTTTTATTTTTATTTCCGTTTCGTATTTTGAAGCTTGACTAGCAAATTATTATTTCCAAATGATTTCTGACTTTGTGCTTTTTGTTTAACATGAGGAAGTAGATTCAACCTTTTCAAAACTTAGATTGACATTTCAAGAAACTAGATTCAAAATACTTTAAACAAAGGAACAATATTTTGAAAAATACTAACTCAATGTTTTTCAAAACCTATATCAAAATTTTGAAAATGTTATGTTCTGAAAATTTGAAAACTAGACAACAGAATTGAAATTATTTAAACATTTTTAAAGATCATATTCAATACGTTTTAGAAAATAGATCAACAATTTGAGACCAAAATGTTTTAACATTTTGCAAAAAAACTCTTCAATCCTTTGATAGAAGAGTTTTTAATTAATATGAACAAAATATTGAAATAGTGTATTCAAAGTACCAAACTAGGATATTTAAAATATTTAACTAGCACATTAACAAAAAATTGAAAAATCGGAAAAATAAATATCTCGATACCAAGATCACATTTTGTGGAATTGATTTTAAAACATCAATATTCAAATAGATTCAAAAAGAAATTTAGAGATACATTCATTTACATTTTCCAACCTTAACAAACCTCTCACTACCCAACCCAACTCGTCCAACGATCTTATTTATCACAACTTCCCAAGGTGACAATAGATGCACATGCCACACCCCCTTGATCACAAGTGTACACTAGCTCGCTTTAATCTCGCAAACTGAGTAGGTGGTAAGGTTACTTGTGGTGAAACATACACACCACGTTTTGAGTCATCGACTCGGTAATGGTGCTTTTATTTTTTCTAAATTTATTTTAGTGTTTAACCGGAGCTACTCTTTTCAGTGGTAGGTGATACGGTTGTCGATAGCGAGGCGTCTATGATGATTTTGACAATATCGAGGATCTATTCTTTCGGATATGGTCAGAGGGGTGAGGTTGCGCGTATGTATTCATAAGGTTGAGTATGCGTGTGTTTATGTGAGTGTGTGCATTTATAATGTATTAGGAAAAAAAATGGCTCTAATCTCGGATCAATTGGCGCTTGATCGGCAAATTTGCCCCAGCCTACGGGGACCTTGAGTTGTACATCCCATTCATACGTGGCTACACAAGTTACAACAAATCCATGTAAAATCGTGAATGGCAGGTGGGCCCGCACGGGGAAAGGTTTCAAGCACAATCGTATCGCATCGCAGCCGCATCATCACTTCCGCTTCCTCGTGCTGCCCTGTACGTACGGGCGACGCTGCTCGATCGGGGCAGCGCCAATGCGCACACGGGTGCAGCACGACACATCACATAAGCATACCCGTATGACACGAGACGGGTGGCTTTCGGCAGCATAGCGTTGTACTGTACTCCTACTACGCAGCAATCAAGCGCCCTCTGCGTGCGTATCTCGCACGCAGCACAGGCGAATCCCCTGCGTCGGATCAGCAGCGAGTCAGCGGAGTCGTCCATGCCTCTACAGCATCATTATCCCCCCAGTACTGGGTAATCTGTTGTCCACTCCAACCGGGGTCGACGACGACGTATACCAGGTAACGGGAGGCAGTAGTACATGCGTGGCCTTCGAGCCGTCAACTACAACTAGGCTTCGGATCCTGATTCCTGAGTCCTGACGCCTGAATCCCCTTTCCATGCG
Source organism: Setaria viridis (assembly GCF_005286985.2). Lineage (NCBI taxonomy): Eukaryota > Viridiplantae > Streptophyta > Magnoliopsida > Poales > Poaceae > Setaria > Setaria viridis. Next base: position 19,643,088 of record NC_048265.2, read on the forward strand.
CTTGCTTGCCCGAGCGATAAAAGCACTGCAGCGCGGACAAGGACGTCTCATTCTCGCCCTCGCCCACCGACCCATCAAATTCCGGCCCGAGGAGATCGCTCGAACGAACACTCGAACCCAACAAAGGGAACGAGCAAACCATGCGAGCCGTCCGCCAGCGACGAGTTTTCACCTCAGCTGCCAGCTGACAACTGCCAACCGCCCCGGCAGCCGCATACGGTAACGCGAGTACGCGACGCAGTAACTCGGCGTGGCACCGGCGGGCGGCCGGGGCGCTGCGAAAACGTTCGTTCGTGGCTGGCCGGCCGGGCCCGGACCGGGAGGCATGGACGGCCACGGGATAGGCCGTGGCGGTGCCGGTGCCGTGCCAGCCACGCGAGGAAAGGCGAAGCGCGCCGCTGCCAGACTACCAGTACCCCCCACTTCCGACAGTAAGAAAGAAGGCAGCGATGGGAACAGTTCGGCGGAGGCGGGCGCTTTTGGTCGAGCCGTCTATCCGGCCGGCCACTGTTGGCTGTTGCTTTCCTCCATCCGCCGGTCGCCTCCTCTGATCCTCTCTGCTCTCGCTTCCCCGACAGTTCGACGTCCGATCCGATCCATCCAACAGCGGCCGCGGCACGGCCGCACTTCCGCCGCGGGCTCTCGTGCCGTCCGTCGTGCGCGTACGCTCGCTGCCTGCCTGGTGCCTGCTGTTCGCCAACAGTGGGCGTGCGGGAATGGAATAGATCGGTCAGCATTCGACGCAACGTGACGCTGCATATCAGTCGCAGAACAAACAAAAAAAACAATGGTGGCGTAGGGCGAAACTGCTTAACTGGTGATCCCGGCCATAAATGCATCCGGCCGGCCGGCCGGCCGGACTTATTCTGGGCTGCAATGCATGCACGCGGGTGTAGGTCACGGGCAAATGCACACCGCAAGATTGCTCCTCGCAGGTCTTGTTTAGTTGTCAAAATTTGGAGTGCTAAAATTACTGTGCCAGCACTGTAGCATACTGTAGCGTTTCGTTTGTATTTGTGAATTATTGTCCAAATATTGACTAATTAGGCTCAAAAGATTCGTCTCGCAAAGTACAACAAAACTGTGCAATTAGTTTTTAATTCGGGCTTGCTAGCGCCCGGACGTCCGGCGGGAGCAATTTCCGTCGGACGCATGCATCACTATCCGTTTTAAATCTGACGGCTACACGAGTATCATAATAAATACCACTAATTATCCAACATTCCATTGCAACATTAAAACAAAATAACTGCAACATCGAAAATCTATGGTTGCAACATGAAAAAGATGCGAAAAAAATAGCTCAATGTAAACATAATATTCGTGAGGAAAAATTCCCACTGCAACATTGAACACATGTTTCATGCAACATTTCTAAAAAATCATCATATGTTGAGTTGGGGTTGAGCTCGTACGGGAAGAAATATTGCAACATGAAATTGAGCTCGTACAGGAAGAAATATTGCAACATGAAAAATTGACAGATGAAATAACAAAAGCCAACTATTGCAACATCGAAACATCTCAGAAAATCAATCGTGCAACATCAGACGATACGTTCATCCGCAACACCCATGTGCATCTACAGTGCTTGCAACATCCAAGAATCTCTACTGCAACATCGTGAGATACCTACTGCAACATGGCAGTCCCATGTTAATTATTACCCAACCACCTGCAAGCGCACATTGTCCTACCACCGTGAGCCCCTATACTGCTGCTTCATCATGAGAGAGGGGGGACCCAACGTCACGGGACTCAGAGGGCAGAGAGATGATTGGCTTGGAGATTTGGAGAAGATGAAAATAGTTCATACACCATAAAAAATTGCATCCGCAACATTGTAAAATAATATGTGCAACATCGAGAATATAATAAAAAACTCAGTCACTGCCGCAACATCAATGAAAATTTATTGCAACAACAAAAAAAAGCACTTGCGACATCCATAAAAAATGCTACTGCAACCTTGAACATAGCATCACCATTTCCATTTGAGTTGTACAGGAAAATAAAACCGGATCCAATTCTGAAACATTCGGATAAATCTATCGCATTTATTTTGCTCTTCCAGCATCCAGTAAAAAGCTCCTGCAACATCAAGAAAATATTACCACAACAAATCAATTTACTCGTTGAAACATGTATGGATGCACCATCTCCATCGATCCAGTTGAAAACATCATAACAAGGCTACTGCAATATCAAGAAAATATTATCGCAACAAATCGATTTACTCGTTGAAACATGTATGGATGCAAGTATGGATGCCATCACTATCTCCATCGATCCAGTTGAAACATCAGGACAAGGTTACTGCAACATCAAATTTATTGAGTTGCAACATGAAAGCGTTGCCTTCAAGAAGTCAGCCAGCGAGGAAGAAGGATACCCCCGTGGCAACACCAATTCCCACCTTAACAAATCAAATCAACTATTGCAACATGCAAAATCAAATATTAAAACATCACAAATTCTAAAGAGAGGGGCAATCAAAATTCAGAATAGAAATCCTAGAAAAGTGAATAAAATCCGCAACAAGAGAAACGAACAATTGAAACAAATGAAATAAATACACGAAACATCTGGACTTTACCGTTGTCACATCCATATACCTCGATCTGATCTACTCTAATCAGACTGACTAGATGAGCGCTTGAGAAGAGGAGGGCGTGGACTGACGCGAAGGGCGACGGCTCGACGAAGAGAGCAATGCAGCGCGGCCTGGAGCTCCACTCGCCGCCCGCCTCCTCGTCCTGCAGCAGCGTCGCCCGCGCCTCCTCGGCCTGCACCATAATCCTCATCCTTCAGCCCGCGCGGCCAATCCCCGAGCCCAGTGCACTGCCCGAAACAAATGCCGCCGCTACCTCGCTTCCGCAGCTCAGCCCCGCGTCGCGGTCGCCCTTATCCTCCCTCCTCCCACGTCGTCCACTCTCCCCGGCCTGGCCCGGCCCCGCCTGCCGCCGCCTTAACTTGGAACCCATACGCTGCGGCAGCAGCGCGCGGAAGCAGCGTCACGGGGACGCACGCGTCCGACGGCATCACGGAGACGTGCGTGGTGGGGAAAGAAGGAGGACAGCACGACGACGGCGTGTACGTGGTGGTGGACTGGGGGCTGTGGCCGTGTGGGAGAGGCACGGGAAAAAATTTAGAGGGAGAGGATAACCATTGTGCTGTGCGGTGGGGAAAGGTGGAGCTGTCAGATAATATCTTCAGTCCGTGCAAGTTATTCGTGGACAGGAAGATGCCACGTAGCGTCCGGAGTCAAAAAAATTTTATGGGACGTCTTCACCTTAGCATTACTCTTTTTAATTTGTCTACATTTAGTACTCCATGCATGTACCGCAAGTTTGATGTGATGGGGAATCTTCTTTTTGCATAGTGATAAAGTTAGGAGTTACGGGTGAACTAAATAAGGGCGCAGTCTCGCTGTTGGGTTTGGTCGTGAACATGCAGGTTTAGTCAAGCGCATGGATCAAGGCTCGGAGACTTTGTTCAAGTGCTTTGACTAAAGATTTCATATCAGTACTATATCGAATCCAGGATTTGTTTTCAATGTTTCGCAGTCACAGTCACTCTTCATGCCGCGCGTAATCCGCGGGTTTAACCACGAGTCCACAAGGTCGTACAGAGAAGCTAGTACAGGCGGGCCGGATTGTTCGGCAAGCCAAAGCATTGGGGAACAAGTCGAGAGGAACTCCTCCTCGATCATCGTGCCCCTTTTTTCTTTAACCCCACCACTGCTCGGTAATCCAGAAGCAAATCAGCCAGAGCCCAGGGCTGCGAGGAAAAGGGATCGGCCGGTCGGCCAAGACTTCCAGCTCGACCAGTGAGAACAAACTTCTTTACCAGCACACAGCTCTACTCCAAGTAAAGTATTCCAAGTTCACAGTTTCACACTTCACCCGTGAGTAGGAAGTCCACGGCGAGCCGGTGTGCCGTGCCCTGGAAGCCTGCCCGGCCCATCTCGGACGCACGCCTAGGGTTCCCATGGCCCAACCCGCCTCCTCGGCCCCACATGTGCTCCCCACTTCCACGTGGGCCCTACGTCACCGTCTCCAGCTCTATATAAACCCGTCCACCCCGGAGCTCCCAAGCCACGCAACAAACCCGAGACCACCACAACCATTAGCTGGCAGCTGCTACTCAAAGAGGAAAGAAAGCATCTTGATCTCGAGTGGTAGGGTCCAGGGGCGAGCAGCTCGGAGCGCGCGGTGAGCCATGGAGAAGACGCCGAAGAACGTGAGCCAGGCGGCGGCGGCGCCGCTGAAGCTGCTCGGGTCGTGGGCGAGCTCGTACACGCACCGCGTGCAGCTGGCGCTGCGGCTCAAGGGGCTCGAGTTCGAGTACGCGGAGGAGGACCTCGGGAACAAGAGCGTCGAGCTGCTCCGCCTCAACCCCGTGTACAAGAAGGTGCCCGTGCTCGTCCACGGCGGCCGCGCGCTCCCGGAGTCCGTCATCATCCTCCAGTACCTCGACGACGCCTGGCCGGAAACCCGCCCGCTCCTCCCCGCCGACGCCTTCGACCGCGCGCTCGCCCGCTTCTGGTGCCACTTCGCCGACGACAAGGTACATCGATTATTGGGTTCTGCAGATAGGTTGGACATACACGTGTGATGAGACATGGCTGACACGTACGTTCTTTTGTCCTCTTTTGCGATGTTTGTGCAGCTCGGGCCGGCGGTGGGCGCGGTGTTCGCGTCGACGGGGGAGGACCAGGAGGCGGCGGTGCGGCAGGTGCACGAGAACCTGGCCCTGATCGAGGCGGAGCTCCGAGACGGCGCGTTCAAGGGCCGCCGCTTCTTCGGCGGCGACGAGGTGGGCCTCCTCGACGTCGTCCTGGGCTGCGGCTCCTACTGGCTCGCCGTGTTCGAGGAGGTGACCGGGGTGCGCCTCGTGGACGCCGACGCGTTCCCGCTCTTCCACGCCTGGCTGCGCGACTTCGAGGCCCTGGACGAGGTCCGGGAGACCATCCCGGCCGTCGACCGCCTGCTCGAGTACGCCCGCGGCGTCCGCCACATGCTGCTCGGCCTCGCCGGCGCCGGCTCCGCGGCCGCATCCGCCGCCACCCCCTCCGAGGCCCCCGCCGCGCCAGCGCCGGCGGCCGCGGCTGATATCGCCGTGGACATCTGATCGTCCGCAGGACGCCGCCGTGCGCGCGCCTGCCAGCACCCTCCGGCGGATGATCAGTAGCTAGCTAGTAGTCCCAGTATAGTTTGTCGTGTCGATGGCGCCATGTGTGGCTGGTGACTGTTTGAGGCTGCGTGCCCGCCTGAAGTGCGCGCCTCTGCTGCCACCACTGTTAATTGGCGCAGTCTGTCTAGGTGTCGAGATTGTTTCTTTCAACTTCTTTCTACCTCCTGTTAATCTCTGTCTGCAGCTACCTGTTCTTGTGGCTGGGAATCTTGTGCTGTGTGTTTGTATCTACTACGTAGTAATCTACCAGTTTAGCTTGCTTGTTTAAACGTAAGCCATGTGCACCTTCTAGTAAGTTTCAGCGCAGGGCCTAATGAGATTGTGTTCACCATCTACTACAGTACCAATAATTCACTGAAAACTCCGTTGAAAACCTAATTTGACAATTACTAACGATTAACCTTGCATCCGAGTTGGCTGAGGCGGTTAATGCGCGTGTCAGCAAGATGAGCTTATAAGCTGGCTGAAAAGCTGAAACGGCTGATTTGTTGTAAGAGGAAAAGGAAAACACTGTTTGGTGACGAATAAGCTGAAGCGAAGAGGTCCATGGTGCTTGCTGTTGCTGCACACTGCGTCATGGAAAAGGCATTTAATTAAAGCTGCAGAGCAACAGATCAAGCGTCAACGTATTTCCTCCCCTCGTCATTCTGTTGGAGAATTGATGAGCGCGGGTGTTTGCCATGAATCCGGTAGGAGTAGGATACCTGCTCGTGCTGCAGGGTGGCCATTCATTTCGTTGCCTCTCCTGCCCGAACGCAACGCCGATTATTTCGCACACTGATGACGACGCATGGGAGGCACACGTGGGAGTGGGCAGGGAGTTGAGCACCGTATCGGTCGAAGTATCACCGTACACGTACAGACCAACCTAGATCCAGCTCAAAAATGAACACATAGATTTTTTTTTCAGTTTTTACAAAAACTGTAAATAAAACTTAGTGAACGGTAGCAAGAATTCAGCTGATCTTCATGCGGGAATCAGCTGAAATCCCCCAGTATAGATCTCTATCTCTATTCGCTGCAAACTGCAAGTGCAGACAAAGACGGCGGTAGATTAATGGCAATCCATCCAAACGAAGCGCGCCGAGACAAACGATTCCGAAACCGCACGAGCTGCCGCCGCAGGCTGCACAGGTGTGCTATGCGCCGAGCTCCGGAGCCCGGAGCGGGGCAGCACCGATTGCGGCAGCAACTGCTAGAGATTAGTGCCGAGGCACGGGGGGCGGGAAGAGAATCCGAAGCACCGTAAGCACCACGGACCACGGATCGCCCACGCCACGGCAGCACCGCACCGCACGGTCCGCGCCTCGCGCTCGTTTGAAACGGGCGGCGCCAACGGAAGGGTGCGGGGGGAAGGGCGCTGCGGCCTCCCCTCTCGCACGTGAACGGGCGCTGCGTACGCCTGCGCGGGCGATTACTGTGCGCCAGCTGCAGCACTGTGCGTCTGTGCGCGAGCAGCAGGCAGGGCCGCGGGTGGCGGCAGGACGGGGCTCATTATTCTCGCCGCGGCAGACGGCACGGCCGATCGGGCGTCTGGCGTCATGCACGCCGCGCACGTACCCCTTTACTCCTGGCGTTCAGGCGCCGAGTTAATGAACAGTGATGAGCGCAGTTGCTTTTCTTTAAAGATTAACAGGATCCATCGTGCACCCACCACTGAAAACGTCTGCTGCTATACTATTTTACATTTACAATTTTGTGCTGGAGAATTTCACTGGCCTGGCCAGGCCTGCTTTGAGTACCTGTGAATTTTCAATCTTGATGAAAACTGTAATTCGTATCGTATCCGCACATGCTCATCAAAATTATTTTTCCAGAATTCATCTCATCCACCGACGTGCACCCCCTTCTTCACTTGTTGACATCGGACCCCACGTCGTGAGCGGTGAACCTGACGTTCGTTCTCGCAACCCATCCAGCGCATAATCGTGCGCATCCGAGGGAGAAGGCAGAGACGAAATAGCGGGTTAACGTTAACCGGGCAGACATGGATTGATGCCGTTTCCGGCAGATTGGTGATGCTCCTTTTGACCCGCGGCGTACCAGTAATGATGGTACCTACGGTGGCGCGCGGCCGGATCACTACAGTACGAAGAGAAACAGACAGAGCCCGCTCACACTTTCCTGCGAAGGATCAAGCATGTCTGCCCCCTCATCTCATCTCTCTCGGGCTGCTGGAAACTTTGTAACCGTCCACACGTCTGAGCGAGTGCTCTGGGCCGCTGACCTCTGCGCCGGCCGATGGCCAGCGGTGCTCCCCGTCGCACGCGGCTTCCACCACGCTCTGTTTCGTCGATAATGCATGCAGCTCTGAGCAGACGCAGGTTGAAAGCGTGCGTGATGCGGGGACTACCGGAGAAGGAGCGATTTTGAATCCACGATTCGCGACAAAAACCGCGATCGGGCGCGTACGTGGTCGATCTCTCACACGAGCACTTTCGTGACTCATCCCGCGCCACAGCAGTGGTACCACCACAGACGCACACACGGGGGGCCGCGGCACCGCTCGGGCCGCGGCAGGCTCCGTTGGCTAGCTCTTGCAGCCGTGGCTCCGCGAGACGGCCGGCGCGAATTGCTCTTCACACACTCCCCGCACGGGAAGCAGCATATTGCTAGCCTGATCTATCGGCCGGCCTGGATTACGTGGTTGACCCTCTCATGGCAGGGCGGGGGCAGGGCCGGTCCTGAGTTTTCTGAGGCTCAGGACGAAAAAAACCTGTGGCTCTTCTAATAACAATATACCGGTAAACGCTCAATGTGCATGCCAAAAAAAAAATCATATAAAGAAGTTTGTGTATTACTTGAAAATTTCTTGCAATATTCCTAGATGTGAAGTCGTCGATGGTCTTCTCGGTGCATGAAGTTGGCATACCTTTTACACGCTTTTACTATGCTAAAAATTAAATTAAAAAATAGTTGGTGACTAAAAGCTAGCTAGCACAAAGCTAGAAAGGTATTAGATCAACTTACAAAACATACGGATCTCTATGTTGAACTTTCAAATCTCAATATCATCTATCCCTCACCAATGGCATTAATTATCAATGGCATACTGCAACGAGCGTGCAATATTGATATATTGTCATTCACAAATCGAACATGAAATAAAAGTCAATCTAATTACTTGAGCCGGTGAGGATCAAGGACTGGTTCCTACCTTGCTTGCTTGCCTGTAGGCTGTGACCCTGCGCTTCTCCGCTGCAATCGGCGACGGTGACTTGGTAAGACACCGACTTGATCGAGGACGTAGCGTTAGAGGCACGGACGTACGCTGGACGCGCGATCATGATAGTGGCATGCGCGAAGCGCGAGTCTGCAAATCGCGATTGGCCGTCGGTACCGTGTGTACATCTACTACTACCTACTGCATACATACCTGCCCGCGGGGCCTCTTGGTCTCGGGGGCCTAGGACGGCCGCCCCGCTCGCCCCCCCTCAGGGCCGGGCCTGGGCGGGGCCTCGTCTCACCGGCCAGATCACGTGCAGCAGAGTCGGTCGGCGGTGGAGAACGCGACACTTCTTGAGCAGAGATAGCTAGAGAGGCAAGGGGAAAAGGGGATGGTGTCGATGTCGTCGTATAGGGATGCCAATAGCACCATGGCAGCAAGCCAGCAAAAGTACGTACCATTAGTGTTAGTACTAGTGTTAGTGTTAGAGGGGTACACCATCCATTAGTCCCGTATTTCTAATAGATAAGGGTGTGGAAGTGTTCCTCCTTATAAATACGGACCACCCCTTATGGAAAAAACGCGTTATAGACTATTTTACAGGAAGATCCGGGTATCATTAAGTGGTCTATATGAGTTAAGTGTTGCCTCTTCTACACTGCTGCATCATCACTGTAGTCTTCTCCATTCCGTTGCGTCGGCGTCAGCAACAAACAGGGCAGCAAGTCTCCGGAACCAGTCATCCTTGTGATCCTGCACCGGAAGAGGGCGAATAAGATTTTTAGGAAGCGCTCTGCGCGACTGCTCAAATTCATCGCCACGGCTCGTCCTCCGTCCAATCTTCATGTCGCAGATTGTTGTCCCGTCAACACTGCTCGTCATCACGGCTTCTCAGTACGTGCGTCGTGATCTGATCTGTTTTTTAATCATGTTTTCTGAGATCATAATTATGCTGTTCCTGTTGCCTAGTATGTTATAATTTTGCATGCTAGAATTGTCTCTTGTCATGATTTATTTATTTCGAAAACTAATACAACAATTGCCTAATATCAACACATGCATGGGTTAGGCGGTCATCAATAGTAGTAAGGACTAGGAACTAATTAATGGCCGAATCGCAGAGAGGACAGTGATCGCCCCTGCAGCTTGTGCCGAGAACCATTCATGCAGGATTGCAGGTGTGGCGCTTTTGAGGGTGAGGATTATGTTGTGTTAAATCACGTTTGCTGAGTTTATGTAACTACTCCTTTTGTTCCAAATCGTAGATCGTTTTAGTTTTTAAGATGTATAATTTTTGCTATGCATCAAGATATGGTGTATATCTAGATACATCATAATATCTATGAATTTACATCATAATATCTATGAATTTAGTTTAAACGTTCCGTTAAGGTGATTTAACCGAACATTCAATATGTCTAATGATTCAACATCTAATTCCTGCTTTGTGTGAATTGTGATCAAGCTTCAAGCCTGTCGAATCCGTTCTTTTCGCACCCCTAAGCTTCTTCAAAAGACATTGAGATTCCTTCGCGCACACGATCACACACGTACGTGCTGTGGTCCCACTGGTGGTGCGCAGCGTCACTGTCCTCTTGCCGCCATGACCATATCAAACTCGGTAGGCACCCGAGCCCCGAGGCGCTACGATGCCTTATGTCTTTCAGGACTGTCACGTCGTCACGGCCATGCTCATAAACTCGTACTACCAGGGTAGCCACCTATTCCATCCGTCCGATCTTAGGGATGTTCGTTGATAAGAGGTGCTAAATTTTAGCCAGGTTATATTGAATGTTCGGATGCTAATTAGAAGGACTAAATATGAGCTAATACAAAACTAATTGCACATATGGAGTCTAATTCGCGAGACGAATCTATTAAGGCTAATTAATCCATCATTAGCAAATGGTTATTGTAGCACCACATTGTCAAATCATGGACTAATTAAGCTTAATAGATTCATCTCACGAATAGACTCTATCTATGCAATTAGTTTATAATTAGACAATGTTTAATACTCCTAATTAGTATCAAATATCCGATGTGACAGGTGCTAAAGTTTAGCATGGTGTTCCCAAACACCCCTTTAGAAAGAACGCTAAAGAGTTAAATAATTTGAGGTTTGATCGAATTTATAAAAAAATACTAATATTCATATTTTTAAATAGATTTAGTATAAAAATATATTACATGATTAATTTATTAATATTTATTTGCACTATAAATATAAATATAGTACTATTTTGTATATAAATCTGGTTAAAGAGTTGTTTTCTTTTCATGACTTCTCTAGGAGGGAGGGAGTACCTACCTACGAGCTCGATGCACACAGCGCTACACTTGCCTTTAATAGGCGTCTGTCTCAAAACTCTCTCCGGTACCCCTGTGATGACTGATCGCTACCCCAAACTCACACGGCGGTGGCGGCCGCGGTGCCCATCAGTTAAGCTAGGTGCGTAGGCCATCAGGTTGCTCTGCACAAGGCAGAAGCCGCTGCCTGCTTGGTGCATGCATTGCCTCGCCGCTCAGCGGGATGAGAGATGAAGTGACGGGCTCCTCTCCTCTGGACAAGGTTCTCCGTCGCACGGAGACATACGGAAACCTATGCGTGCACACGGCAACACAACATGCATCGAGATGACACCGATGATGGATGGGCGGATGGACGCGTCGTCACATCCAGTCCCTTCGCCATCACGGACACCCGCGCGCGCCCGCCTCCGCCTCCGGCTTGCCCTAGCATGGCGCAAAGCATCCGTGTAGCGGGGGCACGACCGTCATCTTCTCGACACTGCCGCCGATTCGCCGAAGGCCCGAACCCACCGAGCGCGCACGTGAACCCAACTGCCCATCGATGGACGACGACGCCGATCGACGGGCACCGGCCGGCAGCGCGCGCGGCTGGCTAGCAGATCATCACACGGCACGGTGCGGGCGGGGACGGGCCGAGTAGTATTACTTCCGTGCCGCGTGCCGGGCCGCTGCAGGTGCGTGTCGGTGCGACCCCCGCGGCGCGTTCTTGTTGCGACGGGGTAGGAAGCACGTACGTCCTGGCTCGACCGACTCGTCAGCAAGGACGGCAGGACCGACCGCTAAGCGATGACGACGGGAGCACGTCTGTGGTTCTACTTCGTTCGTCGTGTCGTGGCTTCTGCTCCGTGGCTGGCGGTCCAATGAGCAGAGTGGGGGGAGTTACTGGCCTCGATGGCAGATTAACAAAAGGGAGACATCTCTTACGCACGCGAATACCCCAGCTACTTTGGCCCTGCATCATGATCACTGCTCGGAGTGTAGCTTCCCGTGGAACCCCAAAGATTCGGTGAACGGACGCGAAATGTCGCAAAGAGACAGAGTGCCTGCGGAGAGAAATCCAAAGCCTACTGTAATGTTAGCAGCTAGTACATGCAAAAACTAACATTGACTATACTGAGAGTGCACATTGACTAAGGGGTGTTTGGGTTCCAAGGACTAAAATTTATTCCCTATCACATCGAATATTTATATACTACTAATTAGGAGTATTAAACATAGACTAAGGGGATGTTTGGAAAGGGGTGCTAAACTTTAGCACCTCACTTTTAGCACACTTTTAGCACTTGAACTCCCAAACAGGGGTGCTAAAAGGTGAGTGCTAAAGTTTAGCATCCTTGTTTTTTTAGCACACCCAAGGGGTGCTAAAAGGTGCTAATGGGTGCTAAAAGTAGTCTCCAAGCCCACTTTTTCCCTAGTTGCCCCCTCTCTCTCCTCTCCACTTTTCCCCAAGCCAGTCATAAATGAGGGCAATATAGTCATTTCTCACCCAATGTGCTAAACTTTAGCACTGTATCCATTTGAGGGTGCTAAAGTTTAGCATTGTGTATCCAAACAGGGCCTAATTACAAAACCAATTGCACAGATGGAGGCTAATTCGCGAGATGAATCTATTAAGCCTAATTAATTCATGATTAGCACATATTTACTGTAGCATCACATTGTTAAATCATGGACTAATTAGGCTTAATAGATTCGTCTCGTGAATTAGCCTCCATATGTGCAATTGATTTTATAATTAGCTCATGTTTAGTCCTCCTAATTAGTATCTAAACACTTGATGTGACTAGTCCGTGAAACTAAAGCACACCTAATATCGCCCGCATGTGCGTGTCCTGATGATAAAACTAGGACCGGTACAATAATATGGTAGCCAGACCACATGCATGTGGAACTTTGACAATGCGGATCCACGCATGTGGTTTCATGCAGTCACAGGGCTCGAGGAGGACATCACCGTGCACTTTGCACGCAGCAACACTGCACGAATCATCTAAACAAGCTCCTAGCTCCTTGCTCCTCTGTATGATCCCTGCACGTGTGCACTAAGGCTAATGCTAGTACGATCGGGCTAAGGACTATTGGACTAATAATATATATGGCATCGACGTGCCCAGCACCAGAAGAGAATCTAATTAACACGGCTGGTAATGCCAACTTTTCAGCATAACTGACCATGATCTAGCTCCACCCTGCACATCCGCAAGAAAGTGCAGAATCGCCACGGGCGCCAGGCCCAGGATTCCAGGAAGCAGCACGTACGGAAACACAGTGGCCGATCGTCGCCCGATTGTGCGATCCACGGCTGTTTACACGTCACGTCGATGAGTTAATCGCCCAGGCGCGAACAGGGAACCTGCTGCTGACGCTCACTAAAGCTTGAACTTTTCCACGTGTTTACGCTTCTGCCCTCTAACCTCGAGACTTCATCTTCATTTTAAGCCGATCGTTCAGCCTCGAGGCTTCATCCGCGATCCAAGATGAATGCCCAGCCTCGAGGCACCTGCTTTATTGAGTCTTGTCAGGACACTACTAGGGAAAGCAGCTCTAATACCGGTTAGAAACCCCCCTCTAATACCGGTTGTGCAACCGGTACTAGCAATTCAGTACTAGAGGGGGTCCCTTTACTAAAGGGTGTTAAAAAATTAAAAAAATTGAAATCCCCAACCGCCCCCCGCCGGCGGCCCCTGTCGCCCCTCCGCCAGCTGCCTGGCCCCGCTGCCCTGCCGCTCTGCCTCCACCTCCACCCTGCAGTTCCGCCCCGCAACTCCACCTCCGCCCGCCGCCTCCGCCTCTGCCTCGCTGCTCCGCCCACCGTCACCGCCGCCACCTCACCTCACCCTGCCGCCGCTCCTCACCGCCAGTGAGGGGCGAGCGGAGGCAACAGGGGAGGGGAGGCACAGATCGAGGAGCGTGGAGGGAGAGAGATAGATGAGGGAGAGAGATAGAGAGGCAGACACGTGTTGGAGGAGGAGGAGACTGAGATGAGGAGGAGGGAGGAGGAAGGGATAAGGACTGGGAGGAGGAGGAAGGAGGAGAGAGGCAGCGCGCGGGGGGAGGGGGGAGGGAGGGGAGGGGGGCGGGGTGTACGCATGAGAGATTTAGTATCAGGTGGGGTTCCCACCCAGTACTAAAGGGCCTCCGAGGATCCCAAATTTGGACCCGATACTAATGCTAACATTAGTACCGGGCAAAAAAGTGAGCGGTACTAAGCCTCGGGAGGAGAGGTCATTTTTGTAATAGTGGGAGGTCCTAACCTCGCATAGTTCTTCTTCGAGCATCATTCCTGAGTAAAGAGTAAAAAGATAAAAGCTCGGTGTCCGGAACCGACTCCGAACACTCAAGGGTTAATCCAATGGGAGTTAGCCATTATTGTTGTCAATCACTACCCTCAAGTCCTTCTAGGAGCATATGTGATGCAATGATACAAGATTTACTATTAGAGGTGCCTCCATAGAGCGTGCGAGGTTAAAGGGGTTCCGCTTTCCTTGCTGCCGACGCGCAACTTGCGAGGTTAGTCTTGAGACCTGTTAACGACGTTCGAGGGTAACTGAGTTTTACTCTCAATTTGGAACTCGCGAGGCTAGAAAGGTTCCACGCTGTTGGCTAGGCACCCCTGGGCCCACTAGAAGACTTGTACTGACCCACTCAAGGGAACATACCCGAAACCTACTCGGACATGAAGACTACTCTGCAGGGCGCGTAGGCTTCATGGACTCCCCGAAGACTAGTCTGGTCAAAAGAAAACTACTCTACCGAGTTAGAGTAGGACTCTGTAACATACTCGACTAGGACTCATACACAATCCGCCCTGTAACCCTGCTCCCCTGACTATATAAGGGTGGGCAGGGACCCCCTCCAAACAACGAAGAACAAGATCAATACAATCTACACACATGACATAGGGTATTATGCGATCTAGCGGTCCGAACCTGTCTAAATCATATTCCTTGTGTCACCATCGACTCCTTGATTCTCGACAACACCACCGCACAAAATACCACCTTGGGTACTCCCTAGGCGGGTTACCGGTCTAAAACACCGACAGCTGGCACACAAGGTAGGGGAAGTCGCCGAGTTTCTCCACGCGAGATCGATGGCACTAGTCATCATCAAGCCAGCATTCGCCTTCGAGGCAGGCACAACCTTCGTCTTCGGCTCCTAGCTTTGCATCGCTGATGGCGCTGGATCCTTCAACGTTGCATCATCAACAAACAGGAAAAGAGGCATCTCGACGAAAACTTTCTTCACCAAGAAGCAGAGAATCTCATCGAGAATATACAAAATTTCAACGTCAACAACATTGAGTTCAACTACGGCTCGGACTCGACCTCGAAGGATTTTTTACGTTGTGCACGGTGCTCAAGGGTGTTTAGGTTTTGGCGATCTCCAACAGTAGCCCCTCGTGGGCGAGGGTCGACTTCGACGGGCTGAACCCACGAATTTGAGATCGCTCACCTAAAACGTCACCCTCAAGCATCAAAGGAGAAATGAGCCAACGGTGACTGTTGACGCCTGATGTGTCACTTTCTAATTGGGTGCCGTTTCGAATTGAGATCGCAATTCAAGGTGTCCTTTCGCACTCACTAACTCCCCTATAAAAGGTAGGGGTATGGGTTGCTCAAGGTTGTCATCACGTCTTTGTTGAGAACTTGTTTGCTGCCATTTTCTTGCTTTGAGATTCGTGTTTTTCTGCTCCTTGTATTGATCTTTCTAGCTTCAAAGGTATTATTCCTATACTTCTCTTGCATTCTTTTCTACTTTTGCTTTTTCACTTGTTGTTTGATTTATTTTTGTATGTTATCTAGCTGGCTCGTACTATTCAAACTGCGAGGTTAATGACTCCTGAAGAGCCGAAAGAGCAAGTGTGGGTACGCTCCCGAGTGACAGGAGGTCCACGGGGATTTTCAGCATCGGGAGGATCGCGAGGGTTCTCAACATTAGGAGGATCTTGAGGATCCTCAACATCTGGAGATTTCTTCGAATACTGATAGTGGAGAGGATTTGACCAACGTCGAGGCTCATCCTTTGGAGCTCATGGCCAGCAAGGACACTTATGCACCAACGCTTCGTTTTGGCTGTTCGCTGGTTTCCCAGAACACAAAAGACTTTTATGTTAGCAAAGGTTACTTTCCCAAGGACGTGGCGAGGCCTCCCGGCGAAGAGCTTGTGCCAAAACCCAATCCTGGCGAGGCTGTGGTCTTCAAGGATTTTTTCACTACCGGCCTACGTTTTCCATGTGACAAGATGTTGCCTCAGATCCTGGACAGGTATGGGGCCAAGCTTCACCAGCTTACGCCTAATATTTTTAGACTTTGTAAGTTTTTCTAGGTCGAGCGCACCTTTGGTGGGGTTGTTGATGTAGATGGCTTTGCGAGGCTCTACGAGCTTCATATTAAAAAAAACAGAGAGTTCAATTTGATGATGAGGAAGAGGCTTTTGAGACTCAATTTGGTTGTTGTACATTCACGACCCGGAGGAAAAATGAAAATAAGAAGATTTCTAGAGTTGAGGTCTCTATAGCTCAGGAGAACAGATGGGACGATGATTGTCTTGCTTACTGGTTTTATGTCAAGGTTGACATGTGTGAGGCTTCTGGTTTTGGTCAGCCATTTACCTGTTCTGTAGTTCAATGTCTTCTCTTAACATTAAATCGGTTCCGACTTTTGGGAGGACAAAAGCTTTTCGGACTTGCGAGGATGCTTTTGTTCTTACATGTTCATCTGTTGTCGGACGTGACTTGTTTGAAGAATTTCTGGCCGCGGGTATTTGGCCCCTTTCTCATGGGTGGATGCCGAAGGAAATCATGGTGAAAACTGTAACGTGGTACCACAAGCCGGTTCCATTCCTCTGTTTGGTTTGAGCTTGTCGGAGGGGGTGAATGCTAATTTTTTTTGTTGATGAGGTTGAGAGACATACTGTTGATATCCTGGGGCCTTATCACGAGAGCGAATATCTGTCGGCTCGCAAGATTGTTCCACATGGTGTCTAAGTGAATCGTATATTTTCTGACATGGGAATAGAAGTAGAGCCTCGAGTCAAGCCTCGTAAACCCTCGAAGCGGATGCGCGAGGCTGGTGCTACTGGTTCTCCGGAAATTGGCAGCAATGTAGGGAAAGGGAAAAAGAAAAAGAAAGCTGAAGATTCGTTTGTCATGGCCGTTGTTGAAGTTGGGAAAAAGTCAAAGACTCCTAGTCTTGAAGCCCTTAAAAAGAACAGTTTTCTTAGTCAAGGCTCTTCTGACGATCAAGCGTTAGGTTGTTCCAGCAAAGGCTCGATGTTGTGGAGGATTTGAAACCCTTGAGTTGAAAGCCCGAGGTTAAAGCTATTGATTCAAAGATTGAGCTCGAGGCTGCGGGGGCTTTAGCAGGTTTGAAGCTTAAGAAGGTTGCCAAAAAATTTGGACTATGAATTGTCAGTGTCTTAGATGATGACAACGATGATGATGGCTTTTTGGATGAGGATTCATCGTTGGTTTCTCCTCTGCGAGGTTTGCTTGATGACAAAACTTTAGATGCTCCTAGTCAAAAGGAGTTGCACCCCGAGGTTGTCGTTTCTGCCAAGAAGGCTAATCCTGACTCGGTGGTGTGGAGTCTGCGGAGCAGCCGTTGCATACTCCATCAGGTAAAAATGTCATCGAATATCCACCTGAATTAAGCTTCGTGGATGCTAGCGGTGCTTCCACTAAATTTTTGATGGAATTGTAAAATACTATTAGCGCAGCTGGAGAGCCATATATTGAACCCTCGTTGCTTTTGAGGGTGGACTCTCTGCCCGAGGTTCTGCCCCGCCTCAGTCTGTGCTGGACTACAATAAGGCTTTCGGAACAAATCTTAAGGAGAAATTACTAGATGTCCATGTGCTCGGGTTAGGTGAGGATGACTATCCTTTCAATCCTACACTACTATGGGGACTGAGGGACTCACTTTGGGTTGTAGGTGAGACAGTGGAAGCAACTTTGAAGGAGACGTCTAAATTCGTGAGGAGGGTGAACTTGCTAAAGATGAAGGGAAAAATCCTCAAGCTCCTGCGTGGGTTAAGGCTTCAGTTCAAAGTGACACCCAGGGTAGTTATTTTGATCCTGAGGGTTAGTATTTTGTTGGATTTCTCTCTAGCTCTCTTTTTTATGAGATCTTTGCTTAGGATTTTCACTTTTATTTTGCATAATAAGAAAAATCTTTGCGATGTTTATGACCTTGATCATTTGGCGAGGATCACAGCTACCCTTGGCTACAAAATGTGAATTTTGTTGTTGTTTTTAGTGTTTTTCCTTAACCTGTTTGAAACTTTTCCTTGATATACTTTTTGTTTTTTTGTTTTTTCTTCTGGTGTAATTGTTGGCAAGTTTGCTACTGATAGGCTTCAATATAAAGAGAAATCTATGCTTGAGCAGAGTGCTAGAATTCTTGAACTCGAGACTGAAATGTCGAAGTTGAGGAAAGAGAAATCCGCGTTGGATAGTCTCTGTAACTCACTTAAGGAACAAAATGCTGAGGTTAAGAAGAACAAAGACCTTCTTGTGATGACATGTAGTGATCTTCCTCAAAAGGTGGAAACCTTGGAGAAGAATTCATAGACAACCTCGTGGTTCTTGAGAAGCTGCGTAGTACCATCGAGAGAGATGCGCCGACTATTAGTTGTCTAGCAAAAACAACGAGGGGCTTGCAAAGCCTTGTACTGAAAAGGATTCAATGATTCAAAAATTGGGGAAGAGCCTCAAGGATCAGAAAGGTTTTATTTATGGGCCGAAACAAGTGCTGAAGGCCCGCTTTGCTCAGATCCATGAGGGATACAAACTTGCCCTGGCTGAATTTGGGGCAGAGCCGCTCCCCTTTCCTATCGATTCTGGCGCTAAGGAAATGTTCGATTGGATGGACAAAGAGCTCGAGTCCTTGCCTTATGTTATTGCATGTGCTAGTGACTACGCCGCTTCCTTTTACTGCGAGGGCACTCTAAAGATGCTCGAGGGGGAAGGCTGGTCAAACTTTCTGACACTCGGGCCACGTAGCTATTAGTTTCCCTTAGCCTCGGAGCTTGATGCACAAGAGATGTCCAAGAATGTGAAAATTGGAAAGAAGAATTTCTTGAAGCAGTTTTGGGCGGCTTCCGGACATAATTATGCGAAACTAGTTGCCTGAGATCATCTTGTGAAGGTTCGTATCATTTTTCCTTTGTAAGAAAGCTTGCTAAGGTACTCTTCTTTTTGCCTATGGTTTTCCTTTTTTCTTATGACAGGTTAAAGAGACTGAATTGGAAGAGAAAAACAATTAGGAGGTGGGAAGCTCGGAGCATCATGAGGTTTAGGTTCAAGTCTGAAAAAGTCTGAACTTTTAATGTACAGGTAGGGTCTGAGTACTGGAATAGTTATTTGTTGTAACTTAACCTACGTAGATCCTTGGTGATGGTCCTGTGCAGGACATACTTTCCCTTCGATTCCATCGTGTGAACGTTGTTGCTAGTGGGCACACTTGGCGTCTTTATCATTCTTTTTCATCCCAACGCTAGTTTTCATCTTTACGTTGGATTATCCAACTGTACACTTGGTGTAGTGGAAGAAGAAATACCTGAAGCCTTAAGGGTGAAGTCGGGGCCACTTAGCCTAGAAAACAGTGAATTTGACTTAGCCTTTGTGTGTGATGTTGTAGAGTTTCGAGGTTCGAAACCTGGTCATGTGATTGAATTGTCATTTTGACAGGTAACAAAACTCACATATAGGAATAAATTCTGTTTTTTCTTGAAAAAACATCAACCCCTCCTTATTCCTTTTTGCGAAGATTTTGTTGTAGCTATTAAAGATCGAGCATGTTTGTTTAATAAGGTTTTTGGCATGTGATATTTTGATTAGCCTTGAGGGGGTTATTGATCTGTTGCTTTAGCGTAATTTTCACACTTAAGGATGAAAACCTTTTTTGCGAAAAATGTCACCGCCCCCTTTCATTCCATTGTGTGAATTGTGTTGGTTGATGCCCTTTTGATCAATGATTGGGTCATCCTCGAAACTTTTATCTTTTGATGTAATTTTTATTAAAGTTTCTGTACTCAAGTGTTCTAATGATAAGTTAACAAAAACTTGTTTCGAGTTTTGTGGGCTTCAAAAAATTGGATGAAAAGTTAGGTCGAAATCGCAACTTTTGGTTGCTTTGACCATAAAGCTTGTAGACCTGCGAGGTTAGGTAAAATTTTGCATAAACGCTGATCATGTAAAGCTGATGCCATAACTTTTGCTTCTGGATAGAGATTGCGCAGAAATGCAACTCTTTTTTTGCACAGATATGCGATGTTTTGCTTGCGTAGAAATGCAAGGTTCGAGGTATTCAAAAAGTAGAATTAATGTGCAACTTCTTGTTGCTTTTGCCCGATGATTGCGCAGAAACGCAAGTTTTTTGTCGCACAGAAATGCGAGGTTTTGCTATAATTTGTTGTTGCCTTTTGTTTTAGCTTGCACAGAAATGCAAGTCTTGCTTGCGCGGAAACGCAATGTGATAGCCCCTTCGAGGCTTGACAAACATGAGGTAAGGGGGAATTGTACTTTATTAGAATGTAAAAGGTTTAAATAGATCCGCAGCGTTAAAAACCTTGGCTCCAGCGTGGAGCCCCCTAGCAAGGAAAAGATTATCGTCCGTTTCTTGGAAAGTAAATGCGAGAAAGTAAATTTTCCACCCTCAACGTTGTTTATAGATTCACAGGCCGAAGGCTTTTACAAGTGTGGCGACTATGGGTAATATTTGTGCAAGTTATCCATATTCCAAGAATGTGGTAACTCTGCTCCAAGCTAATTTGCAAGGTAAAAGGATCCTGCCCTGTTGCTTCGAGTGACAACATATGACCCTTCCCAAGTTTCTTGTAACTTCCCAAGGTTCTCCTAGTTCTTCCTCTTTTTGATAACTAGATCTCCTACCTTGATTTTTTTTCACTACTTTCCTATCCCTCCATTTTCTTATTTCTTATTGATACTTGTCAAGATTTTCTGTTTCTTGGAGTATGTCAAGCTCTATCATGTCCTTACCGATCTTCTCATAGTCTAAGGAAGCCTCGATCTTGAGCACTCTTAAGATTTCATTCTTAATTTCTTCAGGTGTCATTTGGCTCGGGCGGGCACAATTTCGTCATGTTTGTTAGGTAGTCTTTCAGTTCTGCGAAGGCTTTGCTTTGCTGCTTTCCCCATTCAAACTTCTTGGAGCTTCGCAACACTTGAAAAAGGGTAGACTTCTTTCAGCAGCTCTCGGAATGAATCTGTTGAGGGCTGCTATTCTTCCTGTCAATTTTTGCACATCTTTTACCGAAACTGGTTCTTTCATGTCGATTAGAGCTTGGATTTTATCTAGATTAGCCTCGATGCCCTTGGTTGAGACTAGGCATCCTAGGATCTTACTTCGTTGAATTCCAAATACACATTTTTTTGGATTCAACTTTAAGTTTGTTGCCCTCAGATTAGCAATGGTTTCTGCGAGGTCATGAATATGATCTTTACGTTTGTCACTTTTTACCACGATATCATCCACGTAAGCTAGGATGTTTCTTCAAAGCTATGTGCTTAGGACTATTGCTATCGTTCTTGAGAAAGTTGACCCCGCATTCTTGAGCCCCTCGGGCATTCTCAAAAAGCAGCATGTCCCGAATGGAGTGATGAAACTCGTCTTTTCCTCATCTTCCTTTTTCATTCGTACTTGGTGATAGCCTGAGAAATTATCTAGTAGTGATACCATTTCACTATTTGCAGTGTCATCTACCACCTTGTCAACCCTTTCTAGTGGGAAGTCATCTTTTGGGCATGCCTTATTGAGGTCAGTAAAATCTATACACATTCTCCATTTGCCATTTTTCTTCTTGACTAGAACTATGTTTGCCAGCCATTCAGGATACATAACTGTGCATATTACATTAGCATCAGCTAGCCTTTGAACCTCTGCTTTAACAGCTTGTATCTTATCTTCTGACATTTTTTGAAGCTTGTGCTTTTTTGGTCTCCCGCCTTTGTTTATTTCTAACTTGTGTTCTATTATATCTCTATCAATTTCTTGCAGGTCACCTACAGACCATGTGAAGACATCCTTGTTCGTGTTCAAGAATTCTATTAGCTTTTCTTCATCGGGTTCGAGGTTGGCCCCGATGATTACAGCTCTATCGAGGACATGTTCATCTAGCAACACTCTTTTGGTTTCACCATCAGCATTCATTTTCACCTTTTCTTTATCTTTTTTAGGCTCGACGTATGGCTTTTTCTTTTCTGAGGGCTCAACCTTGTTGGAACTTGCTAAGTGTTGTACATTTTTCTGCCCCGGGATTGCACCTTTTTCAATGTCCCTGACTGTTTGCTGATCGCCGTAGACTGTGATGAGTCCTTTCATTGTTGGGATCTTCATACACAAGAACAGCTACCTTATCACTGCATCAAACTTGTTGATGAATCCTTTGCCAAAGATAGCGAATTATGGATAGTACATTTCCACAACATCGAACGTTATGTGTTCCGTTCCCGTGTTGTCTAGGTTTCCAAATGATACTGGTAGTGTGATTTTCCCCAAGACTCGTACTGGCTTTCCAGCGAACCAAGTAGTGGCACTTCTGCTGGCTGTAGCAGGAGAGGATCAATTTTCATTTCTTTGAATGTGTTTGTGAAAATGATAGCTGTTGAGCTTCCATTGTCATTTTCATTTCTCTGAATGTGTTTGTGAAAATGATAGTTGTTGAGCTTCCATTGTCAACTAATTGTAGCAGGTGAGGATCAATTTTCATTTCTATAAATGTGTTTGTGAAAATGACGGCTGTTGAGCTTCCATTGTCAACTAATACTTTTCCAATTGTCCATCCTGCAACAATAGCCTCGATCACCATTGTGTCATTATGCGAGGCTGTTTTGAGTTTGAAGTCTTCTTCCGTGAAGGAGATGGGTATGTGTGCCCATTCTGGCTTAGCTGGTGGTCCATCAGGGATGATCGAATGGATTTGTCTGAAGTAATTTTGCCTTTGCCTTTTGTTCTCAAACTCTAGTGGGGGTCCACCCACTATTGGTATGATCATGCTGTAGGTGGGCAAGGCGTTGGAATTGGTTTTTGGATTTTCGAATAGTTGCGAGAGTCCCCCTGCTATTGGCATTATCATGCCGTAGGTGGGTAGGGCTTTGGGGTTGCTATTTTGACCATTATTAGGCTTGGCTTTGGATATTTGATTGGGTAGATTTGGTGGAGGTAGTGGTATCTCTTGTAGAGGCTGAGGCAGTGCGAAGGTTGCAGTTTGTGAGGCTTGCTGACTTTAAGATTGAAACTGTGGCGATGGTTGCCACATCATGGTGGGTTGGTAGTTGAAGGAAGGATTAGTAAATGAATTTGCGAGGTTGGGTTTATGGGCGGTATGGAGGTTCATTTGTGGATAAACATGGCAATATGGTTGTTGTGGCCAAAAAGAGGTGTGGTGGATGATTTTTGGCGCTACTGTTGCTCTTTTTTCTTCTGCTATCCTTTCAAAAGTCTTTTTTGTTTCTGGGCAGAAGTCGGTCGTGTGATTTAGTTGCTTGCCATGAAATGTGCAATAGAACATTCGAGGTTAGTTGTTCTAATTGTGTGGCTTCAGAGGTCCTCAGCCTCGGCCCCTCCTCCTGCTTGAGCTGCCCCTTTGCCCATTGCCATAACTTGTTTGTTGTTGCTGATGGGGTTGTCCATTTTGATTTTGACTTCGTTGCTGTGAGGGTTGAGCACCCTCAATCGGTAGCACATGTTGAGCTGGATATGGCTGTTGATGTTTGCGAAATTGTATTATGGGGTTTGCCAATTTTGATATTTTTAGGCTTGCCTTTGGCGATTTCTCTCCATTACTCTTTTTCTGTGGTCCTCATCCGACCTGCAGTATTTTTCCAACTCGGCGAACAAAGCTTACATGGTTTTAGGTTTTTCATGTGTTAGGTGCGAAGCTGTCGGGCCTGGTGTTAACCCTTTGATGCAAGCTGCTATGGCTACACTTTTGTCCACAACTGGAGTTTGTGACTTCAATTGTACGAATCCTTTGACATAATTGGCTAGGGGTTTTTTGTCTCTCTGGATGCAGTGGAACAAGTCACCCAAGTATGTTGTTGCACGATGGAAGCCTTGGAAGTTTTGTATTAGCTTTGTTTTGTGTGACGGAACATCCGACTTAAACTAGCTTAAGTGCACCTAATTGGTGTCGGAACTGCAATTATACGAAACAGACTTAAAATAGTGTAAGCTCGGTAGTCCGTCGAGTATCCCTAGGATGCCTCCGAACATCCACGACATGTTTCATAGCCATACATCAAGATCGCTTCCATGAAGGGAAAGCATCAACAAATATTACATTTTTACATAGATACAGAAGGTGCGAATTATTATAAACCGTAGATTGAAGTAAACTTAACGGTGAAAGTTTTGAACATAAAAACCAGCCCAAGGGCAAGTAATTATACACCTAGGGTATTATGAGACTCGTAAATACCTTAGTTCTTCAGGACTTCTTATTCGGAAGTCCCTTGTTGTGCTTTTGAAAACAACAACAATATAGATAGATTTAAAATATTGTATGATAGCTTTATGGTGTAGTAGGTGACTCACAAATTTTTGCGAAAAGCTTACTAGTAGTGGCACCTTAGTTGTATCATTTTAATTTAGAATAGTTTTACCTGAACGTACTCGGCGAATAAAACATTTTTGAGCAAACAAGTGGAACTAAGTCATACAACATATTAATTTTAGAAAAATATTATATTCAACTTAATTACTCTACGATGCTTAAGCGATGATCAAGTGCATTCATAACTGAGAATTGCGGTGATCCGGGCTGATTTACATCCTGCAGGAGATACCTAATCACCAGCTATGCACAACTGATCGGGTTGCACATAACAACCTTTCGATTAGGTGTACCCAAAGATCGAAAATATAACTACCCGAACCCATGGATGCACCCCCACATGGGACTCCACGTCTGGCCTGATCTCCATGAGAGTTTCAGGCTACGCCCCTGCCATTCTCCAGCATGACAAGCACTTAGGAATATGGGTACCCCATGGGTCACCACTGACCAGGATACTGGCTGGACCTGACAAGTGGGCCCACCCAACCAGGGCGTACAGGCCGAGGACATGAAGATACTTGGAGTGCATGTCAAGGAGGCCAAGTGGTTCAAATCAGCTCGGATGTTGCGGGACGCGTTTTGTAGTCCAACTCAGATTACCTTTCATGTAACTACCAAGTAAATTAGATTCAAATCAACTTGTAACCCTAGGTCGTCAGCCTATATAAGGGGGCCAAGGGCACACCCCAAGGGTATGGCGTGTCGACTCTCGAGCAATATAAACCAGCAACATACAGGATGTAGGGTATTACTCTCCGGAGGCCCGAACCTATTTAAAATCCTCGTGTCACTGGTGCTCTCACGATCACCTTCGAGTTCTTGGTCTCGCAATCGCCTCCACCTACAAATTGACCACTTGGGGAACCCCCTGGTGGACTGTCGGGCTTATAAATCCGACAAGCACGGCTAAGAATATTTCCAATAAGAGAGCCAACTAACCCACCAGGCTTGCTGGTTGCCAATGGCATTAAGCAACCAGGTAAAATCACTTGATCAAAGGTTAATACAACGAACGTGCCTTAACCAAATTAACTTAGTAGAGAGAACTACCATCTCTAGCTTCTGTCCACCTTTCCAAAATTTCAAGTTATTTTCCTTGATTAACATGTATGACACTTTTAACCTTAGGTAATCGAGTAACAAAGGGAATCTAAGCATTTCTAAGCATAGGATGGTTACTAATTAATTGAATAGGTGGTAAAGATGTCCTATAAACAAGGTGGGGTCCTTCATAAGAATTGGTTGCAATCAACTCCTAGACTTAATGCATTCATAAGGAAATAACAATTAATTGGACTCATGAATAATAATTTTTGAAATTAGATAGGCTTAGATGCACCGGGGCTTGCCTTGATTCACAAAAAAGTTAGTATTCTCTGGAGCTTCTTCCACACAAGGGATCAATTCAACTACCTCTTTGAATTCCTAAGGTTCTTCTGGGATTTCCAAGAAATCCACTTTCGGGGCTTCTATGTCTACGATAGGATGCATGCATTAGTTAGATATGCAAACCTTTGAAACAAAAGACTATACAACTTATCTTCATGATAAAGTTTCAAGCCAACACTAATCTACCCAATGATTAACCCACAATTTTAATTTCCTTAACTAACCTAACTTAAGCATTTTCTTTTTTAGAAAAGGATTATAATTAATTTATAATATGAAAAACTTAATTCCTATGGATTAATAAATATTTGTGAATAATAAAAATATTCAGAATTTTATTCATTTCATAAAGATTACATATTTATTTAAATAGCTTAATCAAAGGCATTAATAAATACTTCAATTTTTATTTATTTTATCCTAGGGTTTAAGAATTTTTAATTCATAAAGGAAAATAAAATACACCTAATAAAATTGGTTTCACTAAATTTAGACAATTCTATAAATTCTAATGATTTAAATATAAAAGTAGGAATTTAAATCTATTTTCTAAATCTAAAACCCAACAGTATCCAAAATGCCCCCCTTCTGTACTTTTCTCACGCAACTCCGGCGTACCCTACATGCTGACACGCGGGCCCCGGGTCAACAGACTAACCCCCAGCCTTGACCGAGAGCGGGTCGGTGGGTAAGCGTCGAACCTCGATGCCGGTGATGTTCCTGGCAACGGGGAGGCCTCCACTAGACTCGCGACACCCTTCCGCATCCCCTGATGGTGTTCTAGCGGTGGTTGGTTGGACGATGATGATGAATGGCACAAGATCGATGGCGGCGTAGTGACGCTAGCTGACCGTCGGCGCAAAGCTCACCGGCGGTGACCCTATGGCAACAAACGACGCTGCAGCCTCTACCACTACGCTAGCAACCCAGCACGCCCTCCAACCCGAGCAAACCATGGACGGAGCAATGCTCTCCACAGCGGCGACCATGGCACAAGCACGACGCACGGCAGCGTGAGCGTTCTGGCCATGCCGGCGGGACTCCAAGCCAACAAGCGAGGCCTACACCATCCCTAGCTCATGCGTGACCTACCCAAACCCTTGGACCATGACTAGAACTTCGGCACAAGGCATCTCCACGGCGGCGCCCTTACCAGATCCGAGCGGCGGCCAGAACCGAGGAAGAAGGTGGCGATGAACCGAGGTTGTGAGGACAGTGGCTGGACGGAGGCTGTCGGGATGAGTTTTTGGAAGGGCCTCAGGGTGGTGTTTTTGGCAGAGCGGACTAAATGGCGGTGGTGGGACACCAGCGGAGCAGAACGACAACCGGGCCATGGTGAAAAGCAGCGCACGTGGTGAAACAGATAATGCCGGCGGCGGAGCAGAATAGCGATCGGGGCGCGGTGAAAAGCAGAGCACGCGGTGAAACAAATAATGCCGGGGGCGCGAGCAGTAAAGACATGAAAGTTTCACTACCTTCCCGAGCGCCACCTCCTGCCTGCTTGCCTGGTCTCGTGGGGCTTGCCTTTACTGGCGCATGGCACAGCGGCGGCGCTCTTGCCATCAATGGCAAACAGCTGTGTGGCACCGGGCCGGCCCTGCTCTTCCTTTTTCTTTCCCCAATTCACCCGAAAGTTCAGCTTCAATTTGTGCCCGATTTGCAATTCAAGGTCTTGGATTTCCTTTAAGAGAAGTTGCAGAGGATCATGTGTTCTACATTTGATTGATTTGCATCGGGATCAAAAGATCACTCCATCACCTTGAATTTTTGCCCCCAAGTCGAGTTAGGGTTCTGCTCTGTCAGAACTAAATTGCCCCCCTCCATTCAGTTTCATCAGAGACTTCCAAAACAGCCCGATGCTTCACTTTGAGCTCAAATTCAACAACTCAAACTTGGTTTATTTTGCCAAACAGCTACTGGAATTTGTTAACCATATGACAGGGCTTCTATTTTGCCTCTTAAAGCCTAATGCTTAGATATAAAATCTTCCAAGATTTCAAGCCAAAATAGACCAAATCTCACTGTCCATATAACTAAATTGGCGATTGCCATTCGGTTTCGTCAGTTAAACTGACAGTAAAACATTCAAACTTTGAGCTTCCAGAAAAATTTGAAGTTCCTTCTTTCCTTGTCCAACAGCATGCTCAAACTATTTACTGGACATCATAGTCCACTTGTAATCCAAAATCTTTCAATTTTTATATGAAAAATCTTCCAGAATTGAATTTCAAAGTTGCATACCGGACACTGTTTTTAGACTTCACTCAGTTCAGCAACTAAGTTGAAAACTACACAACTTTCAAAATATGAACCTCATTTAAAATATCAATCCTTGGTTTCTCTAGCAAACAACAGGTCCAATAGATTCACTACATATCAAAGTCCACTTGTTTCCCAAAACTTTCCACTTTCCAAAGCTTACCTGAAAAATCTCTTAGAAAAAAATTTCCAAATTGCCAACTTGCCACTGTATTCAGACTTAAAAGTTTTTCTGATGGAAACAATAACTTCAATCAGCCACTTTGATTTTTGAATTTTTGATGCGTTTGACTTGAATTTGGTCTCTAATTTGATTCCTTTGAATTCTAAATACCTCCAAGGCTTGACTTCATATTTTTGTCGAATTTCTTCGAATTTGAATCTCAAATTTGCATTTTTGGTCAAATTTGACCCAAAGTTGACTTTGGCCCATAATATCTTCTTATCATCCAAAATTCATTATTAAGACTTTAAGGGCCATTCTTAAACCTTTAACAACCTGGTTGTTACATTTTGAGATCGATCCAGTTGTATACTAACTGCGGTAGGAGCAGTGAATACTAGTTCAACGTGGCACCCTCGCAGGCTATGATTAGGGACTTGGCTAAGAAAACATCGTCTCCTCTAGCTGATGCTACTGCAGCTTCGTAGCTCATGAGGAACTGACTAGGGTAATTTTGCCCATTGAACTTTGGTAGTGAAATTGTCTTCTAGGTTCGAGGCCACAAAGCTGTTTGCAGACCTATGGACAGTGGAGACCTTTGGTCGATTGCTACATAGGCGCATGTCATCACTGGCACGTTGGTTAGGATTTGCTTGCGAGATGTTTGCGGTGTTCACGACATGTTGCTATCTCAAGGGTGATGGTTGTGTTTGCGGTTGTGGTAGCGTGTTTTGTAAGTATTGCACTTGCAATTCTGCCAATTGTTGTTTTGCTTGATTTAGTTTTGCTATTTTTTGGGCAGCTAGACCTTGGGCTTCTAGTTCTTAAGCAAATCTTTCTTTTTCTTGTTTTAGAGTCTCCAGTGGCTTTAGGACCAAGGCCAACTCCTTTTATGCTGCTCCGAGCTGATCGTTGCTTGTGCTTGTCTCAGGTTGTGCTTGGTTTGTAGCTTCTGCCTTGACCCTTTTTTTCTCGCTTCTTGTTCGTAAATTATCCTCGACTCTCTTTAACTTCTCTATGGTATTTGTGTCATCTTAATCAACATGGACAAGTCTTTTCTCTTTAGCCACAGGGTTCTCTCTTTTACCCTCAGCGGCTTCCTGTAGTCCGGTCTTCTTCTTCCTCGTTTGTGGCATCGTGGGTTGTTTTGTGGCTAAAAACATGGTGGGCGCCTCTGTTGGTGTCAAACAATTTCAACACCGAACATATTTAGAGTTACAAATAGAACGGAGCCTTCCTTTTAATTGAAAAGGCGTTCTTCCTTTGCAATAGGGTTGGGCTCCCCTTTTATAGTGATCCATGGCCTACTTTACATTCCGAAAATGTCATCTCTAAACCACTATATCCCTAGGACATGTGGTACATAAAGGTCATTAAGGAACACGTGTAGAAATTAAACTTTTCCACGTGGTCACGCTTCTCATACCTTTCTCCCTCTAACCTTGAGACTTAATCTTCATTTTAAGCTGATCGTCCAGCATCGAGGCTTCATCCGCGATCGGAGACGAATGCCCGACCTCGAGGCGCCTGCTTCATTGAGTTTTGTCAGGAGGTCCTAACCTCGCATAGTTCTTCTCCGAGCATCATTCCTGAGTAAAGAGTAAAAAGATAAAATCTCGGTGTCCAAAACTGACTCCAAACACTCGAGGGTTAACCTAGTGGGAGTTAGCAATTATTGTTGTCAATCACTACCCTCGAGTCCTTCCAGGATCAGAGGTGATGCAAGGATACGAGATTTACTATTAGAGTTGCCTCCATAGAGCGTGCGAGGTTAAAGGGGTTCCACTTTCCTTGCTGCCGATGCGCAACTTGCGAGGTTAGTCTTGAAACTTGCTAACGACGTTCGAGGGTAACTGAGTTTTACTCTCAAGGGGTGTTTGGATACTTGAGCTAAAGTTTAGTTCTTGTCACATTGAATCTTCGGATGCTAATTAGGAGGACTAAACATGAGCTAATTATAAAACTAATTACATAGATGAAGGCTAATTCACGAGACGAATCTATTAAGCCTAATTAATCCATGATTTGATAACGTGATGCTACATATTTAATTAGGCTTAATAGATTCGTCTCACGAATTAGCCTCCATCTTGCAATTGGTTTTGTAATTAGTCTATGTTTAATACTCCTAAACATTCGATGTGATAGGAACTAAACTTTAGTCCATGGAACTAAATGAGGTCTCAGTTTGGAACTCGCGAGGCTAGAAAGACTCCGCACCTCTTTATACTTGATGTAAAACTTGCGAGGTCAAAGGGTTTCCTCTACCGTGGACGGCGCTCGAAATTGTTCAGCCATGGTGGAGGTGACATCCCGAGTCACTCGCCATAGGGTCGTCATTGTTGGAATATATGGGCTTGGTCCAAATATTTATTCAATTACAAGGATTAAAAGCCCACTAATAAATGCTAGAGAGTTAAGTGCTTAGTCCCACATGGGGATTTAAAGAGGATCTTTACTGACTTAAATGGTGGACTTTGAGTACACCTATTGCGAAGTCGATAAAAGAGATTGGCATGCCACACGTGCGCACGCGCTCACTCGCCTCACCGGGCCGGGCCGTGGGCGTGCCGTGCCGAGCCGAGCCGACGAGCGAAGCGATGCAACGCGATGTGTGTTGTGAACCTTTTGCAGGTCGTTAGAGTCATCAATTGAGTCAATCCAGTGACGGCTAAGGACTAAATTCGGGAATATTCTAACGGTTACTGGTTTGATAGCCTTGATTACTGGGTAAATTGATTTTGTTTGATGACTGTGCTGACTACCAGATCATGTCCAGGTTCATCATCGCTCTCTCATCGCTCAGCTATATAAGGCTCTCTTTCCCCTCCTGCTAGACTCACACTGCACCAAGTACTCCTTTCAGGAGACTTCTCTCTTCTCCCTCTGTTTTTCTGTTGCGCTCTTGTATTCCCATCGCCAGCACTGCGCGCAAACATTCTAGCGAGAGCAGAGCCTCCGGAATCTCGCCTTCTGCCAGAGATCCTACTCGGGATAGGCAGGTGATAAGATTGTTGAGGAGCGTTGAACGCGACTGCTCACTCCCTTCCTGATCGACTACTTCTTGGTGGCCAAGACGCTGATCGACTACTCCCTCTTTTTCCTGGAGGCCGTTCGAGTGATTGCATTGCAACGACCTCTTCGTGCGTCATTATTGTACGACTACATCGACTGAGGCCATCTCACGACTAGTATGACTAGTCCAGATGGTAATGGCGCATCCGGTGCCTCCGGCACCGGCCCCGCCCCA
This sequence comes from Setaria viridis, assembly GCF_005286985.2. Lineage (NCBI taxonomy): Eukaryota > Viridiplantae > Streptophyta > Magnoliopsida > Poales > Poaceae > Setaria > Setaria viridis. The sequence continues at coordinate 19,674,405 of NC_048265.2, forward strand.
TGGTACATTCTAAATCATTTGTGCCTATTTTCGTTCCTGTTTATTAGTTGTTTAAACTTGAACACTGGCACATTTTATCATACCACCAAATCACTTAACATATTCGTGATAATATTTTACATGTTTAATTTTAAAATTAAAATATGCTGAAATATGTCTAAATTTCTAACAGTCATCACTCTCGGTTCCTCGATCGATCAATGGCTCCAAATATATGCATATCAGTGCACGTCGCAGCCTAGCATGCCGTGGCTAGCCGGCTACGGCCTAGGGCGGCCTGGGCTTTGGCCGGCCGCGGCCACTGTGCCGTGCGTGCATGTGCTCAGTGAGGATCCGTGCGACGAGCCGACGACCGGCGTCGTACGCTGTCGCGTCAAAATGATCGGCGGTGGTGGTGGATGGATGGATGGGGACAAGCTAGGCTTCTAGTAGCAGCAGCTGCTGCTGCCTAGGCCTAGAAGGCTTTTAGCGTGGCAGGCCTGCAGGCTGCACGAGGGGAACCGGAAGCAGGAATATCTCGCGGTACGGCGCGGCCACGGGAGGGAGGACGATCGCGGCGCGGGAACATGTGGAGTCACCCGTCACGTAGGCATAGATCGTACTGAGTGAAAGGATGATGTGGATCGGTGGAGAGGAGAGGAATCCAATTTCTTTCCATCCATACGTGTTGCGCTGATCCCTTTCTCTTCTATTGCGGTGTACTCGACGTTGGTGTCCTTGCCGAACGTCCGTGACTCGTCGCTTTTTGGGGATAGACGGCGTTAGCGCAATACGGAACTGCACACCCTGCTACGCTAACTGGAGTGAAAGTAAGCAGGCTGCATGTATGGTTATTATTTAGCTAACGTTATTTAGAAAAAAAAAGTAACATTTATTTTAAATTGTTGGAACTTTTGAATGGTGTGTCCGTTTCAAATTTCGTTTGATTTGAGCTCTGCGCGACAAGACGAACAAAACTAGACCCCACTTGAATATATTTTCAAGACTTTTTATATTAGTAACAACTTATGTGTAAAGGTGTGATCGGAGATTATATAAAGAGTTGCTACCAATAATATACTAAAATTGTCACATGGTATATGCATTAGGTGGTATCACAAAACTATATTAAATTTGATACACAGTATGCACATAAGCTGCAATCGTAAAAAATATATGATAAACATCTTACGTAGTAGCAAAGTATGTCATAAGTTGCTATTAGCAGAAATATATTAAAATTATTACATGGTATACACATAAATTGATATCATATAATCTGTATTACTATGTAAAGGTGTGAACAACTTATTTGCATAGAGTATAATAACTTATCTACTATATATAGTAATTAAAACAATGTGGTGACTTATTTAGATAGTTTAGTCTTCATAATGGTGAGTAATACGAATGTAAAAATTTATTTGTGTAGCAATTTATGTACATAGTTTGTCGAGAGATTTACACATAAGTCATTCCACCCTTATAAGTAGTTACCACACACTTAATATAAGTTGTCAGTACATAAAAAATGTTTCAAAATATATCGATCGTGAGTCTTGTTCTGTAGATCTCAACATAAGAAACAAGCGGAATTGAAAATGATACTTCATAAGGAAGTTATCATATTTTTTAGAAGCGAAACCAATAAAAGAATTGCGAGTCACAGTAGCCCACCTCCATCCCATCGGGCAGTTAGACGGCAACATCAGTCACGCTCTCATACGATAGAACGACCCGTCATTAAATAAACTTTCCTGGGATTTGCTTGATGCTCTTGGTGTCGTGCAACAATGCAGGCATAAGATTTCGGTGAACAGAAGAACTGAAAGAGGGGACTTGTGTAGCTCCATAGAAAATATTAGACCCATCTTGTAACGGATCGAGTTTTTGTAGCATGTCCTTAAAAAAGCTCGCAGCGTTCGCCGCTGCCGCCACCAACAAGGGGCTCCTATACACCTAGTGGAAGATGATCCATAAGGCTCAGATCGATATGAGGACGGTGGTTCATTAAATATTTTAATTGAAAAATATTGGATAAATTTTTTGAACCAACATTAAAAAAAAAGTTAGAATCCAACCCAGAAAAAGTTAGGTCTTCCAATCTTATAAAAAAAAGTTGATCCAACCTTTTCGTAAAAAATGTTCGATCGGGGAAAATGTGGGAACCTTTTTTTTTACAGTTGAAACTCAACATTTGAAAAAAAAAAAGTTGGCTTCCGATGCCGGCGAGCGGTGGCGGCGCGGCGAGCCCTCGCGGCTGAGGCGCGCGGCAGCCGGCGGCCTGGCGCAGCGAGCCCGCACAGCCGCGGGAGAGGCGCGCGATGGCGTGGCGGCCGGTGAGCCGGTGCGGGTGCCGGTGCCGCGGCGCGTCGGCTGGAGGCGGTGGCGGCGCGTCCGCGTGGGGGCCGGCGGTGGCGCGGCGGCCGGGGCACGCGCGTGGGGCGGCGGCGCGAGCGGCAGGCACGGGCCGGGGCGCGTGCTGCAGGGGCTGGCGGCGGTGCGGTGGCCGGGCCGGGGGCCGGCAGCCGCGGCTCCGCGCGGGGGGCGGCGGCGGCGGCGGCGCAGGCATGGGCGCGTGGTGTGGGGGGGGGCTAGGGTTCGAACGGTTGAAGATGTTTGCACGAATATCAAGCATCAGAAGGTGATGAAAAAAGTTTCTTCCGGAATATGGATAGGATTCCCGCGGCGTCCGACCCCGCACTAAATTGGTCTCATCCAGCCCAAAATCACCAAGCCCACACGCGCAACAAAGCCCAGTTTTGTTTCCCACTTTCGCCCAGGTGCACTCGTACGGCCCATCATCATCAATTACTGTATGCATGCCGCGGGCTGCAACCGCACGCATTCTTGCAGCCCTGGAAAGCCCAACAGGCCTTCAGAACTTATCGTTGGAGATCTCTGCAGAACACAACAGCGCATTCTGTGGCAAGGAAAGAAAGGTCGAACCGGCGAACTAGCGATGTAGCGAACTGTCGTGCTCGAGCGAAACATCAACAGCTACTTCTCCTCAACTGGTGTCCGCTGCGACTCCCCCCACAACGTGTCAAGCCCTGCACCTCCACCCAATTGCCACCCGCGTACGCAAGTGTTGCCTGCTGCTCCCTAATCCTCGCATATACTTTTAGAGCAATCCTCCCCGTGCGCCACGAGGATTATTCAATCGATCGTGGGGTCCGACCGACCCACTGTTCCGACCAAACAATCGAGCCTGAGCCTAGCTAGTAGCCGGCGGAGGTCCACGGGCATGCGTCGGCGAACAGCCGAACAGAGCCACGGGGGCTACGCTACGACGATGGGGCACCGAGCAGCGGTCGCTCTCGATGCGCCAGCTGTCCCCGTCCAGTAGCAGCATCCATCATCGCTCGCATGTTTTGCACGAACTGGATTGACGTGGGCCAGGCGGATGTGTCCCGCGTCCGCCCGCTCGTCCAGCCAGGTGTCGCCGGCGCATCGACGGGGGCCGACGGGAGGCGCCGGCGTGGATAGGGCTGTCGGAGAGCGACGACGACGACGACGGCGCCAGCCAGCTTCTTTTACCTCGTTATTAACGTTACGGCCGTCGGTTAAACTGGAGGCCAAGCGGCACGGCATGGTGATGAGCTGCCTCCTGCGGGTTGCGATCGGGATCGCCCACGGGCGGGCCACAGCCGGTCAGCCGCGGGGCGTAGCAGGCAGCCAGGCACAGGCACAGGCAGGTCCCTGTGATCTGATCGTGCTCCAGCGCCACTTTTTCCCCATGGAAGCCAGCATCAAGGCATCTCCCCTTGACAGCTAACGACTCCCCGCGCCGCGCCAACCGGAGCAGATCAGATACGCGCCCGGCGTGGGCCCCCACCCGGCCCGTTCCCTGGCGGACATGCGAGGTGGGCGAGAAAAGGACAAACTCAGATTCTGATCTCATCCGCATCCGCGCCCTCAGGCCTCAGCCACTCTCCCCGCCCCGCATGGCCCACCCGACCCAATCACCCACCCCCGGGCCGGGCCCAGCGCGCCCAATGGCGGGGCCCACGAACCCAATCTCCCTCCACTCTGCGCGCGCGCGCGCACAGTGCCATTCTGCCCGCAGTCCAGTTCGGGCACGGGCGCGCGCGATGCGTTTACCTGCCTGCCGGCAGGCTTGAGTGCTGGATGGACTCGCTTGCTGCTGCTGGTTGGGTCAGGTAGGCAGGCAGCCCGGGCACAGGAGTGTACCTTTGCGTCTTCTGGGATTCGGGGCATCAGAGCATGGGACGGTACATTGGTCGGGGTCACGAGCTGCCCCGCTTCTTTTACCCCACTGATTTTCTTTTTTATTTTATAACACAATTGCAGAAACTTTACACTGATTTTTTACCCATTCGCAGGGCATTCTTACTGCCCGCTTGGCCTTGAAAATGCACGGTACTAGCTTCGTTCTTCTTTTCGAGAGACGTACTGGTAGCTTCGTTCTAGGATTTGTTGCGACCGAATGTCGTCCAGCCGGAGTTCAGCTGATAGCGAGGTCTCTTCAGATGAAGCAGCACGCGCGGCGTTAATCTATGGGAGGTTAACGTAAGCTAATGGCGTTGATGGAGACAAATCCATTTAACAGCCGCAGCTCTTGTTGACCTTTTCTGGTTGGTCGTATTCACATACACACATGCGCCTGCTTTTGAAAGGTCTCAAGTAATTGTTTGGAGGACAAACGAATACTACATGAGATCAAAGAAATATGGCGCCACGAGGATCACGTACCACTTAGGCATCACGCAATCGAAAAATAGGAAAAAGGAATCAAAGTATCAGAACAAGCTTCGTTAATTGAACTGGGTAGCAAACTTGTAAAGGAAATGTAGTAATGGCTTTGTTACTGCGTATAATTACAGTTATTGCAAGCCCATAAGAAAAACCTTGAAATTTAGTCAACAAAATAATGCCGAGATAAAAGGGACACGAAGGTCGGTTACACAAACACGAAGAGGCTGATAGTAGATCTGCAACTTGTTGGTTCTGTACCTGTGGGTCATGCCATTTGCAAGCATGGCTTGATCCTGTCATTACTCATTACCGAACCAGGCCCATCCGATGCAACTGGGTGGATCTACTGTCTCTTTGCTAGGACCTCCAGCAAACAATCGCCCTGATGGGGAGATTTTGCCTCTTTTGGCTGCGCATGGTTCTCTAATTAAAAAAAGGCCTCCACAAGTGCCTCCATGCTGATATAGGATATTCCAGAACAGCTTCCAGGGTTTCTGAACTGGGACAATTCAGGGATCGATTCAGCAATCCGATGCCCCTACCAAACCTTTTCCATCTTTAGCAAAGAAAAAAAAAGGGGATAGATAAAAAAAGATTGGCACATGCATTTAACTGGTTGATTACTGGCAAATCTCATGATAATTCGTGGACGGACGGGTAATGATTGCCTGCAAACACTATAGATGTACTAGTAGTACAGTAGATCCGAAGCGCGGCGGCGTCAGGCGGATCAGATGCCCGGCGGGGGCCGCCCGAGATGCCGGTAGCTCTCGTCGCCAGCCGTCGGATAGAAATTCCCTTCCCCCCGCTCCCCTGACGCGACGAGCGAAAAGGCGCCGGGCCGGCCGGATCGGTAGCTTTTGGCGGCACATTCCCCTGGCGCCCGGATCAGCGAGCTGGCCACAAGGCGCAGCGCAGGGGCACCTGTTCAACGCCAGCAGCGAGATGGCGAGATGCCGCGCTGCGCTCAGCTGCTGCTGCCGAGCTTCAGAGCCTGCGCGTCGCTAGATCCTAGCTTTTGTCCTCGCTTCTGCCCGCTGCGGGTGCCTTTTCCTCCGCCAGAACTGGGTAGCAAACTGGCTGGCAGGCTGGGGGCCTCGTCGTCTCTGCAGCGCGCTCAGGTAGAGCAAGCACATGAGCACAGCGGGGGCGGCCGGGGCAGGGGCAGCGCGTGCGAGAAAAGCAGGCAAAGTTGGATTGGGTGAATAGAAATACGCAAAGTACCAAATGGCCTTTTCGTTGTTGCCCCGCCCCCGGGCCATAAGGCAGCCCTCATTTGCTTCGCTCGTTTCGATCCTGGATGGCTGGATCATGCTGCTGCCAGGGCGCATTTCATTTTTCTTCTTAGAGTTTTTCTTATTGTCGTGGCGTAGCAGTAACTGTAATGAATGGTACAGTATATGCTTGCTTGGCTACTGCCAGGGAGGGTTACGTTACATGCACAGGTGTGTGCCACCTCCTTTCGAAGTAAGTAACTGATTGCACTACTAGTATTTGGCTATTTGCTTGCTTGGCTAGCTAGTGAAAAGACGCATTTCAATTCTTATAAAAAAAGAAAGGAAATTGTTTTTTTTCCTTCAGCAGCCATGGACATGTGGATGGCCGGTATCTAAGATCCGTTTTGGAACGTTCCTGGTGTTCAGCGCAGTCAGTTCCTCTCGTTTTCTTGGAGCGGCTCGTCGTTGGTCGCGCGCAGCGGTCAGTTTCATCATGCCGAACGAAGACCACAAGCGGCCAGCCAGAAAGACTAACGACGGAAATGTACTCGTGTCGTGTCTCCCTAACCAATTTTGTGCACCCGAGTTATTGCCCGAGTTCCGTGCCTACAGTAACAGTAACGCCATCATCGTCATCACCATCAGTGCTGCTGTTGCTGCTGCTTGCATGGAACAGCGCGCGACTCATGCTGGTTTGAACGCATCAGACCTCTCGCCATGGATCACCGCACCAGCTCGTGCAAGCTCAGATCAGATCAGGTCTCCGTCACCTGAACAAAATCCACACACCTCGCTGTCGCCCCCGCCGAGTTCGGGGCTCGGCTGCATAGATTTCTGTCAACGAAGCGCAGCGCGCCCCCTGGTCGCTCTCGTGGTCACATCGCATAAATGCGTCGTCATACCAACACGCCAATGGCCTTGGCTCCGATTCTCTCTTCCCAAGCAAGCTAGCCAGCCTAGTGAAGAGGAGTAGCGGGGGAGGGGACTCTGATCCTGATGACCTGATATCCTTGGACTCGTCAACGCGGGCCTGCAGGTGCGGCCAGGGGTGAGGTGGGCATTGCCGTAGAGCCTATGACTACTTGACCAGTGCGAGCGCAAATAAAATCTCCTCCTCAGACCTCAGATCAGATCGGATGGGCAGCAGACCAGCATAATCTGTTGGAAGGGAAGTGCTGGAAATAACATAACAAATTTGCAGGGCCAACCACTGGTGATAAACTAATCCAGATTTGGATGGGCACATCAGACATCAGGCTCTGTCTAGTTACGCAATCAAAAGATCAGGAGGGGATGAACTCTCTTTCTTAACAGCGACATCTGTTAGTGGAGGGGAAAAGAAAACAGGTGCGTGATGCAGAGCATGAAGTGAAGATTTTTGACTTGAACAGAGCCGGAGGAGGACAATGTCAGTATACGAGAACATAAGCACTCACTGTACTAGCATGATTCAAGAACATAAGCATCCACTGTGCTAGCATGATTCAAGGGTCTTTTTCTCAGTGCTACAAAGAAGCTCTTTTTAAGTTGCGCAGATATACAAATGATTGATCGCTACAATTCGCTACAACAAACTCCAATTTGAGCTGCTCCAATGTTCTCGGGGTGGCGGAAGCAGAATGTGACAACAGTATTGCAACCCATGCTACACACATATATATATCATATACTCCACCTCCATCAATGGAGGTGCAAGGAAGAAAAATGACAGAGCAGATTAAGCTCTGAATCTCTATTTTGGTGGTCCTCGCAGACGATTTTGACTCCCACAGCAAGATCGAGTTTTATCATACCGGTATAATCCTCAAACTTATTCATCTTCAGGGTGTGCCTCCTTGGGATTGGTTATTCAACCCTGCCTATATCCATATGGAACTCTAGTAATGCACAATGGTTGCATCACTTCTTTGAGGGGCGTCGCTGCTCCGAAGCAATGGATGTTGCATCACTCAAGAACAGAGCAATTCGACCATGGATCCTCGGCGCAATCGCAAGGATTGAGATGTTCTTCGATGGCGAAGGCGAGAAAGTTCTCAATTGCAGGTAGACACAATTCTGTTGTACCCTCTAAATATCATCTCTAAGGCTAACTTTATGTCATCAGCAACAAGAACAATGGAAGGGGGAGAACATGACAAACAGCAGCACTACACGAACATCAACAGCAACAATGGTGGGGGCGACGGGATGCTACGAGGAAGGAACACATGGATCATGGATGGATATGGATTGCTAATTCCCAAGAATTCTTGGACTCTATGAGATGTGGTTGAGCCTTGCTCGATTTCTATGCCGATCTGTGGGAAGCAGCGGCGGTTGCGCAGCAGAGGGGGAACAGGAAGCGAACGAATTTTATGTACCCGAGGGCGGAGGCGGCCGCCCGCAGTCCGATGCCCGTCGCCGTCGGACCCCGGCGGCCTCAATGGTCCCCGGACGTCGGGAACAGCGTCAGCTCGCGGCGGCCGCTGCCGCCGCCGCCGCCTCGGGATCCGAGGTCCATCTCGTCGCCGAAGGGGGCGGGCGCCATCATCCCCATCCCGGCGCCGGCGCCGACCATGCGGTGGTGGTGCATCCCGGGCGGGCCGACGGGCGGCGCGCCGGCGCGGCTGAAGAAGCTGTGGTCGAAGCTGGCGCCCGCGGCGCCGTAGGGGCCGAGCGGGCGGGCGGCGGGGTGTTGGAAGTGTCCGATCTGCGGCGCGTGTTGGTGGTGGTGGTGGTGGTGCGTGGCGCCCATGGGGGCGAAGGGCGAGTACTGGTCCGCGCCGGCGGGCGCGCGGTGGCCGGGCGGGAGGAAAGGGACGGGCCCCGTAGCGAAGAGGTGCTCGGTGGCGGCGTCGGTGCCGGAGCCCGAGGAGTGGCTTCCCCCCGCGCCCCCGCCCCCTCCGCCGCCCCCGCCGCCGCCGCCGCCGAGCCCCTGCATGCGCTTGAGGTAGAGGCGGTACTTCTGGAGGTGGGAGGCGACGTTCTCGCGCGTGAGGCCGTCGACGCTCATCAGCTGCATTATGGTCTTGGGCACAGCGTTCTTGATGCCGAGGTGCGCGACGGCGTCGACGAAGCGCTTGTGCAGCTGCGGCGTCCAGACGAGGCGCGGCCGCTTGAGCGTCCGCGCCGGCTCGTCGCCGGCGCCGCCCCCGCCCCCGCCGCTGGAGCCCGCGGCCGACGACGCGCCGCCGCCGTTCATGTCCGGCCCGCCCGCGCCGCCGCCGCCGCTGCCGCCGGCGCCTCCACCCCCGCCGCCGCCGCCGCCCGCGCCGCCGCCGCCGTGCGTCGGGATGTCGAAGGCTACGGCGAGATCGGGGGTGATGAGCGTCTGCGAGAGCGGCATCAGCTCGTCCGGCCGCGGCAGCTGCTCCTCGCAGCGCGCGAACCAGCTGGGCTCCTCCTCCCTCATGGCCGCGGCTCCTCCCCTGCTCTGCTCACCTCGCAGAGCAATTCTTGCAGCTCACTCCACTCGTCGTCGGGGCGGCGGCGGCGACAGCAGCAGCACCAGTAGACTCGACTCCACTCCAGCGGAAGGAAGGAAGCGACCGAGGAGGGAGGGAGGGAGTAGAGGAAGGAGGGGTTACTTCGAGGTGGATCTCTCTTCTTCTAAGCTTTCCCACCCTTCTTCCTCTCTCTCTCTCTTCTTGTGTGTGTGTTTGGGCCTTTTCTCACCCCCTGCTGCTGCTACTGCTGCTGTGCCATGATGATATCCTCCCCGCCCTCTTTCTCTCTCTATCTTTCTTTCTCTAGCTGCTGGTGCCGCAGCTCGGCTGCCGATGATGAGCGAGGGAGAATCTGGCGAGTGAGTTTTGGGGGTGGTGCGCTGCGCTGGACTAGTTTAATTAGCGGGGCTGCCCCGCCCGCCCGACCCCTAAAGCTATTTTTGTGCCATCTTTGGTTCCTTTGTTTGCTCGTTCGCTTGTTGTCTTCCCCTAAAGCTAATCATCCTCTTCTCTCTATCCCGTGAGAGGAAGTGAAAAAAAAGGAAATCCAAGGAACATTTTCCTAAAACTCCGGAGCCGTAGCAATTTCGCAGGAAGGAAACAGTTCTTGTATGGCCTAACCAACGCGGTTAAGGTGACCCGGCCAGGAGCACGAAAAATATGGGATGGATTGCTACTAGATTGATTGGTCGCGGTATAAAGCGAGATGGGGCCTGGAGCAGCTGCTGCTGCGGGGGAGGGGGTTGGGGTGGATTACGGCCGGGCGGAGGGTGGGATCCAGTGGAGTGAGATGAGAATCAGGCGACGACGATGATGATATCTTAGCTGGAGTTTGGTTTGTCCTCATGTGGGCATGTCGCGGCGGATCACACCTCCTCCTACCTTTTTTTTCTCCTCTCACTCACACCCTCCCTCTCTCTAGAATAGAACAAACCGGGGAGGAATCTTGTTTGTTTGGGCTGCTGCTTGCTGCTCGTGTTGGGTTGGTTGGGTTCCGTTTCGCTCGCCGTCGTGTATCTCCGAGGTGGATATCGCCGCACCGATGGATCGTGGATCTGGCAAGCGTGCTGCGTGTTCCGGCCATTAATGCGCGTACGGACGCCGGGATTTGGTTAAGCTGAATCTGATGGAGCGGTACTGCTACCACTAAAATCCACTAAAATCCAAATCCGAAGAGTGGAGGGAGAGAGAAAGAGACGGTCTGATTTGCCTAACCTACCTAGCTAGCACTTGGGTGGAACAGAGGTATTCCATAGAAACTTTTGTAGTACACTCCATGTCCCAAATTACTATTCATTTTAGTTTTAGCTTTTTAAGATACATAGATTTTATTATTCATGTAATTGTATGCTATGTTTAGATACGTAGCAAAAGATATGTATTTAGAAAAATCAAAATGAATAATAATTTAGGACGAAAGGAGTACTACTAGTACAATTATCCTGGAAAGTAAAGTCGGGCACTGTGGTTTAAACAATGAATCAAGTCGTGCGTTCACCAAAAATCATGCAACTCGTAAGGATCGTTTTAGAAAGATGGCGAAAAAAAGGAGATGCAACAGCTTTCCCTGGCTTTTGTTGTGGTAGTAATATGGTGTACAAGTGGATAAATATGGGAAAGAAGAAGGAAAGAAGGGGAGTGAATAATTGAGATAGCGAGGGAATTCGGTTGCCTTTTTTGTTTGCATGGCATTTATGCTTTTGGGAAACGGGTTCTCTGCTTTCGTTGGACTCCTATTAATGCCGGTGATGACGTGCTTGCGGTCACTGGTTGAGTATCAACAAAATAGGAAGAATTAAGTATCCGTTGGAGGACCAGATCGGTGCTGGCACAATTAACACATCGTGGTGTTATCGCATTACTAAGGTTAAGAGAAGGATTAGTTTTAAAGATTTAATGTTCCTCGCTAAAAAAAAGGTTTTCAAGATTTAGTGAGGGATATGAGTTTGGTTCGATACTAATTCGGGAGAAGCCTCGACCGCTTCATTTATGAAATGAGGCACCAATAAAATGTTTGTTAAACGATCATGAAGAATAAAAAGTTATAGTCGTACATGTTGCATATATAGACACCTAAGACATCCGTGAAATTCTGGATCAGCGATCTAGTCGTTGGAGTGTCAATGGCATGGAATCCTATAGTGATATGACACGGTTGTGACGGCGCCTCTTGAAGTGAGATAGATGGAGTGTACGTGCTGGTAATTAGAACATATCCAAGATGCTATAAGCATTAAGTAGTGTATATTGAGGTAGGAAAAAGCAGTGTATAACGGGTTTACTATATGTGGATTCATGGAAATTCAAGATACATGACAGGGGATGGTATCGAAGCAATAATGGTGCCATAAAAACACAAAAAATATGAGCAAGGCAAGTGATAGATTGATCCAACAATGGAGTGTTGGAATGAAGAGCAACCGGAAGAAGTTAACAACAGGTACAAGCAACATGGTTTAAATAGATTGAAGATGGGGATGTTGATTCTAAAGCAGGGGAAGCGACACCGCCATTGCATATTGGGTAGGTGTAGGATGTCAACTTTACGAAAAAGCTATATTACACTTGAGTATTTTTTTCATTTTCTCACCTAAATTTTCCACCTCCTCACCTCGTAACTCTTTATATATTTTGTGAAATCTATCCTTGTCTCCTCTCTTATTGTCTCCTTTATTCCCTTTGAGATCCAACATGTCTTCTCTATCTTCAATTCAATGGCAAATTTTGGTCTTTTAGGATTATAGAGTTAGGGGTTTTCGAGGATTTAGATACAGGACCTGGGAAAAGTTAGCCCAATGAGGTGGGCTTAGGTGGGAGTGCGGGACCCAGTTGCCACGATGGACGGAGCATGGTCGGCGTGTGAGGTTAGGGTGAGGTCATGAAAACAAGAGTGTCTAGCAGAACGGTTGGCTTCTGTCGCGGATCGAGCATCAAGAGCTATCCTACATAAATCTAGGGACCCAACAAAAGGTTTGGACAATCCTAAATATAGGGCTGGACACCGAGACACATCTGACATGGAGACTATGGTGCAGGACGGCATAGTCTACATGGAGAGACAGAAACTAGTTGAGGATTAGAAAAGTACTCGTAGAAATAAGAGTAGAACTGGTCTAGTCGAATCCGACTAGTATTCTTATAACCAACCGACCTGTAACCCTGCCCTTGGCAATATAAGGCGAGGTAGGGACCCCCTCCAAAGCAATTCAATCCAACCAACACACAAGACGTAGGGTATTACGCTATTTAGCAGCCCGAACCTGTCTAAATCATGTGTCTGCATTTATCTTCGAGTTCCTGATCTCGACAAGCCCCACTAACCAAAACACTACTTTGGGTACCCCCTTGGTAAGTTGCCGGGTTTAAACACCGATAGCTGGCGCGTCAGGTAGGGGCTCTCGCCGAGAATCCACTGGCGAACTCGATGGCACAAGTCATCACCAAGCCAATCTTCGCGTTTGAAGCAGGCGTGATGTTCGTCTTCGGCTCCTTGGTTTGCATCGCAGACGGTGCTGGAAATTTTTGTCGCCACATTGCGTCAGCCCCGGAGAAGAAGAAGCAAACCATGAAGCTCCAACGCTAAGCTTTGGAGGATCTCGTCGAGAATTTCGTCGAATGTTCAAATTCTAACCTAGTCAGAGGCTGGGGGATGAGTTCGAGTACGACTCGACTTCTTCCGCCGGTCGGATTGACCTACATGAGCCAGTGCATAAGCCATCGTGCAAGTCGGATTACCGCCAGAGTCGATTCCCGTTCGGACTCCACAACACGACCACTAGTTATCACGCTGCCCTATCCAGATCACAATCTGAAACGGATACGATCGAGGACTTCAATTACTGCTCGGACCCGGATGAGGAAACTTCTTTGTTAGGTCCGCAGTAGGATCTGGTAATCACATCAACTCCTCAAGGCAGATTCATCTACTGGCCCAACATGAAGCCACCCGTTCTTGCCAAAAATGACGATTCACGCCTCATTACTTACCTTGACACTCTCCCGTACCAAGAGGGAACTCCTCTGTCGCCCATCTACGAGGAAGGCAACACCACGAATGTCATCACCTCAAGCTCGGGAAGCTATTCCCCAGAACGAGAACTCTTTGATCTCATTACTGGATAAGAGGATGAAAACGAAGAGCAACGGGATAGAAACTCGCAACATGAGCGTCACCCAGATGACGTCTCGTAGGATGAGCTCACCGCCAACATTGTCGGAGAAGAGACTGAAGCTCAAAGAACTCAATGACGAGCAAGGAACGCCACAAGAGCAGAACGTCGCCGCCTTGCAGCAGACCTACCAATCATGAACTTGGATAACACCTTTGAAGCAATTCAAACGCTTCGCCATCGTACTTCCCTTGCCACCATCGCGTCTATTGTCTCATCACCCGCGCGATGCCGCAGAATAAGTACACTAGGCAGTTGGCTGAACTAGCAGAATGCGCGTACAAACAATTCGATTAGCAAAATCCAATACAGTCAGTCCAATGCACCGCATCCCAACGAACTCTTTGTTCTATGGGATAGTCCCGGGCAACACGGTTGTACCCCTCGGATAGGTGGTTTTGCCAGTTACCTTTGGAACCAAATAACACTATCGGACAAGATGTATCCGGCTCGAGGTAGCGGATTTCAAAACATCATACCACGCCATCCTCGGAAGACTAGCATTAGCCAAATTCATGGCCATCCTGCACTACGTGTACTTAGTACTCAAGATGCCAGGACCCAAGGAGGTACTCTCCCTGTGCGGAGACTTGAAGAAGTCGTATGACTGCGACACATAAGCCGTGGAGCTAGCAGCAACTACCCAAGTACCGAACTCAATGATGCAAGTCTTCGCCGCATCCAATAAACTGTCCCCATTAGAACTCGAGATTCCAGAAAAAAGTCGAGGGCAACCAAGGTCAAGCCGGCAAGTGAAATAGACATCAAAGCCATTGACCTTGAAACTGATGATAGCTCCAAAACAGCCCTGATTGGCACAGAGTTAGATCCTAAATAGGAAAGCGCGCTCGTTAGCTTCCTCCGGGCCAATTGAGACATCTTCGCGTGGAAACCAGCGTACACGCCGAGGGTGCCCAGGAAGTTGATCGAGCACTCACTCAGCATGAATCCAAAAGCTACACCAAAAAGACAACGCCTACGATGATTCACCCAAGACAGAAGGGACCATCAAGAAAGAGCTGGCCAAACTACTCACGGCGGGCTTCATAAAAGAAGTCTATCATCCAGAGTGGCTCACCAATCCCGTCCTGGTGCGAAAGAAAAATAACAATGAGTGGAGGATGTGTGTCGACTACACAGCCCTCAACAAGCACTATCCAAAGGATCCCTTCAGGCTCCCTAGGATCGATCAAGTCATCGAATCCACAGCTAGATGCATCCTCCTCTGTTTCCTCGACTGCTACTCAGGTACCACCAGATAGCTCTCAAGGAAGAAGACCATATCAAAACCGCATTCATAACCCCATACGGAGCTTTTTGCTACACAACAGGTTGAAGAACACATGCGCCACTTATCAACGGGCAATCCAAGTGTGCTTCAAGAAGTAGCTACACCGCAATGTGGAGGCGTACGTGGACAACGTGGCCGTAAAAATCAGAAATCCCGATGACCTGATTGCGGATCTAGGAGAAACCAGAAATCCCGACGACCTCATTGTAAGAGATGATAGTAGGGGTGTGGGGCAAGCAAATATGCATCAGCTGGGTAATGGAGTTGAGGGAAGAAGGCTAGAGGATATAGGATGAAGATGAGTCGTTGATAAGAGATAAACGCTTCGAATTTCAAGTGTTGTACGTGACTAAGGTCCCGTTTGTTTGAGATTATAATCCACCTAGATTATATAAGTTGGATTATGGGTCATGGGTACTATGATAAAAGATTACTTTGGAACCACTTGGGACCACAAATAATCTAAAATAAGCTAGCTATGGGTAGCTTATTTCAGATTATTTGTGGTCCTGGAGATGGGTAGCTTATTTCAGATTATTTGTGGTCCTGGAGTGGTCCTATAATGATTTTTTACCTTACTATCCTTGAACCATAATCCAGCTTATATATTCCATGAGGGAAATAAATAGGCCCTAAAGTGCTTGAGTAAGTTGTTGACGGACTCTAAATCCCAAGTGCTTGAGTAAGTTGTTGACGGACTCTAAATCCAAGGGGCTTTTGTACGTTATCGAAATGTGCTAAAAGATTGTCAAAATTGTAAATACGGAATTGGTTCATCATGTGCCAAAAGTACCTATGGACTAATTTTTGTTACATTGAAGTTACCACACAATACAATTAGCAGTACCTCAACCCATAACATTTAACGTTGGTTATTGAACTAATTAATCAATGTCAAATAAAATGGAATGAAGGTAGTAGCACTTTAAATATGTTAAATATGAGACAAAATGGTTGTTGCTATACCTGTGGACTATTATACCTTTTGAGTTATCTGAATATCCATCCAGCAGTGAAGATCTTTTGCATTTTTAATATGAAAGGAGTCCGTCTGGTTTTCATGTCGTGCATCGCCTATAGCTTTCTCGCCGAACCCTGCAACAGATGCTCATAATTCCCTCGAAAAAACGGACGTAGATAATTCACAAACACGGGAATGATGACATATGGCGTCCGTGACCCTGTGCTCCCAAGTAGGCAAGTACACTACCACAAGCACACAGTTGAGACGTCACCCGCCGAGATCATCCTCCGAATACGTGCTCCGCCAAATCTCAGCTCGTTCTTTCTTCAATTCTTCCTGGGAGTAGTACCACGGCACGGTAGCCCATAGAATATCCAGGCCACACCTTTTCCTAGTCCCCGTAGTAGGCGCAAAGCCCCTCCCCCTTTTTTCCCCAGCCCTACGCCACTCCTTTTCACAAAAACGTTGGCCCTGGTGTAAAAAGATGGCCGTCCGGCCGGCCGGCCGGCAGGCATGCTCTCGCGCGCGGAAAAGGAAGAGGGCGCAGGCGCGCAGCAACCAAATCAGCTCCCAATCATCTCGCGCCTCGCCTGCTGGGGGAACCGAAAACATGGTGTGGATTCGAAGGCTAAATCCCTTGATCCTTGTCCTTGGGGGCCGAGAGATCGCCGTGGAAAAAAGCCGGGGGGAACGGGGCCGGGCGTGTGATCTCGCCTGATCGGATCAACGGCGTTTGCGTGTGCTTGTGCTGCCCAGTTCACGCTCCACTCTTGTGCACTTGTGCTAGCTAGTCGCCGGGTGCCCTACCGATCCATCACCGAAAGCGGAGCACGCGTTAGGACCCCAAGTACAAAGCACGCGAACGCTAATGCCGCACACCCAGTGACCTCAGATTGGCTTTTCTTGCTACGTGAAAAGGACTGCATGTACTAGCATGTAGGAGTATGCCGATGCCATGCGCATTGGTCACCAGCTTGTGGGTCTAGGATGGTTTTGTTCCCTTTTGGGCTCCTTTAAGGCACTCCCTTGATCTTATCTTGAAAGGTAAGAGGTCTAAATAGATCCTACACATTGATTAACAATATTTGCAATTTCCATCTATATGAGCACTAGCAGCTAAAAAGAAAGTAGCAATGCACATAGTTAACCTTCCGGAATAATGTGTGCATTGCATGCAGCCAAGGAAATCAAGGGGGTCACTTACCAAAGAGATGGATGATACTCCCTCCTTTTGAAATTATAAATTAAAGTTTATTTCTAGAGTAGAAGACGACTTTGATCAATGATTTTTCCATTAATAAATAATTTTCTGATACAAAGTTTATGTAATTAGATTTACATCTAAAAATACTTTCTTACGAGTATATTTTTATCACATAAATAAAATAATGATAGAGTAATTGTCGGTCAAAGTCTTTGCCATATCGAAATGAATTACGCTTGTAAAAAAACTAGGAAGTTTACTAGGAAGTTTTTTTTGAATTGGAAGATCAATCGATTCGTATCTAGACTTTATATACAAAACATAAATATGGAGCGTATGGAGCATGGACGGAAGCGAACAGACCCAATCTGCACGAAAGACCGTACGTGTAGCATTGCTTATCCGTTCCGTATGAATGTCTGATCTAGGACAATAGTGGCACCAATTATATGTTTCCGAATGAAGCTGTGCTATCTCATCCTCACCATCGAACGAAGATGTCCTCACCGGAATAAGTGAATGGACGGAAGGACGGACACGACCGCCATTGGAATGTTGCTGCTTCCGCAAGTGGCATGGCGTTTGAGCTTTCTCAGGAAGTCGGGAGCCACTTGAACACCTGATGGGTCGACGACGACGGGGACGTCGAGGGACACGTGGACGACCCGCAGGCGCCGGGGCTCGGATAAGAGTGCCGGATGATGGAGAGCATTAGCTAGCGGTCTAGCACTGGGCACTGGCCCGGACAGCAAGATGACGACGCCTCAGCGTCTTGTGCGTGGGACCCGCCTGTCAATCTCTGCCCTGTTCGTTTCTGGATATCAGCAACGGCTGCATTTTCGGTGACCCCCCGGGAATCTCATAGTTGCGTGTATCGTTCTGTCAATCACAACTTCGATAAAGAGAGAGAGGTTGAGCTAATCGTATAGAGTAGAATAGTGAATTCCATTTAGGAAAAGACACAACGAATTTTCAGCGAAGAAAAGAGCTAGCAGAGTCAAAGCGATCCAATATGTTCCGGATTCAAAGCTAGAGTGTCAAAATCCTAGAGAATTAGTATAAGAGCCTTAAGTTTCAGCAATGATTGTCGAATTAACAATCTTTTCTCCCCCACATATGTAGCACATCATGGCCTAAAAACAATTTCGGTCTACGGCGAATCTCTATCGCCTTGGATTAAACAATCCATGACGATGCTAGTCCTTCTTCCTCTCGTATCCCAAACTAAATTTTTAAAACCACAGGTCATTGTTCCTTTTATTCCTTTTTCTATCACCAAAGTCATTGATCCTTCGTTCCTCCTTATCATTTCCACCTAATGAACTAGTATAATTTTAGGCACACATCAACCAAGATTTGCTATTTCTAAAACCCTGCAGGTACGGCGGTGTTCATGTTCGGAAATGCGATGGTAGATCGATGAACAAATGATATGGCATGACATATAGCTTGGCTTTGGCACTAGCAATAAACAAGCTGGGAGCTGGAAGATTTGGAGGTATCAACTGGGCTGGAGATTGCATAGTGACAGCGATTTTTGTCCGGGGATAGCGACCTTCAGATTCTTTCCATTTTATTCGCTGAGAAGGACAGGACGGTTTGACACCACAGACTTGTTCGTTTGGCTGCTCGTACAAGGTATTGATGTGGCACAACTAAATCCTCTAACCCTCTCCAAACCTCTGATCAGTTCTGCTGTCTGAACATGGTTGCAGTTAAAGAACTTTCAGACTGGACATGCTAATTCAGGCTGATTCCTGCTTTGTTCGAATTGAATTGTCAAAACTAAAAGCAAGCGTGGTAGTTTATAATTTTCTGGTCCAGCTTTTAGCAGTGGCTAACCTTGGATTCTTGCCATTTGATGGAGGGCCCAGATCAGAGACAGTAGCACTAGTTAGTAGTCAGTAGATGCCTGTATAAAAATTAAAATTCTGTCTGCATGCTCTCTGATAGTAAGTAATTGGTGGGCACAGCATCTGGAGATTCGTCTAGAGAATCCAACTCGCAAAAAGCTTTGGCAAAATTCCCCGGAGTTAGGCCCAAAGTTTCACTTTCACGCACAATCGAGCCTAGGTCCAGTCAAAGTAAACTGCAGCTTTCACTTGAGTTCTTGCAGCGAATAAACAAGTGCAGACATGCTTGCTTTGCGACGTGAAAAAGTGACATTCCCTTGGTAACCCCTTGTAGTTTAATCCAAAGGCTGGTGGCATCACTCAGCTCTCATCTCTCTAGATGAGAACAGGATAAAAAGTTGACTGGAAGCTAAGCATTGCCTAGCCATCAGGTTAAGCTAGCCACGCTCAGCCTGCGTGTTTGGCTGGCCTTTGTTTAATATTACTGCTGGTCACCATCGTCGCAAGCGGCTGAAAGCGCTTTCATGGACTGGGGGACAGGCGTGCTTCGCTGATGCTCAGTTTCCTCACACTTCCAAACAGTGGTGGTTAGGATCGAGTAATAGTGAACAGTGACAGCTGACAGAATTTAGTGCCCAATTAAAGTCGTCATCTTCAGTTTCAATTTTGGTATTCCTGGCACCGATTCCATGCTATCATCACTTACAGGATAAACGTAAGGGTAAAACTCAGAATACTAAATCTACTGCTGTGAATTCAGGATACCTGCGTTTCTGGAAGAAAATTTTCAGGATATCTGAACCACAAAGGTAGATTGAGGCTATGTAAATCTTCAGAGATTGAGGCACTTTCTGTAGAGAGGTGGCCAAATCTGTGAATTGTGATGTAGCACATAGATGGAACTGGGACCCCAGATGTTCATTAGCCAAAGGACTAGCTAGTTGACATTTGACAACTGACAAGATTGGGGATGTTTTCTGAGAATTGTCTTCTTCTAGAATAAAAGGAAAATGAGGCAGAAAATCTTCAGGTCAGTCTTATCCCATGACAGCATCACCTTTGTACGCTTGCTGTTGAGACATGTCCATAACTTGATATATTCTAGAAAAAAAAGGTTACCAACATGCCAATCTCCATTTTTTATCTACATATAATGAAAAGTTTTTTCATGGAACTAGAGACAGTAAACTGAAGAAGCCCTTGTGATTCATAAAAGCCCTGCAAGTCCTTTGTGATTCATAAAAGCCCTGCAGGTCCTTTTGGTAGCTCAACTGAAGAAGATGATTCGCAAAAGGGCAACAGTAAACTATTTTAGAACAGATAGATGCTCGATGTCGTTGCAGCACAAGCCCATACAAGATGCCAGTAAAATTCACTAGTCCAGTCCAGCTGCAGCACTCAGTCAGAAACCAGATGGCCTGATTCCTAGTTATGATGTGAACTATATTTTACAGCTCCATCAGTTGTGGTTTATAATAGTAGGAATCTATTGGTGTCAGGGAAGAAACTTTCCAAGTGCGTAGCGTCAGACGCACATCTGATCCGGTTGCTGCTGCCCTGCTTAGTGGCGTACTGCTGTACTGTTCGTTGTAAGGTCATGCTCTCACTGTCGGTTCAGGCTATAAATATTGCCCTAGATGTCGTCGAGACGCCATATTGTGTGGTGTCAATGCTAAAAAATACCCGAGCACCATGCCATGCGTCCCCTGTGCCCTCCATTGGCATGGCAGGTAAGCCACCTACCGATCAGAAGGGCTAATTGCAGCCATGCTGCCATCTCTAACTCAGCTGATAAACCAAATCTCCAAGAAAAGAAAAATTCCATGAGTGTTCTTGTGTCCTGCACCAGCAGGAAGCTTCACAGGATCTGACGACGGGCATCACCCACCGGCCACCAGCACCACCACACCAAGATCCTACAGATCACTGGAGTATATCTGCAAGCAGAGACAATAGATGCTTCTTGCTGGGGAGTACAGCTACCAGGATATCTCTTTCTAGATAATGAACTGCCAGAAGATGCTGGCGTTAGATATCTTATTGTCCCCAGCATATGCCTGCCCAGCCGCTCCTCCTCCATGAACTGGATAATAAACTGTTCAGAGCTCAGCGAGGAGGGATCAGCCAGCCTCCCATCGAGATCGATCTCACTCGCTCGCGCACCCGGCAACCGCGCCGCCATTAGTTTATGCGCCACCTATCCACGAGACGACGGGATAAGATATGATAGTGTATTGCCCAATCATGGCCGCCTCGATCGCCATTGGCGCGGCCGGGAGAATCTGATTGCGTTTTTTTATAGTGCGCGCCACTTGGTGGTGGCACTGAGCTCATGCTCATGCCCCCTAATGGGAGAAGTGGTTACTCTAATCTTAATCTAATCCGGGGATATGGGCTAAACATATATGTATCGCGAGGAGGATAAAGAATGTGGCGGGCACATTGTCTGTGGCATGTTTGATCGCAGGTACAGCGGATTTGGAGGCAACAGGAATCTACCAGTAATTTAAGCTGGGTTCGGTTTGGATCTTGGAACCATGAATAAGGGTAGTAATATAGACAGAGAAGAGGGGCACACATGTCTTTTCACGGCCATTGTAAAACTCATACAGAGCTAGAATGAGATATATGCGACTAGGTAGTATTTTATTTTCTATAAAAAAAACATGTCTTTTGTCACTGCTAAACAATATTTTTCTAATTAAATTGCGTTTAGGCTTCAACGGCATGAACTAAATAGAATTGTGAATGAGTGGCATGATCCTAAATATTACTCCCCCGCACTAAATATAGGTTGTTTTACCTTTTCTACACACATAGTGTTTACTACATAGCAAAAGTTATGATCCTAGTACAGTCAAAACGACCTACAATTTAAAATGGATGTAATATATTTGTTTAACTTGGACAATCAATAGTTAAAAATATGATTGGTTTGGCAATCTTGACGCTATTAGATTTTATCATGAAAAGTAATCTCGCAATAGATATATTTTTATATTTAAAAACAAATACATTCTTTTAGAAATTGGTAATCAATGGTGTACCGTGTTGATATCGTATATATAGGCTACTTATATATTGATGAAGAAAAAGTGGCAAATGTAGAAACGATTAGTGAACATGTTCAAAAATCTTTGGCGTGTCGAGCGATGCACAGAAGCGAGAGATCCAAGATGTTTTTGCGTTGCGTGCTGGACATGCGCGAGTGCGCCCAACTGGCCCAGGACTGGGTGGGCGGGTGGGCTGTGACCTCTGAACTAGGGGCCATTACTCGGAGGGCCAAATTGCCAATCTACCAGTTCGGCGTTCGTTTTTTCTCTTGAACAAAAAATCGCACATTTCCTAGCACTCTGTACTCCTGTCATATTTCGTCCTCGGCAAACGTCCATGGTAAATCTATCTTCTGACAGCGGAAGTTCTTTCTATTATCGACCGACCAGTTTATGGCTGATAGTGGAACTACGGCAAAGATCGATTGCAACAGATAGGGTGAATTCATTCGTTCCAGTGTCCTCGCAAAGATTTTCCTAGCACAACTAATCTTCTAGAATTCAAGGTTAAGAACCAAATGATCCAAGACCGAGCGGCATTCCGATAATTGGCTGCTAAATAGTGGATACCAACTAGGAATGCAATTTCCATTTGTTTTGGATCATGAGATCAACTCAATCAAATTAGGTCCTGTTTGGATACACAATGCTAAACTTTAGCACAGTGCTAAACTTTAGCACCCACCCTCAA